>NC_082600.1:47491725-48091725 GCF_030936135.1 Gavia stellata | reverse complement strand
AAGCAAAACCAAAGAGACATAACTAAGTCAAATTTTGTAACTGTGTCGCCTACTTTGAAAATTGTAAACAAAAATAATTACGTATTTTTACTTTAACCTGTTTTAATTTTATTCAAATGTTAAATTAATTCTGAAGTAACTTGTTAATACTGGAGCATTCTGTTCCTATATGTGCTGAAATGAGGCACTAGCACAATCCCGTATCATTCATCCCAATGTGTTTTCCTGAGGTGTCCAAAACATAGTACATATCTTTGCAGAATATATGGACTGCTTCAAGAAATGATAATGTAGATCTGCCTGGAAAACTTATCATTAACAAAGAAAGCTTTGAATGCAGCTTGGTGAAAATCAAAGGCTCCAAAGCAGTTTGTGAGAAACAGTGGTAAATTACATGAGTTATTCTCTTTCTGTCCAGATCATCTATAAATCCAAGAATCATAAATGATAAAGATAGAGAAGATGTTAGCTCTCTGAAACTTTACACTGTGATAAGTCTCATAGAGAAAAATAATAGATTACTTCATATTTTCACGTAGACATGGTACATAAATTGATGAATTTATGCAATGGAATATCTTTCCTATGTAGGCTGCTTATAGCCTGCTTACTGAAATCACTGGCCAAATTCAAAGTATTATTACATCAATATGAAATTCATATCAGATCCAGGAAAGCTGGCGTATATTTCTTTAGCAAATGATCATTTTCACTGAAGTGCTGCTGATCTGCTTCAAGTTAACCAAAGGGATACAATGTCCAGTATCAGCAGTGCCGCCTGCTTGTTCAGCTGTTCAGACTCTGAAGTGCTGATACAGTATTCTATGTTCATGAGCCCACCACAGACTTCCATTTTTAACTAGATCCATGAGAGAAAATAATGGGTAAAAATTGACTCCTACAGAAACCAATGTGAGTTTTGTCTTTGATTTCAGGGGAGTCAGGACTCCATCTCATATGTCAGTAAGAATTTGCTATACAGAGCCAACTGCAGATTATTGCTGATGTAAGCACTAGGGCTTTGATGCCATTCTTTTAGGATAGTTATCAGGGAGATGGAAATTTTAATTTTCATTTAATTAAAACTGTCACATAACATAAAAGGAAAAGCAGTAACTGAAACAGCTAAAAAGACAGAGTTCATGTATGTGAAGCATGCTATGAAACAAAGTAATGTAATATTTCAAAATGTCAAGATACTAACACATTGGATTCTTAAAAGATTCCAAGAAATTACTTTGCTACTTTAAAAATGTGTAGCAAGAGAGTGAATCCAAGGTTCAAAACAAATTTGAAAATTACCTGTCCAAAGTAGAATAACTTTGATAGCTGATGTTATTCAAGGATATAAATATGCCTGTTTGCAGTAAAGCTTTCCATTCCTATGCTGACTTGTATAGCAATACAAATATACTTGTCACAGACAGCAGTGATACCACCTATTATTAAGGATGTCCAACATCTGCCATTGTGAAAGACTGTTTTCAGTTTCTTACAACTTTGTAAAATTTTAACCATTTACAGATTAAATGTTCCATGCTAGGGTTATACCTATAGTATAGTCACGAAAGTTGTACAGACACACTCAACGCAGCTTTAAAGCAGCTGTCATACCTTACGGTAACAAATAGTTACAAAAAAAAGGAGAACATTACTGATAAAAGCCCAAATACTGAATTCAGGTTGTTTTTTTCATTCTGTACATTGAAAGACAGAGTTACTATGGAAAAATATGATCCGGTCATATAGTTAAAGATAGTATCAAAACACAAAGCAGCCAAAGAAGCTTGGATTCAAAGACATGTATTTATGCATGCACAGGTATACCTAATACACTTTGTAAAATAAGGTTCAACACTATTTCTAAAAACACTGTTTGTTCCTATCAGGAAAATAGTTTTTGAACTTTTAATTTCTAACTATTGCTCCAGCCTGAGCACATCAAAACTATAGTTGAATGACAAGTATGCTAGTGTGTCCAGATCTCTCTGGCTGAGAACTATTTCCTGGATTCTTATCTGTACTCCCTACTCCAGAGGATGCATGAGGATAAGTACATTAAATATTTTCAGGCAGTCATTAGCAGGGGGCCATGTAAGTACTTCAAGTCGACAAATACATTGATAACGCAACCCTCCCATGAAGTACGCAAGTGAAGACTTTTGGCATCATCAGGCACTCTCTTACCAGAGTATTTCACACCAGTTCCAGGTGTTTGTGGGCTGCTAAGAACCATGGTAAATGTAAGCGCTACTGTTGCATTTAAATACCGACGCTGTAGAGTATATATATCCCCAGCACTGCTCTGCCTTACAGACCTACATCACATAGCAGACTGTTTAGTCTGGAAGATTACATAATTAATTGTAGAGTAGATTTTGCTATTTGCCTGATATTTCTAGCTATATCCACTTGTGCAAGCATGCCTAATGGAAGCTATTACCAAGTAATTGGCTGTCAACGTCTGCCCTTGATCTGCAAGAATGATTTTAAAACCTGGGTTCAAGCATCTCGGGAAAAACACCTTCATTTCTTTACTCATATTGCTGTCCATATGCTCATGCTTAAGAAAGCTCAGGAAGTGACAAGATGTAACAACAGCAGCTAGAACCAGCGAAGACTGCAGGGAGTTATGTCTCACATTCTTCACACCAGAGCACAGAGATCTCCTTTACTAGACCTGATTTCTGGACTGGGATCTAAATCTCGGAAGGATTTCATGGAAGACAGGAGAGCTGCTGGGTATCAGAGATAAGGAGCATGCATAGATTTAAGAACTTCCTCTAATGCTGCAGCCATAGATCTAAACCTAAGCTATCACTATCAGGGAGGGGATGATGGAAAAACCAGATTTTTTTATATATAAGCTCCTCTATGTCTCTAAGGAGGGGGGGGGGGGGGCGGGGGGCGGGGAGTGATATACATAGCACTTTCCTGTGGCTTCTTTTCTTTATAGTTCTTTCCATTCCAGAAGCGTGAAGGCAATCTTTTTCTCTGGAATTCTACAGAAATTGGCCAAATTTAGTCTAGTTCTCAGATAGGATAAACTGGCATTGCTCCCTTCAAATCAATGAAACCAGAATGATTTTTATTCCAGCTGAAGTTTGCAATCCTTGTTACCTTCTAAACTAGACTGATCCATTCTTGAGGAATATCAGATGTTCAGGTAGCCAACTGCTATGAAAATGCAGCTTTTATAAAATAGGCTTCAAATGGTAAAGATAAGACAAATGCTTTTGTTTTAACTGTGTAATAAAGAAGATCTCTCTTCTGATTGCTGAAACGCTGAAAGAATAGTAATAGTACATTAGGAATGGATTTAGTCCTTAAAAAATAAACCTTCCTTTTCCTAAATAATAAGTTATTTCCTTTCTTTTTCTCTTTTTTCCTTCCTTAGTACCATGAAATATAGGGTTGCAGTGGTAGCTATGAGATAAAACCAGCAGACATACCCCACAATGAATGAAGAGAGGTCCTTATCTCCAACCTTTATAATGTGTTATGTCTGGTGTACATGGGATTTAGGAGGTTTTACATTGACTAATAGATGGTAATAGCTTACAGTTATATACTGACTTTTATCTAGAAGTTTCCCTGTGAGCTTTAAATCCTACACTGACAAACAACGTGTATATATATCAAAATTACCTTATTGTCCACTGAAATGTAGCTATTTCTAGAGAGAAACATAGCAGGTTTTTTTTAGAGTTTACCACGTTATATGAAGAAATACTGAAGACTGCTATCTTCAACTGGAATCGAAGGCAAACTTTAGAAATGTGGGGGGTATATATCTACACTCAAATTTGATGTACAACAACAATTAGGGTAAACTTCCCTACTGTTTTGGAAAGTGCATTTTCAAAAGAAGGCTTGACTCCAAGTGGAGGGGATTTCTCATTCACTTGCATCATGTTAGAGAACCGTATTTCTGTCAGAACAGCACTAGAGCACTGCTGTAGGATTAGCTTGGAAGAACAATCTGCTTTTATGGAATTGCTAAAATAGCTTCTTGCAACTCTCTGTCTTGTTCAGCAGACACAACGGCTCTTTTTCAGGACAGACAGAAAGCTAGGTATCCAACGTGTGCAGACTAATACTCCACATCCTTTAGTCAACGGTAACGTATACATGCTGATAATGTATCTGTCAGCATTTGCAGAAGCATGTGCTAGACATGCTTCTGACTCTTCTGACTCTTATCCCTGACATTTGTCTTGAGTAAGCCAAGGCATGAAAGATTACTTGGGAAAGAGTTAGCCACAAATTATCTTACCTCTTCTTAAAAGTGAAGACAAATACTGCAAGAAAGTAGCCATCATTTGGTGGGATCTATAAACATTCAGCATCTGCTGTTCAGACTGCCTTCAGCAACTGCTGCTTCTTTTCTTGCTTAAAACAGGTAACAAATTAATGCTCAGTGGCAAATACTCGGATTTAAAGTCCTCTCCATAGGCAACCACAAGAACAAGACACCAAAGCTGTATTAGAATATTACCGTAATTCTTTACAGCTGTTTAAGGGGGAAGAGTTTTCTGCTGCTCCACAAAGCAGCCCAGCAACATAACCTGCATGACTGCAGTATACTGCAGTCAGCAAAACAGCCTTAATAGTTTCTTCTTAATGTATAAAAGTAGCATAGCAAGACACCTTTCAATTTAATTAAAGGTCTGCCAGGAACTTACAAACTCCATTTTTCCTTCTTAAAGAGTACTAAAACCTCCTTTTAAAATTTCATTTACCTGCAGTCTGGTGTCCAAGTTGTCAGCAATTTTTTTTTTTTCTTAAGTGTAGTACAAATTGCTAAGTCATTTCAAAATTATACAGCAGCAAAAAGAACAGATTTTTTCTTTTAATGGTTTGGGGTGATTTTCTTCTCACCAGGATCCCTCACATTATACTAAATACAGCTTCATTTTTCAAAATGAAATTTAACAAGCAGTACTTAAGAGTGAGAAAGGCACTTACTAGACCATACTCAATTGCTCTTCACTGCTATTCTTTATCTCCCAATTTTTATTGAAAGGCAAAGTAAGAACATGCTAGGGAGTGAGAGGAATAATTTCATTAGCGATTGCTGAACAGACAATGCAGACACAGCAGACAGTACACCTGAAAGCTGGTATAGGGCTACTACTGTCCTCTTCTTGAAATTCTGATTCTCTGACTACCGATTCAAGGATTTTGAACATGGGTTTGCTGCACCTTCCTTGCAGACTGCAAGAAATAATGGCTGATTCCATTTGCAACAAAACCACTTTCACTTAATTTCTCTATACATGTTGTGGATGCAAGGTCTATAGCTGGACACAAACTGCAAAGGTATCGCTACTGATTAGTTTGAGCATTCAGTCTTTCCTTTCTCTCACAGATTAGTATGAACTAGCAAATCTAACCCAGGGAGTGGCCTCGTGAAGGCATTGTGCTTTATGAAGGTCGTTGGCCATGCCACTCTGCCCACTATATGGTGGCGCAATCATCAATAGCACGAAAAAAATTCACAGATCCAGACTTCAGACTTCAACTAAAGTGACCTGATTCTTCATCCCCCTGAGAAAAAAAGTTCTCTTTTCTGAACACACGCTGAATTTCGCTGTCTTGGAATGTTCTTTTAATGGGAAGTTTCCATTTCAATTCAGTGCATGAAGATCAGGTCATTCAACACAAAATTACAGTTATGGATGCTAAGCCAGTGCTCTATAGCATAAAGAATGCCTGTAGAAAGTCCTGACTGTGCTGTAATACTGTTTACGGTCAAAAATAAAATTCACAGGCCAGATCCGCAGCTTGTATAAATCAGTGTAGTTTCACTGGCACAGGATCTGGCTCACTGCATCCATTTAGATAGTTTCTCAAGCTCCTGATTCTACATTTTTAGCCAAGTGCTGGTGACAGACAACTGAGGGCAAATGGACTTACACTTCAGAAAAACAACAACAACAAAAAAGGATACCGCCTCTCTTTGTTCATTGTTAATGAACAAAAATGAAGATTAGTTTTTTAATATCTGTCTGGTAATTAGTTCATTATATTCTTATGAAAATTACATTTAACGCAGTATTTCTCAAAAATGTTTTAACTTAGTCAAAAGCAAGGTCAAAAAACTCCCCTACAACTTTTTGTGTCTCTGTCCTTTACAATGACTATTGTATTTCTGTCACAAGAAATAAACAACGGGAGGTTTCTAGGAGGTGTGGACGATGGTTGAGAGGAATTCAGTGTTTGATGCACATGAGAGTCTTCTCTCTGGAATGCAGACATTAAAGGGTGCAGAGTATAAGTATTTAAATTCCATTTTTTACTCCTCTCCTGATGCATTATGACTTGCCAAGCTATACTGCAATTAACAAACAAATTCAGGATCAGTACTCAAAGGTCCCAAGTTCAAGCTTTCTTTGGTTTTTTTTGACTAACCGACGTTGTCTTCTCGACAGTATTAAATCCACCTTCGGTTTACTTTTGTGACCAGGTACTAAACGATCAATTGTTTTGAACTGTAGAAATCAAATGAATCACTTTATCTCCCCCATTTGCCCAGTCAGCTCACTCAAGGATAACTCATGTGCCTTTGCCAAATGAAGTGATTAAGAGGATTTCAAAAGGGAAATTGGGATGATTGCTCTACATGTTTCTATTACATTGCTGCTTGCCACTTGTCCCTTCAGGCAAATGCTGTACCCCTTACCAGTATCACATTCTCTTACGCAATATGCAGAAATCCTGCCTTTCTGTTTAAAGTTACAGATCTATCTTAAACAGGAGTTAACAATGTATATTGGAGAAGATCACAGCCTTCCATTATCTTCAATGTTTGATCTTAATGAGGCCTGTAACCACTTCAACTGAGTTAGAACAAAGTGTATAAAACTATCAGGACTGTATTAGGAAACAGGACCCATAATCTTTGATGTTTGATTCCTTTCTTACTCATACAAAGACAAATATGAGCTAATACAATTTTTTTTTCAGCTGGTTGCAAAATCTGGAAACTGCGAAACAGCTTTGCCAAGAGATCGCACTTCAAAAATTATTCTATAGCTGATTGAAGACCGGAAGTTTCTTGTTCAAAATGCATTTAAAAGTGCAATTCTGATATAGTTTACAGTATAACTCAAAATGTCGGAGTAGGAAGAAAATTATTCATACTCAACAAGGCAGAACTCCAGGTTTTCTGGACATGAAAATGGCGTTTGTCCAAACAAGCCACTCTCTCAGGGATTTTTTTTTTTCCCCCCTATACTTGCCTAGATGTAGTATGAGATACCTGTTGTACCTGAGCAATGCTAAAGATCAATCTTCACATGTTTAATTTAACATGTGATGGAAAAACAGAATTAAAACTTGGGTTTTGTAAGCAGTTTAGGGATTATTTACCCTATCACTTGTTCATTCACAGCAAAGCTGAGTGGTGTGTGCGACATTTGCCATTAGTTGCAACTCTTAGGTGAAGAAAATAGTCCTGTGTCACAGCTAATGGAGTTATTCCTGTAATACACGTAGCAGAACTTTTGTGCTGCAGTACAGAAGATTATAAATTTACACCCTGCTGCTGAAAGATGCTGGGGGGGGGTCATTACTCAGTCTGAGCTGAAGCTGATTTGATCTTGAAACTCAGCAGATAGCTTCCTGATTCAAGATCATAGAGTTATATAGTCTTTCTCAATAAAGGGTCAGATTAAAAAAGAGAAGGAAAAAAAAAAAAAAAGCCGCACATCTCAGTTAATTACTACAGCCATATCTGGCTCATTAGTGCCATTGACTCATGTGGTGTGAAAAAACAACTGAAAAGGTTGCACCCCAGCAAACTAAACATGAAAAATGCTCTTTTGTAATTATGAATGCAACAGAATCATTGATTTATCGTTAATTATTCCTTTGACCATCTGATATATCTATAACTTAAGGGGTAAATAGGTACACAATGCAAAAAACATAGGGCTTGCCAGAAAAAAACAATTTTAATTTAATTAGAAGCCATATTTTCTTTTTAAGTTGCCTTCTTTTTATTCTTTTTTTTTTATGTTTTCTTCACCTCCTCCCCCTTTCCAAAACCACTGCCAATAGAATTTACTGAACAATGGTGTGTTATGCAATACACAGAAATGTACACAGTGGTTTTCATGATAATAAACTATTCAGAAGCCTGGAAATACTTTTTGCAGAGCCTGGGGATAAAAATCTAAAGAATTTAATTTCTACAGACCTTACAAGAGAGTTTTATCCATCCTACAAGATAACCCCAAACCACTATCTAAAAGAAATCATTTTTAATTAGGTTCTGAGGAGGAAATGCTGGCCCCAGTAAAATCATTAGAAAAACACTTTCTTTCCACAAGAGGTTCATTATACTCCACACATTTTTAGAAGAAAAGAAATGCAGTCCTGTTACATTTTTACAAGATCTCTATTCTTTTCATCCCTGTTAAAAGCTACATTCCAACCCTCTCTCACTCATATGTATTTTCTTGTGGGTCAGCTACAGAGAAGCATAGAGACTTGGAGACTTAAAGGACTGAAGCCAGCATACTTCATCATAATCAGATCCTTAATTCCTGAAGTAGGAGTAAGGTATCTACCTAGTTTTGAGGATCTGAGCCAGAACTACTCTTTGTGGCTTGTTATCTTGTTGCTTATTGTAATTTTCCTGGAGTTTTTAAAGTCTTTTTATATTGGGTTCAGTTCAGTAATATCTAGATAGCCTCTTTCTAAGTTACAAAAAGAACCATGTTGTGATGTCCTCTATCCCTAATTTAGTCTCGTCCCTTTTCAAGTTCTTACTAGTGTTGCACTCCAGACAGAAATAAGAAAAATGACGGAGCTGAGAAATGCAGAATTATAGTGTGCAATGGATGTTTACGCAGAGGGTCTGAAACCATTACCAGCCCTTTGAGGCAGTCCTGAGAGACTAGGATTCAACAACTTGAATATTGTGCCATGCAAATGAAACAGAATTGCTTCTGGGGAGAGGTAATGAAATGGGAAGATGAGTGTCTTTGTTACCATTTTCTATTTCATAGAATAATCATGCCTTAAAGCTGCTAAGACCAGTTCCTCAGATACTTGTTTGCAGTGTGGGGTTCCAGACAAATAAGAACATTTACAAATGCTATTTCATCCTGCCAAGGAGGTTAGCCCAACTGACTATCTATTCTGTTGTTAGTTGAGAGATGAATACATATATGTATAAACATCCAAAGCATACATATTTCACAGACGCACGTGCTTAAAAAAGAGGTAGGGACTGGAATTAAGGTCTCAAAAGAGGAAACGAACTCATTTGCCTACTGACTCACCCTAGCCTAGCCTTGGTTGAGGGTAGTCACGTGATCCATTAATTTGAAATCTAATTAAGCTCTACTACTAAGCACAAATGCAGGAAACTGCATGTACCCAAGGAGACATTTCAAAGAGCTTTCCTCTGTGGAACGTCTGCAATACCTATTTTTAAATCAGGACCCAAGATTTTGCCTTCACCGAAAGGAAGTTAATCTCTGCACAGTGAGCCAAAAGAGCATGCTCTGAATTAGTGGTGTCTGTACTGGGCCAGACACAAACATGACAGAATTCCAGTCCAGTCCCCAGAATCAATCAGAATCTCCTTCAAATGGGTCTTGTGGAATTGGCAAATATATCTTCCTGTGTGACTAAATAATTCACGTTTTAAAAAAAGAAGTTGCTAGCTCAGTGTTTTAATTGCAGTAGCTGAAGAAATTTTTGCGTTCTAGTTCATCCTTTGGACTGAACAGCGTTGGGAAACAAGTCTACCAACAAAGGAACAAAGATCTGTATAATCTGTCTAAAATTCACCCTGAATCACATGGAAAATCTTTCTTTGTTGAAGACCTGTTTCTTTTTAAAAAACAGTTCTTACGACATAATTGATATCCTTACATCCACAAAATACTATAGGTTCTCGATTTAGTGTTTCATTTGAAAAGATATCCAGCAGCGTATCAAAGATGTACAGATTACTGCGGCTGGGATTCAGCATGTGCTAAAATGACCTCCTGAAACTCTGCATCATCAAAGATTTCATCTAAAAATCTGTCACCCATGGTTTTGGTCCTTCTGAAACCTTGAAAATCAAATTACATTAAACACAGAACATTTTAGTCGTATTATCACCCCCAGCATATACAATTCAATCAAAATTATCACAGCCAATAAAAATCAGCAAAGATCACTGTTTTTAAAATTACATGATCACTAGAACATGGAAATCACTATCAGTTTCTAAGAACAGCTGTAGATGGAGAGTGCTTTTATAACCCATTAAAGGTATCTTAATTTGTACATCCTTATCAGGGTTCTACTATTTCAACAAATTGGTGCTTCAGAGGAGCTTTATCTGAATACACAGTGTTCCATACCAGTGGCCCTGCAATCAGCAATAAAATACAATGAAACAATGTTAACAGCACAATGTGCTAGCTTGAGCAGCATGTAATTCAGGCTGGATATTAGGAAAAATTTCTTTACTGAGAGAGTGGTGAAGCATTGGAAGAGGCTGCCCATGGAGGTGGTGGAGTCACCATCCCTGGAGGGGTTCAAGGAACGTGTGGACATGGCATTGTGGGACATGGTTTAGTGGGCATGGTGGGGTTGGGTTGATGGTTGGACTTGATGATCTTACAGGTCTTTTCCAACCTTAGTGATTCTGTGATTCAATGAGTTTTGTTAGTTTGGCTAGGGCAATTCCAACCTGTCTGGAAAATCAGATAGAAAGATAGAAAAGACATTTTTCAGCAAGTATAAGTTGCACATGTCCTCCTGGCTCTCACTGTGATTTTTTCCCAGACCAATTAAAGACAGTCTGTCACTATTACAGAAGTGTTCCTAAGCCCAGCTCCAGACACAGAAGGGACTCGTGGCTTTATGGTCTACAATAGAAGTAGCTGTGCTTTCATTTCATAGGCACGCAGAGCCAGTAAAAGAAACTCTTTTCTTCGGCCACACACAATTCTCCAGTTATGTTGCTAGGTGCTTTCAGCTTCATTTGAAACACCAGGTATTGCTCATTGCTTAAAGCAAGATACTGGACTTCACGCTCGCGTGACCTGATCCAATATGGCAAAACCTCTTCTTGTAGGCAGCAGACTGCTAGATCTACCTAACCCCAGCTGCCGCCTTAGTGACCGCACTGCGTGCCACGGCGTGTCTGCCGGGGGGGAATTACGGGTGTGCGCCGCAGGCAGAGGAGGCTGGGCACGGAGCATGGTGGATGGCTGGCACGCCCCGCCGGCCTGTACCGCAGGAAAAAATGCGAGAGCTGCTGACAGCCCACACGCTGGATGATCGGTTTCTTTCTGAAATGAGGAAAGTAAAACAACACTCAGCGGTGATGAAAAGAAGTAAAAGAGCAGCCCTGAACTATCACTTCTCTCCGTGTTGCAGGGACTGGCTCCGTGCCCAAGGCAAAATTACATCTGAACTCTCACAGGCAGCTGAGCAGCTGAGAGAGAAATGCTGGAGTGTGCAGGGACTAGCTGAGTTAAGTTCCCATTTCTACTTGATCCTAAAAGCAGCTGAAGATTCCAACCACAGGATTCAGCCTACGTGGTACAAACATCTCTTTTTCGCAGTCCTGTGCAGCCCAACATCGTGTTGTTAAGTGATGCAGGAGTGCCCCGGGAGACTTTACAACTCCTCACTCAGGAGCTGCATCCCACAGAAACCATTCCCCAGTGCTGTGCTCTCACATCTGTGCTCCGCTAAAACCAAGAAACCTCTGTGAGCACTGATGCCCTCCCCAGAAAAGCAGCTGACCTCTGCTATTCACCACTAAGAGGTACCCCCAAGGGGAGAGGCTTACCTAGATTTAAATGGGGGGGGGGGTGTTTGTTGATACTGTGAACATCTGAAGTGGCTTAAAAACCACAACTTCACTGAACTGAATTAGAAAGCTACAAAACCCTGCGCTTCCAAGCAGGCATTGATACATAGAACCAGATGAATTTAAAAGAAAACTCCCTTATGCACAGGTTATTTTATAACTGCCATCTGTGCAGGAATCCTGTACTTTCCACTGAAGCACTCTGTACTGCCCGCTGTCAGCGATGGGAAAATGGATGAGAATAATCCCGGGGTTGAGCTAGTAAGGCAGTTCCGCAACTGTCTCCCCGCATACGAGGGGAGGTATGAGTGAAGCCACAGATTAGCTAGCTCCAAGACAGATGGATATTTCATTTTTAAGATGATGAACAATAGATAACATTGCCAGCCGTCTAAAGCCCTTTTGTTAGCTGTTCTTTATGCTGAGTTAGGGTCACTGTCTGTGAGATCAGCTTGTCTGAGAATAATCAACATACTGTACTCAACTCTTGCCAGGGAAAAGAGAGCTGGTTTTGTTTCCTCTCATTTCAAGTTTAATTTTCTCTTCTTAATCTGAGTTTTAAAAGGTCTCACAGACGTGTCAATTCTGTATTGCTTGACGATGGAATTTCATTAGTCTAAGGTGACATTTTAGGTTTTGTTTTAATCATTTCTAGTGTTATTGCTTCCTGCAGGGAAGGATTCTTTTAAATCGTCGACACATTGCTGTGCACAGTAGAGACCTCCCTTGGCAGGATATGAGAGAAAAATCACGTAGTGATAGCTATTCATACCCCAAAAGTGGGCAGAGAGTAACGAGGAATAAAGCAGTCAGAGAAACTCCGAGCACGGCCACCTTTTGCAAAAAGAGTCATTAGAGGACAAGGCATGTTCTAAAGTTGTTGAGGAAAACCTTCTGGCGTACAGAAGCAATTCCAACTCCTGTGGCCGTAGTCCAAAAATAAATCTACGGCATTTCCTTCTGCACCAAACGTAAAAATATGTACGTACAGGCATATAGATAAAGCATGTGTGAATATATTGCAACTTTATTTGCATCGGCAATATCCTTTAAGTAGAACCAGAAATATTCTGCAAAATATGATACACAAGAATTCTAGAAAACTATAACAAAATTCTCTAGACCACAGCTGCCAAAGTCTGGCTCTATATTTTCCAAGTTACTTAACATTTCTACAAATTTACACTTACCCTAGCCAGCTGATTTCATTAAAATCAATGCCCAGCTCCCAAATGCTATTCTATTAATTGTTCTAAAGAAAGTTAACCCTTAGAACGCAAGCTCAAGTGCCTGAACACAGCATGCTCAAAATTTATTTTAAAGTTGTGTTTTATTGATAGTGCATATAAATAGGATTTAAGCAGCCAAAAAATTTAGTAAGATATAGAAATGATTGACAAAATTATTTTTGTCTGCTAATTCCCTTTCTTTTGAGCTGAGACAAAGGCAAACAATTTTTTTTTAATAACTTGTTTTCATAAATCCCTCTAGAGCTCAAGATCTCAGTTTAAAAATATTGCTTTTTCCTACCTACAAACAAAAATTAATTTTTGTTTATTAGATCATGAAGAGCGATGTCAATCTCAATAATGAGATTATCAAAGCCAGTGGACACATATTTAAATTTTGCATTGTTTAGGTATTTATATTTTCCCTTACAGAAATTACTATTACAAGAATGTACCGTCAACAGAAAATTTAATTTAAACCTAAGCGAGTATTTGCCTGTTTTTCACCTTTTCTGCTTTATATTTTAACATTTTCCTGCAGTGCTATGATCACAAATAACAGCACTGTGTTGGCACGTGAACCGCAGAAAGAAATCTGATCGGTGTTTATTCGTTGTCCAAGCTGAAGAAAGTGCAGAGTGCAAAGCGCACATGCATTAGCTACAAAAATTCTGTCCGCTTAAATAATTTACGTTATTATTAGTAACACTGTGTGAGCAGGCATGTTTCCCAGGATTCTCTATACACAAGGCAGAGTCCAAAATGCATGCCTTTCCTGTGGTTGGGCTTTATTATTGCATGAAAAGTACAAAATAGCTTAACATTTAAAAATATGAATCTTTATGGACCACCTCAAACTTAGCTGCTGGTAGTTTTCCTCCCTCAGGATGCCTTAATCTTTCCTCTTCAACAGAGCCGTTCCTACTTCCTTCATATTTAGGTCATGGTAATGAGTTACCTGCCTTAGTGAGTCATTGTGCTGCTATTGACCATTCCTATGATTTTATAATAAGATATTATTTTTAAGTGTCAAATTATATTACCGTCCTGCAGTCAGTTATGATGCTTTCTGTACTTTGAAATGACTACTGGCCACATTTCTATACTGGGATTTGCTGCAGAAGCAGCTACAGTTCATGTGTAAATATCCACTGCTTTTTGCTGGTTTTAATAAAATAAAGCCAGGCTTCCCTGAGAGTTAATGGCCACCTCCTAGATTTGATTTTATGCTTAGTGGGCTGAATAATAAGACTGGTCAGGAATTTTACAAGACATTATTTTTTTCACAAAATCCTTGGCAATAAGACAAATTTGTCAGGGCTTCCAGTGGAGTGGGAAGCCCAGAAAGCGTGTCAGCCCTATTTAGAGACAATATCTAAGACCATCCTTCTGCCTGCTGCGGAGTGAGGGACCTGGTGGCCCTGGAGCACCTTCCTCTGAAGCTCTATAAATCTGGCTTAACCTGATTCTCCAAGAGTTTCTTGTTGCCCATCTTTGCACCAAGGCTTATATAAGAAGGAATGCTGGTTTCCTCAGCAGCTCAGGAATCTTGATTTTTTTTTTTTTTTCCCCTCACTTCAGTTTGCTTGAAACAATATCTCGGACTTCCTAGGTCACATGGAATTTGTAAAGTTCATTCTGCAATTAATTTTTTTTATTATTTTTATTTGTGCAGTAATGAGTTTCAGCATCCAGCCAGTTTTACTGCATAAAGGGATGGGCACATGTAGGAAGAATGGGATAGTCTGCAGGAGGCTGAGGATAATGCAGATAAATGCATTCTGTAATGCAGGGGAAAAACTGTGCAGAAAAGGATTGTGAAGTTATAATGGATAACTATGAAATCAATGTTATAGCAGTCAAAAAAGCACATTAGCATCACGAATTATTAGGGAAAGAATAGAAAACAAAAACATTGCCATTCCCTTTTTAAATACTTGACATTCCTACTTCCTGAACACTGTGCCACATTTTAGAAAGGATATAGTGGAACTGAAGAAAGTTTACAGAACAGTAGCTGAGGTGGTGAAAGACATGGAACAGATTCTATATGGGACATGACAAAATGGACTAAAATTCTGTAAAAGAAACAAAGGAGGGCAAAATAATGGAAGTCTATAAAACAACGCATGATATAGAAATAAATCGGAATTTACCAGTTTTTGCTGCTTCTCTCTACACAAGCATTAGAAAGTATAAAGTGAATTTATCAGGACACAAAAGGAAATACTCTTTCAGAAAGCATGTAGTTAAACAAATGGATGCTGGAGAAGTATTTGGAAGAGCAATCCAATAAGAGTTATTAAATATAAATCCACCTCAGGCTCAGAAATTCATCGGAGCTGAAAACAGTCAGAGACTGAAGAGTACCCAGCTAGGGAAGAAGCATAAACAGAGTTGACCAGCTCTAGCTCTTTGGTGTGTTCATATAATTCCTTCTGGAAACAGAATACCAGCACAGACAATCCTGGCGTGATACTGAACCGGTATCACCATCCTTATGTTAAGAGGCATTCATCATGATAAAAGCAGTTACCTGGGTGACCTTGCATCAGAAACTGAGGAGACAAGCTAGTAGAATGAAAAACTATCAAGAGTACCACAAAAATAACATTCCAAACAAGTATCAAGCTGAAAATACTGGAGAGTAAATCAATAAATTATTATTATGCATTTGTTCTTTTCCTGTATTCCTTCCTACATACCTACTCTGTGCTACTACAGGAAAAAGATACTGAACTACATGGATCGATGGGCTGATTTGGAAAGACCATTGTTATGTTCCTGTTGTTAAGAAAGGATGTCAGAGAACAGAAATATTAGCAAAATCATACATTATAGGGAACATGTTGATCAGATCTTCCAAAGGACTAATCTTCCTAAGAGACCTCCCAGTGAAATGAAAAAGGAGATAGCACAGTGATATGAGAAGAAAAGGGAAATACAAAACTGCCTCTGTTAGATATGAGGAGGTTTACCTTCTTGATTTTGCATTTCTGCATGAATTTGGGACTTAAATCTGAAAACGAGTGACTAAGGCACAAAAAGAAAATGGAGAACACATCCCACAAAGTGTGAGTAATGTTCAAGACAAAACTCTTAAATACTTAATGTTGATGGTGGTGGAGTCAAGAGAACATAATGAACCCTGTCCTAACTGGATTGGATACCAAGTGGGATGTTTTAATGTTGCTGGTACTAGCTAGTTACAGGAATAATTTCCTTTTAACAAATCCAGTATCTTTTTTTATTTTTTTTAATAAACCCACACCTCAAGAAATCCATCTTAATTCAAGCAGTGTAGAAAGATTCGTTGTGTCAGTGGAGATGTTTTCCAATAACAGAGCAAAATAATAAACAATTCTACAGGTGGTCTAGGAGCCTGAAAGAAATACTCTATCAAGTATCTCCAGTGGAACTCTACTAGACAATACACCATTCACTACTGTAGTACAAACAAAATATCTAAGTAATAATAGGATTCCACGCTATTCACCACTGGTGCAGACAGAAATAATTTACTTTCCTGTCGTTGCTATCAATGCGACACAGTAAAATAAGAAGACAACAGTGAATTTCTTTCTCCACAAAACATGTTTCAAAGTTAACCTTCATGACAAGAAAACACAATGAACAGAAATAAGTGACAGGAGAGTGCTATAGACACATATATTCAAACATGTGCACACACATGTACCTGTGCATGGTGCGCACACATACAAATCCTTGTTTCTCATTCCTAGCCCTTCTGGACTGTTTCCACCCCTTAAATCACTTTAAACAGCTGAAAAAATGTTTCCTTTGATCCTTGTTTATGTATTTGGCCAAAGTTTAGATGCCAGCAGGGGAATTATCTCAGTGTTTGAATCCTTGATTTAGTGACTCTCGTTATTAAAAAATGGACATGTTAATTGCCACTGCAACTTATATTTTGCATTAAATCCTAATTCCTTACTTATACCCCAAGATTCATATAGGGGAACATCCTCTAGATTGCCTAACAGCTGAAATTGCAGAGCACATCTACAGAAGCAGAGAAAAACCTAAATATAGGGATAAATAAGCCAGCCCTTCAAAATAGTTTACATTTTCTTTTTTTCTAGTATTTGTTTTTATTGCATGGCATAATGTGGCCTTCTCATAAACTCACAAGCCAAGATGAACCTTGACCCACCCATGTTCCCGGTTCCACTAATTCAACAAGGTTGGGGCAATTTCTGATTGTCTGAAGGGGAACTTCCACTTATTTCCATCCCAACATTTCAGAATTTTTCTAGTAAGTGTTTTCTAGTATATGGTCATTGGGGTTTTTTTCTTGATTTTGTTTTTTTTTTACCTACTGGTATTCATTAGAGACTTGGGAGCATTTTACGACAGTACCACATAGGCACTAAACATTAAATTTCCACTCAGCATTAGCCTAACTGGTGCTAGCGAAATCAATTAAGTGGGAGCAAAGACAATTCAACATCAAATGCTTCCAAATATCTCTCTCCTGTTCATCACAGAGATATAAACAAATGAAAACTCAGTTGAAAATCTGAGAGTTTACATCCACTGAATCTGTGTCTTCTATGTTTTAGAGTTCAAAGTATTTTTAGTTTTGTGCTGCAGAGTCACACAGACATTTTTGTGCACTCACATCTTAATTACATTGGTTTCTCCCCTTTTCTTTCTAGAGGAGCTGTCACTAAGATGAAAATTGTTGTTCAAAGCACATCTAGGCAAGAAGGTGACTTTAGGGTTCATTATCTAATTGATCAAACAACCTGCTAATTAAATGTATCTGGGCCTAATCAAAGTAGAGACACAATGCAGAAACACAGTGAAACTGTCAGCTAGGTGCATGAGACTCAAACCATCAAGGCGACTGGAGCTCACTATGCTCCTTAATTACATTAAAGCTGAGATTTTCAAAGGAGCCTAGCAGAGGGAATTACGTGGAGCTTACATTGCCCTGGATATGTAAGACCATGGTTTAGGAGTGCCTGCATCTTGGCAATAAGCTCTGTTTCACATGACTTCTCTTGCCAAGCTTGCTCAGCTCCTACAGTCTTGACTCAGCACATGTGAGGCTAATGTAAAATCTGGGCTGAATTATCTAAGTGAATGGTCTTCTTCATGGTTCCATAGTAAAAGTCAGACATATAGATCTGGTATATCTCCAGTGTTCAATTAAAAAGAAACTTGTTTCTATTGTTTAAAAGCAATGAGCTGCAACGAGGTATACGCGAAACTGCGTTATACTCTCTCTTAACTCTAAAGCCAATAGCATTTTCTTTTTCATTAAGGCCTGTGCCCATTCTGAAAATACCAACAAGCAGCTGACTAATCTCTATGCATCTGCTAATGTCTATGACTCACCTAAAAAGAAAAGAAGATGGGGTAAAGCTACTGTATTCCCCACATGAATAGAACTTTTTCGATACTCAAATGATAAGACAAAGACAGAGACTGTATCATTTGAGAACAGATTTAACAGTATATGACTGAGAACATGGGTTGGAGCCAGCGGTAATATACGGTTATGTCTATGTGAACAATAACAGGTTGGTCTTACTAATTCAAGACTATTCAATCAAGGATAATATATACTTTCCACTCAAATGTTTCTTATGCAAAGGTGAACTACACTATTTTTCATTACAGTTATTACATATATTGCAGTAACATCTGGAAGTCCAAATCATGATGGTAATGCTGAAAGAATCCTACCCCAAAAGTAACCTTAAAAGTGAGGACAGATGCAAGATGATTTGTTTAATGCCGTGCAATAAATCAGGAGCACAACTATGACCCAAAGTCACTGGCATCAGTTTTCTGTTCTAACTTGTGGGCAAAACTCCAGTTGTTTAATGATGTGGATAAAAACTCTAAAGCATGGCTCTGCCTGGTGTCATTCCTGGTTAGTGACCAACTGTACGTTGCCACAGTGTAGATTGCCCTGGAGCCCAGCACAGTTTCCCCCTTGTTTCATAGAGTGGCATCTCCAAAATGGAAGAAATTAACCACTAATGCTGTTCACGCACAGTTTGCCACATACCCACTAATTGGTGGAGTGTTTTCAAACTTCTCATTACTATGAAAGTTACGTAGCAATAACCTCCCATAGAGGGAAATATCTTCTGTCAGAGAGGTGATTTGCAGCCATTTGTCTGGGTACAGTAGAGATCTCCAGTAATAATTCATATGGAAGTATTTCCATAAGTCAAAGTAAGATGGATCTCACACTGTGCCTCTTAAACAGAAAACCAATATAGATAATATGGGTTTATAAATTTGAACTAAAAAGAAGTAGGTTCCAAAGTAAAGATCTAATGAAATTCACTTCAGCACGAATAGAATAGGAGGTAAGAATAGGAAGGAAGAAAAAGTAAAAGCCTATGTTTTTACCCAGACTTTGCACTCAAGCCAGACCTCAGAGACTCTGCCTTTAATTATGTTCTCAGACATGGTAATTGTTCCTTATGGGAAACATCAGCTGGTTTTAAACCAACTTCCTTCTGAGATTAGTTCAATATATTTACTACCAGCTTCCCAAACATGACCGACATACTCTGATTTGAATCTCAACCATTGTGGGAATATCTAGCCACTGGATCTGAGTCTCCTGTCAAATTCAGTGTCATTTCATGTGCTCCAAAGGCTGTTAGAGCAACAGAAATTACAACGTAACTCCTTTAATTGAAAACATTTTAGCATTCAACAAAAATTTCCATGGAAAGTTCACGTGTATGTCAGGAAGAAAGCATGCATGTATAGTAATACACCTGTGTATACGTATACGAACTAAAATATGAAATTCCAGTTACGTTATCAAAGAAATTTCATGTCTGACTTGCGGTTTTCAGAGGCAGCAGGCCATTAATCACCAGTGCTACTCAATTCCCAGCAGTTCTTTCAGTTCTTTAGTTTTACTTTTGAGTTATTTTTATAAGGAAATGAACTGAATGATTTTGTCTAAAGTTAAAAAAATAAAAATAAAACGTATCTTACCAACTATGTGTTAAAAAAACTTCAAAAAAAAACTCCTGCAGCCTTTCTCTAGGTAATATAAGCCTAGCAAAAAAAAAGCCTTAGTTCAGAGACAGAAGTTGCCTGTTGCTCCAAAAGTTCAGCACAGCTAGCAATTTCAGAGTCTACTGGATGGAGTCAAGGACACAGATTTGGGCAAGGAGCTTCATCTGGTAAATCTATAAAGCTCTGAAGTATTAAGACTGGCAAAAGCTGAGGGGCCTCACCCAGATTCAGCCAAAAGACCCTGTGAGAATTCTTCTTTACTGCACGACTAGGGCAGTCAAGGAAAATTCAAGGAATTGGAAGGGCAGGTAAAGTAGGCAACAGCAGCAACATTAAGAGTCACGCAATAGTCTTCATCCCATAGAGCCTGAACTACTTCTTTAGCAAGAACAATGGCTTCACTTTCTAATGTTTTGCTGTATATGAAGAGACAGAGGAAGCATCGCTGTTCTGTCTTCACCAGTGTGCTCCTTTAGGCTGCTGCCAACTTTGCTCATTCCAGGATCCCCTTTTGCAATGTTGAAAATCTCAAGAGGTCATTAGAAAGAAGCCTGAGACAAAAATATTTTTACCTCGTGTCAGTGACAGGGGATTGCCATTTTGGGGTTTCCATCTCCCTAGAGGTTTTTAGAATTGCATTTTATATCTTTTCCTCCAGAGGTTTTGCGAGAGAAAGACATTTAAATGCTTGAGGACTCCATAAATATGCTATTTACCTATAATCTTACGCAGAGTGAGAAAGGTTTTAAAAAAAAGACTTAGTATAGACACCAGGGTGGCAACTAGCAATGATGAAGCCTGAGCAGTTTTACTGAAGCCAATGGTTTACCAAAAAAAATCATTGCTCACAAAAATTAAAAAGGATTTTTGATTTGACTTTGTCTAGGCTTTCCAAAACATGCAGGAAATCAAGAAGACAGGAGCAGAAGACTTGTCTCTTTCTCCCACTCTGCCTTTGCCAGAACGTCACCTTCCTTCCTGTCACAAAAAGAGACATCCAGCCCCAAAATTCCTGCTTTATTAGATTTTAGAGTAATCAAGTGAGCGCCGGTATTTATTGCATCAACATGGCAAATGTCTAGCAGCCTGTCCCTCTTTCTTTGTAAATACACAGAAAGGGTGAAAATACAGGAGCAAAGCAATCTCCTTTATGCTCTTCTACTGCAGCAAAACTTTAACAGGCATATTTTCAAACATATCAGGGATGTTACAAAGGAAAAAAACAATAGGAGGTGTTTTAGGGTGGAAATATAACTTATAGGGTGGAAATAACACATTGTGTCTTGAAAATTAAGTACTTGGATGTTCTTTTGAAAGGGGTCATTGCCTCTCCTGTTTCTAGCCAACAGGGAACTGAAGCAAGGAAAGGTGGATGCCTTGGCACAGGCACATCAGTGGCAGAGCAGAGAGAAGAATGCAGACCTCCGACTTCCAGCTCACTTTATTTCCTCCACAGCAGATGCATTATCTGCTAAAGAGGGAGTGGATTCATCCAGATCAGTGAGTAATTGGTCTTGACTTAATCCAGCAACCTGCATTTTACATTTCTTCACAGTTCTAACAAACACAGTGCAAGATGCCCAGCCAAATAAGAACACTGTTTTCTCTCCTTTAGAAAAGCAAATGATCCTTGCATGATTTGCAGTTACTGTATTAATTATGAAAACATCTATTTACTTACGATTTTTCTAAACCACTCTAAAAGTAAAACCATTTAAACATTGATTCAGTTTCAGTGCCCAAGTGAACTGCCCCCAAGGAATCCCAGCCACTGAATCGCTTGAAAATGCCCTTGTAAATTAGCAAACTTTGCACAAACACTGCTGGCAAATTCAATCACTTCTGTGTTGTGCTGCATTGTTATCTCCTGCTCACTTAAAGAGCTGAAGTTCATTCTTCCTTAATTCCATGTAGGCTAGTGAGATGATACGAATGACTCTGCTTAAGTGGCACTGACTCTATTAATATTTAACTGCAGAGAATAATAAAAACAGAGCAAAAAGGCTTAGGAATTAAACTACCGCTTGCATGGCATTTCCTCATGCTCTCTATTTTTAAAATATCTATTATGTCTTCAACAGTATTTTTCCATTTAAAAAAAACCTTTGCATAGTAATTGTGTTTAATGTAGAGCTATTAGAAGAAACACATGTAAAAAAAGGTCAAGGTCCAGGCTACAGTAAATCTAATGTCTCTTGATCCCTATAGGCTTTCACAGAATTAACCAGGGCTGGGATTTTCCAAACAGATGCCTATGCCTAGGCCCGGTCATTGGCACCCATTACAGATGTTGCTGTATCAGCCCTTTCAGGAATCAGAGCCTTGACAGATCTTAAATAAAATAAAATCCCTTATTTATTCTTTCATTGTTTGCTTCCCAAATTACAGGAAACTGAGAAAAATATTCAAAAATGTAATATCACATGTATTCATTCAACAACAAAGGTAACAACAGCATGTGAAACTATCGTGTGAACCTCATGACAAAAATAAATTACTATATTCCTACTATAAACCTGCATTACACCTGCAAGCAGCCATTTGTGAGTGCAAACTATATAGCTAAAGGATAAAAAGTTAGATATGAAAATTTATTCTCATCTTTTATAAAATGTTTATTAAATTTTAGACTTCATGACTGCATAATTATTTTGATCATGATATAAACTTATCTCAGTGATTAATATGATTACATAAGTAAATATTTAAATGCCCGAAGTACTATTACAAGTTAAATATGAATATAGAAAAAGGCTGTGTTCATGGTTTTTTTCCATTTTCAAGATTAGGAGACAGTTTCTAATTCTATAAAAGATATACTACTACACAACTTTTCATTACAGCAGGGTTAAAAATATTAACTCTTAGTGGGGCAGTGAGGATTTAATTAAAGTTTGCAAACACTGTGTTTCCAATATTTGTAAAGGAGTGTGAAAGATATGCAGAGTAATTCTTACTATGGTATTACAAGTGTTATTCTCTGACAGTCTATTAATATTTTCCCCATTTTATTCCCTGAACTCAAATAATGCTAATAGTGTTCTCAGACATATTACAAACTTTCTGCCTCTTCTGTTCCTTTAGTTTCATAAACTCACAGCAATTGGTGATGTCTATATTTGTATAGATAAGTAATTGTTCTTTAATTCTGGAGCAATCCTTTCTTGACTGATAAATAGAAATGATTAAGCAACAGTTGGGTAGAGAACTATAGCCTCAGTTGTCTGCCCCTCCTACAGCTAATATTTCAGCCTTAACGAAGTTAGTCAGCTTACATTAGATATAATGGTGCCAGGCAAATCGCGAATGATGCCAATAACTTGTGCAATTTTCTGAAAAGCCACTTCAGCTGTTAAATTGTCCTACTTCATTCTCGTGATCTTGCTAATGGAATAATTTGAAATTAAGGCAAGCTAAAAGTATAAATAAGATATAAATAAAATGGAGTATTTTGCTGTAACACAGGAGGAGGATGCCGTTCCTGGGTCCTGATCTTACAAGCACTTAATACAGTCATGCTTTTACTTATAGATGAGATTTACTTACATTGTGAGGCTAGACACTTGTTACATACAAAACTGGAGTAGATTTTAGTTTAGGAAGGAAATTGAGATGGATAATTTGCTTGAGAAGTGGGCACATGTGAACTTCATGAGGTTCAACAAAGCCAAGTGCAAGGTCCTGCACCTGGGTCGGGGCAACCCCTGGTATCAATACAGGCTGGGGGATGAAGGGACTGACAGCAGCCCTGCGGAGAAGGACTTGGGGGTACTGGTGGATGAAAAGCTGGACATGAACCAGCAATGTGCGCTCACAGCCCAGAAAGCCAACCGTATCCTGGGCTGCATCAAAAGCAGCATGACCAGCAGGTCGAGGGAGGGGATTCTGCCCCTCTACTCTGCTCTGGTGAGACCCCACCTGTGGTACTGCGTCCAGCTCTGGAGCCCTCAGGACAGGAAAGACATGGACCTGTTGGAGCAGGTCCAGAGAAGGCCACAAAGATGGTCAGAGGGATGGAACACCTCTCCCATGAGGAAAAGCTGAAAGAGTTGGGGTTGCTCAGCCTGCAGAAGAGAAGGCTCCAGGGACACCTTATTGCAGCCTTTCAGTACTTAAAGGGGGCCTATAAGGAAGATGGGGACAGACTGTTTAGCAGGGCCTGTAGCGATAGGACAAGGAGTAATGGTTTTAAACTAAAAGAGAGTAGATTCAGACTGGATATAAGGAAGAATTTTTTTACAATGAAGGTGGTGAAACACTGACAGAGGTTGCCCAGAGAAGTTGTGGTAGATGCCCCATCCCTGGAAACATTCAAGATCAGGTTGGACGGGACTCTGAACAACCTGATCTAGTTGAAGATGTCCCTGCTCATTGCAGGGGGGTTGGACTAGATGACCTTTAAAGGTCCCTTCCAACCCAAACTATTCTATGATTCTGTGAATTCTTCAGTTACGACATTTAAGTAAACTGTAACATTCAGCAGAACAGGAATGATGCCTTCAAATTCAGGAACCTGTAGAAAACCAGATACATCAGTGTAAAACGACAATTACAATTGGATTTAAATGTTCTTCAGTAGTTCCCGTCACAATTTTGTATTCTGCACTGTTATATGGTTTCCCTAGATTTAGTTGTGTTTCAGAGACAATAGCACACATACAGCACTTGTATGGTACGGGTTTGTTCTCTCCACCAAACAGCATGAAGCTAAGGTCAAAAAGTAAGTTGGGATTTTGGCACCATCTTTGAACTATTTCACAGTACCAAAAAGTATTAACAATAGTCCACATGTTTTGGCCCATTTAAGACTCTCACTCCAGGAAGTATGCCTCACCTGTAAACAGCAGATTTTCACTGCATGCTTCTAAACTGCAGACTAGGTTGAAAGGAAAATAATCTACATTTTTCAAGAGGCTTATTTTATAATTAAGGACTCCAGTGGTTCATATGGAATATGACTAATGAATCTTTAAAATTCTCTTTGATACATGTATGCACAAGAAACAATTGTTACCTAGAAGTAGAACTGAGATGTGAAATAACTTAGTTATGACCCACACAATGAAGCACTATGTGTGGGGAAAACAAAACAAAACAGAAGTCCCAAATCCATATGATATTGGGCTGAAACCCAGGAAAGTAAATGAATTTATTGCTATGACTATTACATATTTATAAAGCACCTCACAAATGAGAACTTCAAAGGATTCATTAATTAGATCACAATAATCCAGTGAATTAAGTATTATGGTATTCATCTTAAAGACCATTGAACTTAGGCATGGACAGCTTAAGTGACATAAAGTGTATAACATAAAACAGTGGTTAAAGAAAAACTTGGACATCTTAGTTCTCTTGAAAACTAAGAGCTGAGACTTCAGCTTTCTTTTATGAAGAATATAGTAAGGAAAAATGTATGTTCTAGGCATGGAGGAGGGATTTTGACTATCACAGATTTAAAGGAAAGTGCAGTAAAGAATCAAAACTCGGTGAGGAGCAATGGGCAGAGCGAGCCTGGAAAACATGGAGAGTAAATAACAAGTTTTATCTGTGAAGTGCGATTTAGTTATTAACTGAGACAAGAGCCTAATGTGAACTGGAGGTGGCATAGAATCATTACAGGAAATTACATGCAATATTGGGATTATTTTGATAGCAGACATTTGCTAGATACCCACCTGATCAGAAGAGGCAAAATGAGGTGGAGATGATAATTGAAATGCAAAACAGGCAGATGAAAAGGTGACATAGGTTGCAATCAATGGGAGGCTTCAACAGCTGCCCGGGCAAGCGCTGGAGTCCATTAAATTGGATTAGAAAATGTCACCAGTGCAGCAGCCAGTCAGATTCAGTTTATAGCAGTTTGGCACAGTGGAGAGGTCATGTTTCATTAGGATTAGTCCTGTTTCCTTTGAACATAGTTCCCGGAATATCATGCAAGAAGCGATACAATTCCAATTTTCACAACTTGTCAGGTTTCTTGTATGCACCACCATCATTTTAAGTACTTGTCTACAGCATATATTTTTGCTGTAGCTATGCTTGCAGTGATGTAATTGCATCTCCCACATTGCATATATCGCTTAAGCAAGCAGTTAAAATTTTAAAATTCCAAATGTCTAAACCTAGATTATCACAGAGCTCTTTCTTTACGAAAGCGTATAAGTGCTTATCTTGTTTTCTTACACTTGCAGTCTTTCACATTCTATTTAATTCTGGATATTCACCATTGATCACTTGCTGCTTACTGTCCGGTCACCACCTTCATAGTTCCTCTTCAGAACCCTACACTTTCTGAAGACATACATTAAAGCAGGCTACCATTAAGTCACCAATGCCAAATCAAGCAGTCTCCATACTGGTTTTTCTTCTTTCATCCAAAAGAAAAAAGGTAAATCACAGTTTTTTTAGTATTAGCTCTTATTTTCTCATCATTTGTCTTAGAGGCTCTAGATCCCTCATGGCCAGCTCTTTGCATGTGAGAGTCATGAATAAAGCAGCACTACTGATTAACTTGTCAATTAAGTACATGTCCAGGTGCTTTATGAGCTCTGTGACAAGACAGAATGAAATCCATATGGTAAGATTATTTCATAATAATTTTCTACAATCTTGGTTTCAAAATGCAGCCAATTTTTCCTCTTCCGTGTGTATTATGCCAAAGATCTGAGCGTTCAGACGCAAAACGTTATGGAATGCAGCACTAAGCTAGAGGTCTGAATTTTGAAAAGCCCTGATCACCCAAAGCCTCGTAACTTGAAACCGAACATAAGAATACTTAGACCCTCAGAGTACCGGATGATATTATTTGAAGTGGTACAACGAAACTTCTGTGAATGCTCTGGGGCTCATAAAAATGAACTATATAATGGAACGGCACATGAACTGTTGTTCAAAGATGAGGGATGTGTTTGAGTGGTACAGTGCCCTGCAGGAGTTGACTTTGGTCTAAGATTTAATCTTTCTGCCTGATTTTCTTGGGGTTTTCTCCTGTTCCCTCAAAGTTATATCTGAACACCTTCCACATGATATGGATTGTAATAGCAGAAACTAATTGTCAAATTCATTTGTTATTTGAACATACTATGTGACTGAATACACTGACAGAAAAGCAATTAGGAAGTAAAACATAAGAGAAGAAAAATCCCTCCTATTCTCTAGAAAGGTGAAGGGAAATACTGCATGACTGAACCAGCCATTTAACGGCTTATATCAAATCATAGTCATATCAGGTAAGTATCAAATTTTACCTTGCTACAAACTTTAAAAAAACCCAGTGAATATACCTCATTTTATTTCATCGCACCAAGCCCACACTCTGATATTGAGGGATGTCTTGCAGCACTGGAAACAGCTTAGAATTTCTGATGGGAATCATTTACTGCAATAAGCAATAACAGCAAGAACATCTGAGCTGGAGCCAGTTTGGGATCAGCTCCAGGGAGATGCTGAGAAAGAATTTAAGCATGCATTTTAGGTCTATATCCCTCAGTGGGTTTGACCCACTGTTCCCCAAATATGTGATGTCTCAGGAAACAAGACGATTTTAATGAGATGGAACAGCTGTTCCCCTGGACAATAGTACTGTACAGAATAACCTGTGTGTGAAGTACATTTTCAGTGGTTGTTTACCAATTAATAACTTATAGCACTATATTTAAGTACACTGATGTGAAAACGTATGGACAGCACAAGGCCATGCAGATCTCAAATACTCAGAGTAATAGCCAAATGTAATAATTAATGATTAATTTAGAAGTCTGACATTAGCAAAATTAATCACACAGTGCAGAAAGACTTCATAAGCAGATAAGAAAAATTATATAGGGAAAGGGGATGAGGCTGCACTGCCATTAGCTGCTCTCTGTGATAGCTCATTAGGTTAGCTTTTACCAAAGGAGTCAAACCTAAGTATGTGTGTGTAGTAGCTGAAACATAAAAAGCAAGCAGGAAGCTCCTGCTGGGAACACAGGGAGAAAAGCTCTCAGATTTCTCTGGATGAGGTTAGAGAAATGTTTGGGGATATGTTCCCCTGTGGAGTTCAATAGCAAAGTAATCATTAAACAGCCAAAAGCATGGCACCAGCAAGGGAGAAAGACAAAAGGCAAAAAGCTTCTACAGCAGCAGATGTGCTGTGCTAGCAACGAAAACTACAGCACTGGGTCTAATGGTCGTTACTGGTGTGTTGCCATCGCTCTCAGGTAGATTAGCAAAGTCTTAAAAGTGAACACAGGCCTAAAGCGAGGACCAGGGACATTCTGTTGATGACATGCAGAATTATTAAAATAAAGATAGAAAATTTCTCTGTCTATGTATGACTGCCAGGCAAGAGAAGGGAAGGAAACTTTCCTGTTCCTGGCCAGCGTAAGTAATAAAAGTCAAAAAATAAAAAATGGTAAGAAGAGAAACTGCAGTCGTCTTTGTCCACTGATGGGGAAGAATAACCATGCCTTGTAAGTAACAGGATCAGGAACTCTACATTGGAAAGCCAGCCCAACGACTTAATTTCTGCACCTTACATCATCCCCACCAAAAATAAAATCCCTGACAAGTCACAATGCTTACAGTGGAACAGGAGCCAGCTCCTCCTATAGCATCACTGGTTTGGCATAATTTTATAACACACGTATCTCTGTCAGTAGCACAGACTGCAAAGATCAACTAAGAACAAATACTAGGTAAGAAGGTGCCATCTTTATGTCATCCCTTGTCATCCCTTGGCCCTGAGGTTCTGTCCATCTACTGTTTTCTTGTGCCTGGTTAACTTGATCTGCTTAACAAGCTTTATGCACGGCTTCACATTCCTGCCATAAATCTCCTAGTCATATCAATATGTTGCATTTCTCCTAAGAATGATGGTGTTCCAAAAGACAAGAGAAGAGTCGTAAGAGAAGAGCGTATGGCACATTTTATTCACAGAAAGGTGGCATCTGAAACCAGGAAGGGCATTACATTAGTACTGTTTTCTCTAAGTGTGGGTCATAAATCCCTTGGAGGTCATACAAAGGTTAAAAAAGAGAGCTGTCAGTGAGCAACAGCTCAGTCCCTGCAGGGCTGGGAAATAAGAGGGACTATTTTTACTTACTCCGATTTTTACACTTCCCAGAAAACTTCAAATTACCTTTAATTGCTGGAAACGGTTCAGCTCCTTCAAAATGAGGAAGTCAATAAGCACAGTTGTTTTTCACTCTCCTGTCCTCGAGCGACTGGTTAATACTGACTGGTGGAGATCACTCAAGAACAGATGAGCTGAAAGGGCCTTTTACTTTCAGAAAGTTGGCTAAATGTAATCATTAAAGCAAAAGATCTGGGGAGAGATGACAAGGATAATAGACCATTGTTCCACAACTGTTTTTCTTGGCAACTGTGTCTTTCTTGGGAAGCTCCTGCCTCCTGTGTCCCCAGCCACGTGTTTCCATCCCCTGAACACATGTTCGGTTGTGCTGGTATAATTCCACTCACTGCGCAGTTCTCCAGGAAACCAGGTTATAACTCCCAGGTTAATAACAAGCCTCCCCGTAAAGGTAGAATATTTTAAAAATAGATCAGTAATCTATCTGTTTCATCACGCAACCCCATAAACAGTCGTAGGGGCAAACAACAGGGACGGAATTAACTTAAGCAGAATGAGCTACTGAATCACTGCCTCAGGACAGAGTGGGAATAGAGCTAGGGGACGCAAGGACAAGGACTAATTACTAACTAGAACACCAATCTGGAAGACAGAATGACAGAGGGTGTCAGGAAACCACTCTACGTATCCGGGGTAGAGAAGGACAGGATGAGTCAGCAACAAGAGAAACAAAAAAAAAATCATGATTTGATACAAATGAAATCAATGAAATGTTGGCAGAAATGTTTCCAAGAATGTTTTTCAGTGTTTTCCATGAGGTTTTTAGCAGAACCAAATACGATGAGGCTATTGAAGCTCGCAAGGACAGAACTACAAGACGAAGTGAATACAGAAGCATTGATTAAATGCAGAGTGAGGAGAGTGAGTACATCAAAGGAGACCAAAAAGAATCTCTTCAGATTTGAGGGAGGAAAAAAATAGAAAGTTAATCAATTCTCCTTTTAACTTGTATAAACAATACCAAGTTAAAACAAACCAAACCAAAAGTCATATTATAAATGCATACCTGTTTCTTTTGGAGAGAAACTGAATGATTGTAAAATATGCAAGTGGCAGTACAAGTCAGGGCATCTGGAGTATTTCACAGAATCACAGAATCACTAAGGTTGGAAAAGACCTGTAAGATCATCAAGTCCAACCATTAACAACAAAAAAAAAAAGCCAAACCAAACCAAACCAAACCAAACAAAACTCAAAACACCACACCACACATCACCATGCCCATCAAGCCACGTCCCACAATGCCACGTCCACATGTTCCTTGAATACCTCCAGGGAGGGTGACTCCACCACCTCCCTGGGCAGTCTATTCCAGTGTGTTACCACTCTCTCAGTAAAGAAGTTTTTCCTAATATCCAGCCTGAACCTCCCCTGGCGCAACTTGAGGCCATTTCCTCTTGTCCTATCACTTGTCACTTGGCAGAAGAGACCAACAGCCACCTCTCTGCAACCTCCTTTCAGGTAGTTGTAGAGAGCGATGAGGTCTCCCCTCAGCCTCCTCTTCTCCAGATTGAACAACCCCAGCTCCCTCAGCTACTCCTCATCAGACTTGTGCTCCAGAAGTCTTTAACATCCCTCCTCTTTATACTACCTACTGCCAGAGGGGAAAAAAAAAGGTCTAGGGAAACACCCTCCTTTCTCAGACGCACTGCTGAGTTCAACTCGATAGTCTGCTTCCCTTCCATGTACACATCTCCAGCTGGTTTTACTGGGAGTTCTGAGTACTCACTGACAGAGTTTAAACTTCCTAATAATGGCAGGGAAAAAAATGTAGATGTATTACATCTAAAACACATTATTCCCCAAAAACTGTAAGTTCTTTCAGTTGCAAAGATAAGCATTCAAAAAATATCCCAGACTTTCTTTGTCTGCAGTTCCTTTTCTAAGTCATCCTGTGCAATGAATGAGGCAAGGTCTCAATGGATGGTGAATATAAGGGAAGGAACGACTAAAACATGATCGTGTATTTGAGGATAGCACCAAAATATTTATGTAGATTTATACTGTATAACCATTCTATCCCTCCCACATTTTACTGGAAATAAAAAAGATTTTCTACCATAGCAATCCTTACGTATGAACTATGTTCATTTTGAAGAGGGAAAAAGAAGGAGGTGAAGAAGTATGACAAATTTTTATTCCAGTGAGGCTTGTCTGAGGAAATGAGGAAAGTAAAAAGTAGAGGTGTTAGTGGATTGTGGGTGCATACATTGTCATAGGAATAACACAGTAAAAATCATAAAAATTATGATTAAAATATGAATAAAATCATAAAGCTAAGAAGTTGCAAATTAATTTACCATTGCTAAGTTTTACAGCCCTCACAAATTTAGTTTCATTTTAATAATCATTATAATCAATATAGGTATGTATAGAGAAGTATCGGGGTCAACACAGTTGTCTACATATCCTGTTCGCTATAATTTCTTCCATTCACTAAATTCATGGGCATGACTAGGGAATGCGCAGCCTCTTCAAGTGGAGAACACAATGTATAATAACGAGACTGAAATTGTCCTTTTCATCTGCAGGGCACTAGAAATAATCATGGCATTCTTGGTACGGCAGTGTGGCTGGCATGATTCTGAGCACCATACGTCAACAACGCTCTGTAACCTCCCTCTGAGATGAAGTAATTTAACTCTTTTTTTCCAAATAAACCTTAACTATTATAGCCAACAAATAGCTCTTCTGCATTCTAAGTCAGTCCTTCCTCTCATTTCAGTTGTTTCCAGCACTTCTGAAGTTTCTGTTCTAGCTGTAGTAATGTGTAAATCATCAGAATACTTACATACAATTTAAACATCACTAAAGAAGTTTCTGTCCAAGCTAGTATGAAAACAAAAGAAACAAAAATTCAAGTATATGTATCTTCATGTAGCTGAATGGACAGGCAACGTATTACTAAGGCAACGCCCCAACACACCTCTCGGAAGTCGGAGAGCACCTTTTCATCAGAATTAAGATGTTTCAGATCAGGCTATATTTACAAAAGTGTTTTGTTTTCAGAAAATATTCATTTTTTCCTATTTCTCTTGTTTGTTCTATGATGAGTCCAGAGATCAGGAGTAACAAATGACTGAAAAACACACCGAAATCGGCTTCTGAGACTAAAAAATGGCGGCTACATCCTTCATTATGAAGATGTGAATAAAATTTTCTCATCTGGATGATCCCTAATTTAGTTTTTACATGTTCCTTGATTATAGCTATTTGTGTCAACATTTTTTTGTATGCCTAACTTGAAAAATAGGGGAATGAATAATGTGATACCCTATGAGAACCTAGAATACTGTATCTTTTTTCAGGAAGCAATTTCTAAGCATGATGCAATAAAGACTCCCTGTTATTTCATTCTGCAGACAGCATAGCTGACAGTTTTAATTCTGAAATTCTCACCGAATTCTGCATTAGACTCTCCTACAGGAAATTCTTTGTTCACGCTTGGCTCAGGAAAATCTGAAACTTTGGCAAGTAAGAAAAGTAATGTCTACTATTCCTCCTTCACCACATCCATAAATGACGGAAGCCGAAGAACACTTTCAGTAAACTGGAATTGAAAATGCATGCCAGTAAGTTCAAGCAAAGCACTCCTAAACAGAAGATTAGGTTTACGTTTCCCACACATCAGATTAAATCCCACGAAAATCAGGTTTCACTTTTCACCTTCTAAAACATTATTCAAATTGTGTTTTTAATCAAACAGAAACAGGAAATAAAAAGAGAAAAAACACAGCTATTGTAAATGGCTGTATGTCTGTTTTATTCAGATTTTCGTAGCAAACTTCGGCTGTTATTTGAACGTCATCAGCCTGTTAACTGGGCCAGTGGAAAGGTCATTAGAAAAACATTTCTGGTGGCATCCTGTCTGAAACAGAACCATTGGAAGAAAAAAAAGCCTGGGAATACTACAGAACAAAACAGCCAGGAAGACAAACTTCCCAAACATGGAGTTAAGGAAAGGTGCAAGCTCTTATTAGATCTTGGATTAATATTCAAGAGGTTCTTTAGCTAGCACTGCCTGATCGCCTGACTCTGACATAGCAGAGTATGGCAGGTACAGCAATGGTGTCATTACTTTGACATAAATTCCTAAACCCAGCATACACTTTCCACTTTTTTGCTGCTAATCTTGTTAATTAGAATTTTGACTGAAGCAAGTGAATAATCATTGATTTCACTCTGCAACCGTGCAGGATGCATAAAGTTTATATGCAGCTTTAATTTGTTATTGCTAGCACAGATCAATCCAATTTGGCGTGCAAGCCTCATTTTTCACTTTTTTCTTTGGACCATGACACTTTTACCTTTTTGAAACTCCGTTTTTAAACAACCACCAACTCAGTATCCAATTACAGTTTCTACTAAAAGAACACTTCTTTTTCATGTTGGTAATTTTAAATTCAACCTTTAGCTGCAGTAAAGGACTGGATTATGGTGGCTCTGAGATCTGTCACTAGTGGATATTTGCCAACATTATTGTGGAACTCAGCAACTAGTTGCAACGCTTAATATACACTTTGAAGAGCCCAGGATGGGAGAAATAGGAAGATCTGTTCCTTACAGCTCAAAACATACAGACTGTGGAGTGCTGAAACTTTAGCATTCCTAGCAAAACTAAATAGGGATACTTGTGCAACTGGAGAATATTGTCTAGTTTAGCTATTAAACCCTTGCTATAAAAAGTGCTACTTTATCTTTAAGTGTAAAGGACTGAAGAGAAGACCATCACTACCTCTCTATATTTAACTCCCATGGTTAAAGCAGTTTTTCTCTGTTTAGATATGTTAGGATGATTTTCAGTTGCAGTATCTTGGAGCCTCAAAGAGCTATAAAGATATGTGATAATCAATTTAAATAGACTAAGTGGGGCTTTCTGTGGGGAAAAAGTATCTACTGCTTCTAAACATGGAGTCTTGCTAAAGAAACCCATTTCTGCGTGCAATATTCAGAGAAGTTGAGCACTTTTGTGCTGCTTGCTTATTTAATACATTAGCCAGCATGCTGCCATTTTTGTTATGAGGTACTGTATTTTTAAGTATTGATCAGAGGCTCACGGTGTTCAGAGAGGCATCTCTTGTTACTTTATGCATCTAAAGGAGCTGATGACTGTGAAGTGATCAAATACTCTTATAATCAGCTCAGTAAAAAAAAATTAAAAATCATAGCTATAAATCAAGAGGATTAAATAAAGATATTGCTTCCATCATTACAGCATCTGAATGATGCAGAGCTCTCTTTTATTCTGTGCTTATACAGCTCTTTTCATAAACTATCATAGGCACTGCCATAATAACAACGTTAGAAAACTGTTGGAAATAATACTATGACAATATATAATAGCCTACTTGGCCAATATAAAACAATGCTTTACTATATTAGGAATATATTCAGTTTAGCTTTAGTTCACCTATGTTAGCTACTACGTTTTATGTTGTATAAAATCAGCCTTGTTTGTACTGCTTCCTTGCTTTATAGAAAAAATACAAGGATTACCCCCAAAATAATTTTTATTTTACTTTAAGTCAGTTCAAATATCCGTATGACTGAAATGAACAATGACTTACTGGATTAAAGTAATCTTCAGCCTAAAGAGGCACAGCGTATCCAGGTCTGCCTGGTGATGTGGGCTGCCTCTTTGCCATCTGCTTCTAAGCAGGAAGAAGAGAGGACTGTTCTGCCAGAGGGAATTCCTTCCCAAAGGCTGATACTTGGCAGCTGCAGTGCCCATACTGATGCTTAACAGAGCAGTAGGAAGCACTCTCAGCACCTGCGTCTCAAGGTCCAGCTCCTTTTCCACTACCTGCATAAATATTCTTCCGACTTTTTACCCGTAGCAATGTAGACAGCCCTACTGTTCCACTGTGATGCGTCTTGCTCCCCAACACCAGACAGGCTTAAAAATAAAAAAGAAAATACCTAACAAAATACCTAGCAAATACCTAGTAAAATGCCCAGCAAAATTTGAGATTAAGGTTTTGCATAGCACAAGCAAACAGAGCATGGCAAGCAAAAAATAAAACCCAAACGAACTCCATAAAATATTGTTCTAATCTATGCTTACAACTGTGTTTCATTCACATACCTCATGCAAATTTCTTTCAGTGTGCGCTTGCTCAAAGGCCACATACTCAGGAATTCTGCCCCTTCCCTCCACTTCATGAGGCTCCACAAGAACAACTTCCACCTCCAGCTACTTTGATATGGGTTTAAATGCCCTGGGGAGTTCTAACTGCAGTCAGACACCTTGTGTATGCAAGCTCTTTTCTCTTTGCTTTTTTGATAATCATATTGTGTAATCCAGGCTGTTCATTTGGTAGTCTTCAGTTCTTGTTACAGATTTCAATGTCTTCATGATAAATATTATATCAGACATGGGATATAAACAAAAGCTGCTATGCATCTTATCTCTGGTATATTAACAGCTTCTCACAGAGACCTCACCTTCTACAACAGGTACAAATGTCACATCAATAAAAAGTGATCTGCGTGATGCACCTGAGAGTAAAGTCTTTCCCTCCCCTTTACCCTCCTTTAACATGGTTTCTTTTGTCAGAAGAGGTTTAAAGTAGCTTGGAGCTGAATTTTTGTTATCTATCAATTACATGTTGCCAAATCAACAGCTAATCCTCTGCAATTCCCCAAGATGTCAAGGGAATTAAGGAAAGAAGTTTCACTATTTGGTATTCAAATCAACTTTTCAACCACCAGTTTTATTCTACTGTAGTCAAAGTAAAATTTCCACTGAAGTTAAGTGTTAAAAATTGCAGGACAAGATCCTGGAATGGTACAGGAACCAGAACATTCAGAGGAAGGTGCCTGAACATTCAGTTTTACAAAGAGTAAATACCCCAAACTGTTCTCCTTCAGTATCAGATGGCCAATTTTCTGCCACCCTTATAATAGAACTTGAGGAATGAAATGGGAAATCAGGAAGGGGAGCATAATTGGTAAGAAATTAAATAATAAGGGAGAAATAACAACAGAAAACAAAAGTGGCAGATGAACAAAAACCAACCCTAGAGAGAGGAAGAAAAGAAAGAAGTAAATCGAGACACTGAATCATTGGCATCCTGACACACTAAAGGGGCCAGCTGTTCCACCAGTTTTTAATGAAGGAGGAATTTCACACAGGAATTTTAAACGGAAAGAATACAGCACTTTTCCCCACAAAACATACCAAATTTATTATATACAGTGTTATCAGCTGTGGAGAGAGCAATGTGTATGGCATTGAGTAATGCCGGTGAAGGCTACCTGGTAACTCATCTTTTTCATATTTGATTTCTCAGATCATTTCAGAGATCCAATGGCCTATTCTTGTCATGTCACAGTCTTTAGTCTTTTGTGAAATATTGAAGGAATTGCTGCTATGTTCTCCTGTCTCCATTTATCTCTTGAGGGTTATTGACTTCGGTTCTGTCTAAGGGTTCTTTGTTCCAAGATAAAACCCTAGAGGTCTCTTGGTGAAAAAGAAAAAAAAAAAGAAAAAAAAGAAAAAAAAAAAAAAAGAAAAAGACTGAACAGAAGCTTCCCAGTTTTCATTTATAGATACAAAGAATATAAAAAATGACTCAGTTGAGCATTCCCTTTGCCTGCTAGCAATGGGCACTGCCTACACAGTTTTGCATGCACATGCTTTGTGACTGTAGTCTTATCAACCGCCAGCTGTGTAGAGCTAGTTGTGCACACACAGGTTAGTATGTATAACCACTCAAAATACACGATTTGTTCTAAGCATGGCTATGTGAATTGTTATTAAGTGAAAAGAACTTCTGGTTTGATTTGAATATCTCATTTCTTCTGTTCCCTTCCAAACTCTGGGACATGCCTCATTCTCAAATGGAGATTTGCATTATGTTTAAGAATATAATTCATTCTGAAGCTGTGTACCCTTCACTTAATTTGAAAGGTTTGAACTTTTCCATAAATCACGGAACACAACTGGTTTCTTAGCTGTTAGAAGAGGAAAAACAAAACCAAACACAGCATTGACAACTATGACACTTTACTATAAATACCCTTGAAGGGGCCCAGCGATTGCCACAAATACAAAATTTAGAACCATTCATCTTAAAATAGAACAAAAAAAAGTATTTATCACAAAGAACAGCAAAATGCAGCCACTTGTAAAATGACCAGCCAAAGAAAAGCACAGAAAGAGCTCCATTTGCTGGAACAATGTGAAACATTTGTGGTTCCCACAAGAAGCAGAATCTGGTCAGAATTCAAGAATATATACTTAGTACTGATACCAGATCAATATCATTAGACTCCAATGAAGATGAAAGCCTCTTACTGAAAATATAAATTACCTTTTACCATCAAGATTTCAAGTTATATTAAAACAGCATTCTTATCTTCTCCTTCCTTCAGTCAAAATGGCATTTCCAACAATAGTTCACATGAAACACAATTTAAGCAGTGAATCAGAGACTGAAACATCAATCCATTAAGCTTCCTGTTTCTCATTAAGTGTAGGGGTGGAGAAGTTCAAACTTTATTTAGAATGTTGTAGATGAAGATATCACAATGTCATCTCATCTAATTTCAGTTTCTTTCCATATTTGCCCTGAAGGGTTGTAACTTCTTTTCCCAGTGTAAAACCTGAAATCCAAAGTGCTCTCCATGTCTTTGAGGTTAGAATCATAGAATATCAAGTTGGAAGGGACCCAAAAGGCTCGAGTCCAATTTCCTGCTCCTCGCAGGACCGCCTAAAACTAAACCATGTGATTAAGAGAGTGCCCAGACGCTCCTTGAACTCTGCCAGGCTTGGTGCCGTGACCACTTCCCTGGGGAGCCTCTTCCAGTGACCCACCACCCTCTCAGGGAAGAACCTTCTCCTAATGTCCAATCTGAACTTCCCCTCATGCAGCTTCATTCCCTTTCCTCGTGACCTCAGCCACTCCTCACAAGCCTTGCCCTCGAGACCTTTCACCATCTTGGTCACCCTCCTCTGGACACACTTTAACAGCTTAATGTCCTTCTTATATTGAGGCACCCAAAGCTGCACCCAGTACTCGGGGTGGGGCCGCACCAGTGCGGTGCAGAGTGGGACAATCACCTCCCTCGACGGGCTGGCGGTGCTGTGCTTGCTGCACCCGAGGACATGGGTGGCCCTTTTGGCTGCCAGGGCACACTGTTGACTCATAGTCAACTTGCCATCAAGCCAGACCCCCAGATCTCTTTCTGTGGGGCTGCTCTCCAGCCTCTCCTCCCCCCATTTGTATGTATAACCAGGATCGCCCTGTCTCAGGTGGAGAATCCAGCACTTGCTCTGGTTAAATTTCATACGGTTGGTGATTGCCCATCTCTCTAGTCTAGCCAGATCTCACCATAAGGTCTCTCTGCCCTCGAGGGAGTCCACAGCTCCTCCTAATTTAATATCATCGGCAAAGTTATTTAATGTACACCCAATTCCTGCGTCCAGATCATTTATAAAAACATTAAAGAACACTGGCCCTACAACTGAGCCCTGGGCAACCCCACTGCTGACTGGCCGCCAGCCTGATGTAACCCCATTTATTGTAACTCTTTGAGCCCAACCCGCCAGCCCGTTGTTCACCCAATGTATGATGGACTTGTCTAGCTGCGTGCTGGACATTTTGACCAGAAGGATACCGTGAGAGACAGCATGAAAAGCTTTGCTAAAATCCAAAACCATCACATCTACTGTCTTCCCTCAGACAACTAGGTGGGTGATCTTGTCATAAAAGGAAATAAAGTTAGTTAAACAGAACTTTCCCCTCGTGAGCCTGTGTTGCCTATGACCAATGACTGCACTGTCTCTCAAGTGTTTTTCAGTAACTCCCAGAATAACTTTCTCCATAATTGTACCAGGCACTGAAGCAAGACTGACAGGCCTGTAATTACCAGGGTCTTCCCTCTTACCCTTCTTGAAAACTGGGACAACATTTGCCAGCTTCCATTTGACTGGCACCTCTCCAGACTTCCAAGACCATTGAAAAATAATGGAGAGAAGTTCCACAATAACGTTGCCCAGCTCTTTCAATACCCTGGGATCAATCCTGTCGGCCCCCATAAATTCATGTTCATCCAGCTGAAGCAGCAAGCTCAGGGTTGGCTGGGAGTTTATCATCCCTCCAGTCATGGTCTTCCAACAAAGGGCTCCAGGGGTCCCAGGGTCCATCATCGGTGTTTAAGACAGAGGTGAAGAAGGCATTAAATGTCTCTGCTTTGTCTACGTCCCTGTTTGTGAGGTGACCGACCTCATCAAGTAACGGACCAATGTTATCTCTGATCCTCCTTTTGCTGTTAACGTATTTTTGTTGTCCTTCACAGTGTTGGCCAGCTCGAACTCTAATCAAGCTTTGGCTGCATGAATTTTCTCCCTGCAGTGGTGAACAGAATCTCTGTAGTCCTCCTGTGTCACTTGTCCTTGCTTCCAACGTCCATACACTTTCCTTTTCCGCCTCAGTTCTAGAAGATCCCTGCTCAGCCAAGCCAGCCTTTCTGCCCTGCTTGCTTGCCTTCCAACACTTTGGAATAGCCTGCTCCTGCACTCTTAAGAAATGGCTCTTAAAAAGTGACCAGCATTCATGGACCCCAATACTTTCAAAAGCAGATTCCCAGGGGTCCTTACTAACTAGTTCCTTTAGCGGCCCAAAGTCTGCTCTCCCCATATCCCGGGTCAAAGTTTTGCTGGCAGTTTTTCTCCTACCACCAATGATTTGAAACTCAACTACTTCATGGTCACTGTGATCAAGACAGCCACCAATCACCACTTTGCCCCCGAGTCCCACTCTGTTTACAAACAACAAATCTAGGAGGGCACCTTTCCTAGTTGGCTCACTTAGTACCTGCACCAAGAAGTTATCTTCAACGTGCTTCAGAAATTTCCTGCACCTGTTTTGTCCACCGTATGGCATTCCCACTTGATGTCTGGGAAGTTAAAATCACCCATAAGGACAAGGGCAGTTGATCTAGAGATATCCCTTAACTCCTTGTAGAATAATTCACTGGTGTCATTGTCCTGGCTGGGTGGTTGATAGTAGACTCCCACAACAACATTGACTTTATTTGCTTTTCCATTCATCCTTACCCAGAAGCTCTCAACCATGTCATCGCCAACTCTAAGTGCCATACAATCCAACCCTTCCCTTACACACAGTGCCACCCCCCCGCCTCGCCTGCCCTGCCTATACCTCCTGAAGAGCCTATAACCGTCCACCATGGCACACCAGTCACAGGATTATTCCCACCATGTTTCACTTATGCCAATGATGTCCTAGCTCTAGGACAGGGCCAAAGCTTCTAGCTCCTCTTTATTCCTCATGCTGCACGCATTAGCATAAAGACATTTCAAATATGCTCCAGTGTACTCAGCACATCGTGGAGCAGACTGAAGGACCTCGCTAGCACACTGTCCCTCAAACATTGGCATGCCACCCCCAGGCTTATCTCTAGCAAGCCTGGTTTTATCACTTTCCCCCTTCAAATCTAGTTTAAAACCCTTTCAATGAGCCCTGCTAACTCTTGTGCAAAGATTCTTTTCCCCCTTTGAGAAAGGATTACCACAAAAGCATCAACAAAGGAACGTTACAGAACTTCCATGTGATTCTACCCATTTTATAGGTAGAAAAATGCACCCAAGAAGACAGTTGAAACACTTATGGGACTTACGCCAGATCCTTTGGATCTCAAACCAGTTCCAACCATAAGCAAGCTATTCTTCTCTTTTGTTTACAGTAAATTACCTAAAACCGATTGGTGCAATTTTTTGTAAAGACTACTGGTCCCTCATTAAAAAAAGCCACGTTAACTCATTTCTTCTACATAATAGAAAACCAAATTAGGTCTGGAGAACCTAAGTTGAACTGATTAGCAACAATTTTGAGTGGAAGAGTCTTGAAAAGCAGATTATAAACTGAAAACTATCACCATTTGTATAAACACAGGAGACCAGACCTATGCTTACTCTCTCTTTCCTACATCAAATCTTTCTTCTGTCACAAATGTGTTTACAACTTCACCCAGGTAATAAAGTAGTTTCTATTCTTTCCAGAGGGGAAGGCCTTAGACTCTCCACCACCACTACAGGTTATACAAACCCGTATATATAACATAACTCTCAGTAATGTTATATGAGATCAGACTGGCCTGTTTTCTGGCAGCTGCCAACTCTGGTGAAGCATGGAAGCAATCCGTGAATTGCAGCAGTGGAATCTCTGAATGGTTTTAATGAATGAATGTCAGGAAGCTGGAGGGAGCTCACCAGTAGCAAAAAGGAAGGTATTTCCCAGAGACATTTGAAAGCCTAACCTAGTACACAACCAGCCAAAACATCTATACACCTCAGCAAAGAAAAAAAGCTTTCCTAATTAAATGATGTTTTGTGCTTTTTTGGTGTCTCATGAGATGTGGGAATAGATCCTTACGAAAACTTTTGCATCAGAAATCCCATTTTATTTTCCACCAGTGTGATTTTCCACTGTTAATATTCTTACACTCTGCATATATTAAGGCACATTAATAAAGGAAAGCAGCAAGTCAGCCTGTCAGATATTTTATGAAGTACCATGGGAAAAGATTGGTTTAGCATGAGTGGACAAAATCTGTTTGTTCAGCAAACTTAATTTTAGCTGAGGACCAATAAATGTGTGCGTAGCATGGACGCACTGAAAGTTAACTGGGCTCAGAAATACACCGTATAGCTGAGCTTTTGGGACAACAGAGAAACTTAATGTTCTGGTACTTCGTGGCTCATCTCCATCTCTTAACATGAAGGAAGTAGCATTACAGTTACGCTGAGGGATGACAGATCTTTAGTTTGCACATTCTGCTGGACATCCGAAATGCTAGCACCAAAAACATCCATAGTTAAGGCTTCAGGGGAGAATGAGAGTATCCAGAAGCACAATGGATAAGCTTGGAAGGTGAGATTGAAATAAGCCAACCAAACAAGATTACGTACAGTTAAAAATAAAGCCATTAACTGTCCCTGTGAAACAACATTTTATTATGCTAAATTGTTATATGGCTGATGAGCTGGCATTTTCATGAGTTTTAAGTCCTATAAGGAATGTCTTGGAAAGTTACTATAACCTTGTGATTTGTATTCTCTAACAGGTCCACAGGAAGACAAGAAAACCCCTTTAAGATATAGACTCCAAATTCTCCCTCACACAGGGAGGGGAGTTGAAAATCTGTGCAGTTTAAGAAGCTCTTGAAAGATTTTCAGGAGACTCTGTATGAACACTCAGACAGCATCAAAGGGATGTGCTCCCATTCCCTACCAGTTTTCTGCCATGCATTCCAGCCATGCTATCCCTGGAGCCTGAAAAGCTGACTGCGTAACAATATCCTAGCATGAATTACCTTTTTGGTAGGTTTACCGTCTTGGGAGGTGATGCTTCTCCTCGTTTCCCAAACTACCCCTGGACCTTCTCATCCTACTAGCCCATTGGAGACTGTTCCACAGAACTGCCTGGACCCCCCCACAGCATCCACCCTGTGGAAGAAACAAATATTGAAAAGCTGTGATGCAGCAATTAAATCTTCCAGAGCCATAATTTGAAGACATTGGGAGAGAATAACTGAAGTAGACTAAAACACGATATAGAGCTGTCGTTACACTATCTGCAAAGGGAGGGGAGTTGTAGGATTATAGTATCCCCTCAATGATATTACATGTATAATACAGCTACTGAAGGCACAGTTAATTTCAAGAAGACTTTAAGACACAAGTATAAGCAGAGATTTCAATTAGTCAATAATGGGATCGCCTAGTCTTGCATAAGAAAACCTTGCCTATTGGAAATGCCTGTATTTCTGTGTGTGTTACCACTATATTTCTGTAATGAGTAGCTTCATCATACATCATACAGGTTATGGTGGTAGAAATTAGGTCTTTCCCTGTCATTAGCGACAGTGAAACACAGACACCTCTTGAGCATTGGAAACTTCTTTCATTTAGAGTCTAACATGCACATTGTGGTAAACATTTTGTGGACAAAAGTTTAAAAATTAATTACTCTGCTAAATCTTTTTCAAGTTATAGCCTGGATATACGGCACCAAATTCCTCTCTCAGTCAATGAATAAATAAACATTAGAAATAATAATCATACATATAATTTCATAGCTTGAAAACACTGATAGGAATGAGATACAAAGCAGGCCTTTTATTTCAAATCTTTTACAAACATTGCTCACTTACTGAAGAAAAATAAATTCTACTGTCTCTTGTTTATGACAAAAGACAGTTGAGTAAATGGTGACTCCAGATAACCCGTTAAGTCACTGATTCTGTTTTTCAAAGACCTGCCTGCTTTCTATTCCTTTGGCCTCGGCTGCCTAGCAACCTCCACAGAGCTTTCTTAGTCTATACTAATTCTGGAGAGAAATTTATATATTTATTTATGAAAATGTCTATAAGGAGGATACAGAAACAAAGGGCTCTTTGTTCCTTCCTTCTAACACTGGTCTTCAAACATGTCACCTCAGTGTCTCAGTGAAGGACACAGTCCTTGGTTTTGCAAACAGAGGTACCTACCTCCTTGAAACCACTTGGGAACTAAGAAAATCCCACTTTCCGTGAGACAAAAGCTGAGTCTCTGGAGGAAGCTCCTGATATAATAGGCACTGATAGTTCTTGCCCTCCCTGCTGATTTGATTCTTTGATAAGCTTTTTCACCCTGAAATATTAGGTGTTTACGTAAGGCTCCTTTTTTCATGCTGCCCAGAGCTTTTACTTAACATGAAGACAGAGTTTGTGCTGCTTTACTGGGTCATCAGCATTTCCCGCATCATCCAAGCACTGGAGGGAAATGGAGATTAAAACTGGTCTCCTGCTGTGTCTGCAACTCAAAGTGGGACAGTTTGGAAGTTATGGATGGGACTACTTATTATAATAGGGAGTTTGAAACTGGATATAGACTGTCTCTCCCTGAACCATCCATCAGCTTTTCATGGAAAAGCCTAATAGGCTCTTCCAAATGCTGTGGTAAAGGCACGCCAAGTGTTCGTAGCTTGCGCTCACATGGCGACGATGTAGTTTTTGTCTCTCACTACTTCCGACTCCTGAACTCATAAGGAAAAGTTTCCATTTACTTCTGGATCAAACTGAAGCCTGAAACATAACAAACCGCTGTGTCTTGAGACATAGCAATATGCCCTGATCCCTCCATTACGTTTCTTTCTGATTAAGTTAATCTGTGACAGAACATGAACCCGAAACCAGATCTCCTAACTTCCATTTTCTGTTCCTTACCAACAGAGCTATATACATAAAGATAAGGTTGTTTTAGACATGACAACAACTGTAGGATTACAGAAGCATTTGTAAGTCTTGGCGTTTACATATACTTAGGCGTCAATATTCATTTACCCCAAATTTAATAGTATAAAATAAGTATATTTTTAAAAATGTCCTTAATACTGTAACAAGAAACAAAAAATATATTGGATGATATATCAGTGTCCAATGAAATAAAATATAAACAATGACAGGAATGATAGAAAATTACTCAAAAATAACATGCTGATTAAAAGAGCTTCATGTTTCAGAGGTACTTATGAACAGTGAACACATCCATGGAAACTGAAACGTGCAAAATGATTCATTAAACAGCAGGAAGACAGTTACTGGGAGTAAACAGAGGTCTGGGATTTCTTTTTCTATTCATAGACTCACTATAAACAATTTTCTAAGTTGCTTTACCTCTGTCATTCTACAGAATGACATAAGTTTGTAGTTCCCAGCAAATCTCTCAATTTGTACTCCTGAGAGTTACTGTAATACAAATAAATGACAAGTATAATCCAAAATTAAGTACCTGCTTCTTGAGAAGCAGTTTCCCCATACATACAAATGTTCATTTTTCACAGAGTATCATTATTAAAGCAAAAATTGAGTGCGTGGTGTTTCCCTCCCTTACAAAGCATGATCATGATTTCATAGGCTCTTCCACGGTAAGCCAAACTTTCTGAAAATAAACCTAATGAAGTGTACCAGAAGCATTGACTTACATGTCTGTTTTCTCACTTACTTTTGTGAGAAGTCTGGTTTTAGTAAGTTCAAGAACACGTAAATAGGCAACAGAAGAGAAAGAATTTTTTTCATGCATTTTTATAAAAAATTGTTATAACAGGCTTTCCTACAGAATGAATAAAATGGGAATTGTGCCAAAGCAGCTACCAAAGGAAATCCTTTGGAAATGAGCGAAAACTAGAGAAAATGAAGTCTCTCGAGATATACAGAAAAGTCACAAGCAGTCTCATCCTAAATTTCAAAGACTATAATTAGGTACTAAATCTACTACATTTACACTTGGAAAATCTCATCTGCCATGCACTTATGCTTACAAAAGAAGAGCTCTACCAAAAAGACTGATTTTGGCCATCCTCCTCCCTTCCTCTGTTCATCAAAAGAAAAAAAGACAGATGCAAAATGGCTTAGTTTTCTGGATATGGACTACAACAAAGTGAAATGTTAAAGAAGGTTTGACAAAGGACGTTCCAAGGAAAATGAAGTTTTAGTAGGAAAAAGATGAAAGGAACATTATTGTTAATATGAAAGTATAATCTTTGCTTGAATAACTCACCAAGGAGAATTGCAAGAAATCTTTTGAAAACAGTCAATAGGATTAATCCAATGCTCAGCTCCTCTTTTCAAGTGTACTGATTTTACTTCAGTATGCCAGTAACTGATCAAAATTCGGTCTAAAATCTTTAAATATTTTCTAAAAATTTATTATGGCAGTAAGTAACACAAACTCATTGAAGTTATAATCAGGCATTAGTAATTGTTCTCAAACAGTTATTTTTTATAGATTGCAAAGGGATGAAAAAGGCTGTAGTAAAAGGAAGACATTAAAGAAAAAATAACCACAGTAGCATGTTCTATCGTGATGGCAGTAAATAAAATAAATAAGCAGAAGAGAATGAATGTTCCTGCTATTTTTAATAAATATCACTAATAGGGTAGTATTCAACTGCCAAAAGAAAGGTTATTTTAGATACTCTATGTTGCTACGTCTGGTCCTGAGTTGCCATTCCAGAAGAGCACAGGTTTCTTGTAGATCCTATGTTTTTTCTGCCTGCTCCTGTGGAAGTCTTGGATACCCAAGGACATATGAAATACCATTAGATGCTTTTATTTATGAATCTGAATCACTTGCAAGCTGTTAGTAAAAATGTGTGTGAGCTCTGGGTATTTACATGTTAGGTAACAAGAAAGGGTAACATTAATAAAATAGGAAAATCACAGTGTGTTATGTCCACATAAGACTTCCAACAGTCCCAGAGGGTACAGAGAGAAAATGCTACTCCAGACAGTTTCTTAAACAAAGAATGATATCTTTATACAAATTCTGTACTACCAGTAAATATGAAGACGTTAAGTTAAATCTCACCTCTGAATAACTGCTGACTCACTGTGCAGTAAAACTACCTACTGGTGTTTTCTTGGTGATTTGAAAAGGTGTTCTTGCCAGTTTTCATTCCTTTCAGCTGTTGACATATTCTGCTATTTCAGAGCTCTATTTTATTTTATATGCTTATCAGAATAGAGCATTTTTACAGTAAGGAATTGGCCAAACCTCCTTGATTATTTATTGCAAGGTCATAACTACATTTTTTCCTGACCTTTTAGCTTAGTGAAATCCTGAGTAAGGATTATTCTCCTACATGAGAACTATAATGTCTGAGCATACTGCACTTCTCATTTTTCTTCTTTCAAGAATGCCAGATGGAAACAAAATAAAGACTAGTTGCATGTCTGGTATGCTAATATTTTTATACTTCTGCATTTGAGTTAAGCAGATGGAGATTAGGTAATTCTGCATGGCTATCTCTCCAAAACAAGTTGAGTTAAGGTATAAATACCATTTTCTAAAATCATATTCTCAGCTTTTCTGTGTGATCTGCTACAGCAAAGAAATTCACTCATATACTTATATTATTGATTGGAAATGTTTTTGTACATCCGATCAATAAACAAGTTAATCCGTGTTGAACCAATCTTCTAGACTATTTGTCTTATTCAGCCTAACTAATACAAAGCTGTGAGTGATTCATTTCAGAGCAACAGTACAGTGTGAAAAACAGGTCTAGTGTCTTTTTAATTTGAGTATCTGTGTGTGTGTTTATAAACACAAAATGTCATTAAAAATATTTCCCCCTGCCAATATTCCCCCCATTTTATGATCAGTTCTATTGACTGCTAATAATAGTCTCCAGATACTCATCTGACAAATGGCTGTTTAGTTTATTTTTTTACTATGAAAGATTTGACCTGGTTTTTTCATCTATAAATACACATTTTTGTGCGGTAGACACAAATATGCGTTTGTGTTAGCTTTCATCCCTGCTGTGTTTGTACAACACAGTGTGACATTCACAAACAGAAAGAAAAGAGATTGAAGTGAAGAACATTTGATAGTGTTGCCTAGCATTTTAAATACAGCAAAATAAATAAATTAGTGCCAACTTCATCAACTGCTAAATTCAGTGTGGCTGAGATGAAACAGAGAGTGGGCCAGAGAGAAAAAAGTGAATCTTAGGTGAAAAAGACGACTCATGTTGTCTACAAAGCAAAAGGATGAGTGCTACTGAATTCTATGGAATTCTTAGTTTCAGACGGAAAGCTGATATAGTTTCAGCTTAGCAATAATTATAAGGAATTTTGCCATACCATAATGTAGGATCGTCAAAGGAGTAGGCAAGGATCATTATCTGTGCAAAAAAGGAAGATGACAGTCTTAAAAGACTGAGCAACCAAAAAATTCAGAAAGCAGTTTTGACTTCCAGAGCCCAATTTCAATCACAGAAAGACACAAGTTCATTTTTTTTAAAAGTATCTAAAAAATTTTGGGTTTTCTTTTCAAAATTAAACCTAAAATTCTATTAATAATTATAGTACTACTAATAATTATTAATTATTATGATAAAGTAAGTGAATTATTCCTACTTTCTATGAAATACTATTCCTCTGCTGGTTTATATGTTACTTATCTCATCATTTTAGGAAACTTTTACCTACTTAATGCACAGTTCCTAGAGTTTACAATCATTAATTCAAAGTGAATTTATGAAAATCAGCTTCAAAAATAAAGCACAGAAGCCAACAGCTTGAGAGGAGCTACAGGATGCCCCTACTCACTAGTTCATGTGAACACTTCCCAGTCACAATGCATTTCCCAAGTCAGAGAGTTTCCAAATACAGAGTTTCAAACATATTAATAATGCAAAAGACCTACCCCATTATTTAATTTCATTTCTGCCATTTGTACCCTCAAGGTATTGCAAAAGAAGGTAACATCACTTGCTGGTGTTACACATGGGAAAGATGGCTTCCCTGAGGTATCAAAAAGAAAGATTTTCAAAGACGCCTGCTTTTTAGCTGATGGATTTCCTTCAGAAGGAGATGAAGAATATGATTTGTCTTATACTAATGAAGAAAATTATTTGTCTTATACTATATGTGCATAGCTATACACCATTGTTATACCTGGGAGAATAATCCCAAGAAAGGGAAGTCTCAGAAATTCACAAGATCACATAGTCTTAAAGCAAGGGAATAGCGACGAACTGCATTCAATATGTACTGCAGAGAAATAATTGAATACTCATGCTTTTGTCAACTCAGAATAAACAGTGGAGCCGTCTTTATCAAGAGTAATACAACTTCAGTTGAGAGCTTACTGTTTAACTTCAGGAATCATTTGGCCATCCAGGGATTATATGATAATGGTTTTCTGGACAAAAGACTCATTATGAAATTAACAGGTGAGGCAAACTAGAACTCACATAATTATACTCTGGTAGTAAATATGGCTTCACTGATCTGGTGGAACTACTGTGTGGAACATCTCTTGAGTAATTCCAGTTCCTCCCAACAGAGGCAGCGATGCTCATACCACAATTGTACACCTCATAATGTGGGATGCGGAGTCATTATGATGATACGAATTCTTGCTAAATTGATCAAATGATTGCCATAAAGCAACACACCAACTAGTGTACTTTTAAGACATTACACATGTTGTCCAGCAGTCTTGCATGAAGAATATTGTTTTCTGAATTTGTAAATTTGTGGTGAAATACACATTTTAAGAAGAATATTAATGAAGTGTTAAGCTGTACTTAGTAATACCAATCTCAGATAGCAAAATCCTCAGATACTGGTTTTGAATAATATCTGTATTGGGTCAAATAGAACTAAAATCTCGTTTTCAACCTATAGCAATTTACCATACTATCAACACATCATCATATGTGATACAAAAAGTGTCCTCTCCTTATGAAATGTGCACAATGTGGAATTCATAGATCATATAAAGGTATATATGACTTGGATTTCAAAGGGGGGTTTATATACTATTTGTTAAACCAGAGTTTGTTGCCTTTTTCTAATAAATAAGAAAGTAAGAAAATACAAGAGTGTGCTTTGTAAAAGCGCTGATAAGAATGTCAACAGTGTGTCACTAGCTATTTGCATGTATTACATCTAAACTAATTTCTAAGTTTATATGAAAAGAGGTTACTATCAAGTGGAGACTGACAAGCAGGGACTGTTGCATAACTGATATTCCCTGCAATGTATTGAGTAGAAATCGCTGAAGCTTGCGTTACTGGGAGGTGCAATGCACTGTTACATGCAAATAAACAGGCAACAATTCTGAAATTGTTATTGAAAACTGCAAAAAAACCCACTAAACAATCAGTGTAGAGCCATTAGAGATTAAAGATCAAAAGATTTTCATTGAGTGCTATTGCAACACTGTAGTCTACTACCATACAGCAAAGCAGTTAAAAATATCAGTTGCTTTCCTGTCTGTAAATTGTTCATAAAATAATGACCTATTTCCCTGCTAATAATGATGTTTTCAATAATTTTCCAAAAAGAAATATAACTAAAAAGACTATAAACCTATACATTGACAGATTGATTATATGTGATTGGTCATGTAGGTCATATAGTACAATATTGGTGGTTCAGAATGGATGATCCAGCTTTAACAGATGGAAACAGGCCAGAAAAGTCTCTGAATGTCTTTGGGAAAAGAAACTGGGGCTTTAGATCAGGAAAGGACATCAAAAGTCTTTTCTTTCCTCTCAAAAGGGCATGATTTGGAAATGACCTCCAATTTAAAATTAGTTCTATTGCCTCAGAAGGGTGAAAAGGGAATAGTTACCACATCTCTACCAGGGACGTTTGTTTTCTTCCTGTTATACTGATTACCATGATGTGAAAAATGCTATCAGTTCCAGCTGAACACCCCAGTGTTACAAAATTTCCAAAACCAGATTCACGCAAAAGAAGTATGCACAGAAGCATAATGAAACAAACCAATAGCACATGGCACAAACATAACCAAAGGCAGAGCTGACATTTTCGAAAATACTGTCTTCACTATCTGCCCCGCTTTATGAGTCCTCATTAAGATAGATGAACTCAACTTGTAAATTTTTCTCTCCAGAAAATGCAGCGCCCTAAAATATAGGCATTTTCAGATTGTAAATGTAGAATCAAGAAAAGTTAGCATCTAGTAAGCCTTACAAGGTCTCATAGCAAACTTTGCAAGCAGGTTACCTGGTTCAGCCTTTTAGAAACTTTTGCAAGCAGAATTTTACCATCTGGAGCATGAATTTATACTGTCTGCGACTGACAGCTGTACCTGAATTATCTATACATTATTGACCCTTTTTTTGATTGCAAATGAAGAACTGTGATACTTGCAGGAATGTCCTCATTTTTTTCTTCCTATTTTTATTCTACATTTATATTTAGTCTACTTTTTTAGATCCAGTGCAATGCATCTGTAATAATCCATGAAAATTCTGCTTAAGATAATTAAAAGTCTTAAAGTGCTTAAGATAATTAAAAGGGTACCCACACATCCTAGGGAACGAAGCTGGTTATTTAAAGGATCAGGAGTGCAAGCATTCTTCTTTTGCATATAATCTAGCAGTTAGAGGATTTACAAGGAGCTAGGGAAACTCAGTTCAATTCCTGCTTCAGCTTGATGGGCTGAACTTCAGCTCTTCCAGAAAAGAAGTCTATTTTCTAGACTTCATGGGCCTGAAGCAGAGCCATGTTTGCTAGCTATGTAAAACTTGTGGGGCTACAAGGAAAAGAAGGAGCACACACTTTGAAAAGGTAGTACTGGGTTCCTGTTCTTTTATTTAGGATTAATACTTCTGTAACCTGAGCATATAAAAGGTAAAAGCCCTTCAAGATCAGCAACCCGAAGTGGGTCTGGAAATCAATTCTAGTCTTTACAGTTTATGTTAGACATTGTTCATGAGACTATTTCAAAGACCTGGAAGTATCTGTGGATACAAGATACAATATATCGGTTAGTATCCTGGAATACACCCCAGAAAATAACACTTATGTTCTACTTAACAGCATACTGAAAACATGAATACGTTTTGAAAACAGTTCGAGAAGAAATTCAAGCTCAAAACCTCCAGTAGACAAAATCCAAGCTCTTCATTCTTGATTGCCTAGTCATACTTTGAGAAGGATGAAGAGAAGACCTCACTGAGCTCTACCATATCTTCAGTGTTTTTAATCTCCTGAAAAGACTGCTTATAAATATTACCTAAATTATTATAGGCTGTAAGCTTCATCACTTTTTCAATTTCTGTCTGAACTTTTATAACATTTCCTATGAAAGACTATTTTTATCCAAGATTAGGGAAAGAAAAAAGAATCACACCTTGTGTGACTGCAGTTGTACAAGACTGTACTGTATAGGGACTCATGGGGCAATCTCTCCCCAGAACAGGCAATTGTGCTGTAGACCTGCTTACCTTGTCTGGCAGCAATGAACACAGGAGCAGGGGACAGAGTTCAGAACACACAGTATAGAATAAAATCTGGATCATATTTTACTCTTGTATTCAGTAACATGAGGAGATTCACAATAGCTGTACTGAAGTCCTGAGCGCAAAGAATAAGAATAAAAGAATGTGTCTAGGAGCAAAACGTTATGGAACTTTCCAAACCATTCAAACCACTAATTCAAGTGGCAATCTACATGCAGCAAAATTTCAGCAAGGTATCGAAGTATTAAAGAAGGAACGTGATTTTTGCTATAAAAATATCTCTATAAATGTGAAACTTAAAAAACAAAAAACCCCTATGATTTTCCCCCTTTCTTCAAATGCTCTCTGGAAATAAAATTTATTCCTTGCCTGAGATCCAGTATAATGAGGCCAAGTTTCAACTTGGGAAGCAGGCTTTTGTACCCAAGCAATTAAAAAACCCTAAAACCACAAACTCAACAAATTATGCTGCTGTCAGACTTCAACGATGGAAGTTCAGAGAAAATCAGGTTTGTGACACATCTTTGCCTAAGATTGGTTTTAGTGGTTAAGAGAACTGTTAAATTGTCTCAGGAAGAATTTCAGACCTCTTCTTTTCAGATCATTCTCCACATTTTCCCTGATACGTTTACCCCAAGCTGTGGCCCAGAACTCACAGCTGGTGAGTTACAGCAACTGAACTCCTGACACAACCACGTGGAGAGAGTGATTCCAGCATAACCAGCTCTCCATCTATTCTCTTGGCAGATGTAACATGTTATTATCTCCAAAGTCTGCATTTTCCTAAATCTAGATCATGCAATCCAGTCATGAGGTGAAGACTCATATTCTGCTGACTTGCTAGTTGAGAGAGTAGGTGGAATACTTGAAACACATATCCCTAAACCACAACACAATCCCGATTTTAAATGACATTCAGGATTATTATTTTTTTGGCTCTGCCAAGAAGCTTAATGCAATTTGTGAAAGCCTGGAAATGGCAATGCTGTTGTCTTTTTATTCATATTTATTCATTAGAAAATCAACATTAAGCAAAGCAAAGAAAATGGACATATAGTTCTGGAAACCAGTTCTAGAATGAGATAGAAACTTGCAACCCCCTTAGTTTCTATGCTAAAGGAATAACCAGTGCAGAGAAAGAATACCTCATTTACAAACATTCATTCAATTCTTTGCTTATCAACTAAGGTAGTCAAGAGAAATGCCATTATACAAAACTGATGTTTGCTCCAGTAGCAAAGGGAATGAGAATAGAACATTTTATAAACACCACCAATGAATTAATAAGGGATGGCTGTAGTTATCTGCATCAGAGGCATAGACAAGAAGCTTCTTGCACATTGCTAATGCCATAAGCTACCCAATTGCTCCATCTATAATGACACCCATAGGAAAATATTTTGGGGCTAAACCTGTTTCTTTTTTTTTTTTTTTGGACATAGGCCATACTCCGCATGCTTCCAAAACATACAGCATTGAGAGTTTCTTCCTCCTAAATATATGCTGTAAAATAGTTTCTAAGGAACTATCAAATGAATTTATATATTCAGAATTCCATTGATTCCTGACTGCTTACCTCTTTCAAAGGCTTAGGGTTGCTAGTATCTAGAAAATTTATTTATTTTACTTTAGGTGAAAGAGTCCTCTGTTCTTGTAAAAGGAGAATACAAGTTCTACATCATATCTTCCTTAAGTTCCAGATGATCACAGGCAGCGGCACAGCGACAAATGTAACTTTCCTGAGTAGTAACAAATATGCTAAAAAATACAGCATACCTGGACTCTTACCTTGACTGACTTTTTCTATGTGTGACTGACATTTTCAGAAATGAAAGAATTATTGAGCTAGTCCACAGGCTTGTTGCTTTTTTGTCTCACACATACAGGCAATGGTTCCTATTCCCATCCTGGGCAATATGCATAGCACAGAAAGATTTTGCTGTACTGCAGCCATGGCAGGGTTATTTAAGCAAATGAAAATGTCTCCTTAAGAGCTGGTTTCTTTCTGTTCTCATTCGCATCAGAGAGAAATAGAGCTAACGCTATACGGTCTTACGAGTGCTTTATGCATTCTGACAAACCAAACGAGGTTTGTCAGGAGAGGCTCTAGGCAGCATGGAACTGCTGCAATTTTACATCTCATTGATTACCACAATGGGAATTGAAAACAGTTCTTTGCTTTCCACATGATATCAAAAATACTATTGCAGACCTCAGAAAAACATGCAGTCCTCCAGCAGAGAGAAAATGAGGAAAAACAACTTTGTACAGCGTTGTTTCCTCATGAATTTGAGTCAGGCCCATCTGACCTTTATGAAGGCTAATAATAAAGCAATAAGGTGACACGCAGTAAAGCATGTCATTCTGTGAGTAGTTCTGCAATAGGTTACATAGAACAAAAGGGCAGTTCAATGCCCTGAGGCTTTGGGGATGCGCTTATTTTGTGGTAAGTGCATCCTGCGTACTGCTGACATTACACAGAGTATGTGGGAATGAACATGTCACAACAAACAATATTAAAAGAACAAGGACCTAACAAAGCTGGTAAGAAAATTACGGTTTATTATTACTGTCACACTGCCTCAGTCATTGACTGGTTTGATGTTCTGGAGAGGTTTTCTATGACATCTTCAAGGGACTAATTATTTTTATTGCTATTATACAAAAATCTCAAGTCTTTCCTCTTCCCACATCTTCAGTGACTTGTTTTTGCTGGATCCAGCAGTCCCCATCCATAGAATGTGACCATTTTATAAGGGATGGACTCACATTCTAAGCACAGCGAAACAATCCCAAAACCACACGGCATAATCCATAGTGACAGCAGTAGAAGTCTGTTCTACTTAGAGATTGCAAGTGACATATGTAGTACCATGTGCTAAGCAAGCTGTGATAGTCACTAACCCTTTGAGGTGCTTAGCAACCTTCAGTAGCATTCGGTGGAAAGAGACGATTTTCAGCACTCTACAGAATTAAATTCCTAATAAAAGTGTTTACTCAGGATCAATTTTAGCAGCCCTCAAGGCTCCCTAAAATCAGGTAGACAAAAGTATACTTAGCACAAAAGAAGAGCAAGTCCTTAGCTACTTACTGCAATCAGAGTACCAAACCTAATTTAATTTAAAAAGGAAATCTCTGTATTAAAAATAATGTCAGTTTTTTAGAAGTTCCAGTGGCCTGGTCACCAAACTGGGAATCAGAAGATCAAAGTTCCAAATTTCATCATGCCTTTCAGTTTTATTTAAACTACATTATATCCATATATGAATACCTATACCAATTATATACTTGTACATCCAATTCAGATACATTTTCAACACATATACCGTATAAACAACTATTAGTAAAACAGGCAAACATAATCAATGGAGTTTGAAACAACACAAAAATTGAAACCCAAGTTTCTGCAAGTTAATGACATCTGTGTTTCTCCCACTAGGAATATCCAGTCACAGGAAGCTGGATGCAAAAATTAAACACGAGCACTCCCAGTGACTCCCATTACAAGATATTGGGATCTATGTATCGGGTTAAACTAGGTCTGCATGACAAAGAAACATGCCAATCAAAAAAAGAAGCAAAACTCAGATGACACTCAACCACTACCAAGCAGCCAATAAGAACTAAGCTATTGGCTATGTGAGGGTAACTGGTAGTTTGATCAGTAGCAGAATAGAGAAATCTAGGAAAAGAAGATTCCTCTCCCACCCCAAAGGCGAGTGGGAGAACCTGAGAGCTTACAAGTGTCTGTTCCCTGCCTGAGAAAGGTACGATAAAAGCAACAGTCCGCTTAGAAATGCAGTAACTAATCTCATCCATCATCTTAAGGACACAAAAATGCAAGAATAAATTTGGGTAAAAAATATCCTCTTGGATTTCTTGATCCTGTGAGATAAAGCAAGATAAAGACAAAGCAAGTTAAGGCTCAGAGAAATACAGCGATGGGCCAAGCCTCTGGATTCCAGTTGAAAAAACCAATTTGTTAAAGTTAAGAACAAAAGTAATCCGCTAGCCAAAACCAGCAAGCACTTACTTTTTCTGTAACAATAAGAATTTGGTTCACAATAAACAGTGTGGTGTCCACAATGGCATCTGTGACAACCGTTCTCACCTACTGGGTATTGGTCTGCTGGAGAGGCATTAATTCCAACTGTAACACTAATGGAATAATTATTATCCTTAGATTATATATATATAAAAATATATAATAATAAATATAATATATTATATAATATACAATTTTATATATATTTATATATGTTTATATATTATAATATATATAATTATATATAATATAATAATATATATTTTTTATATATATATAATGTTAGTAACCTATCACCTACATCATGAGGTAATGCTGCTTTATAGAACATAGCCCATTACAAACTTACTGCAACACCGAACACACAAAACATGCTTTTCTATGATTTTATTTTTGTACATGGCATATATGTATGTAAATTAAACCTTATAATACCAGTAAGTTAAAGTTGTGAGACACAGAAGATTTAAAAGGAAAAAAAAAAAAGAAATAAAGGAGTACTTTTTTTAATTTCAATTAATTATGACAGTTTCTAACACCAATAATGAGTTTTAGATTGGCTATTCTTCACTGTAACTGGCCAAATATACTTATGGCTTCAACTGTTCCAGATGGTCATCAGCTGCCATGAAATGCCTGACCTGATGATAACAGTCGCTGTGAGTTCCATTAAGAAAACAGTGAAATTTGGGCCATAGTGATTCATGAACATAGTGCTTACACAAAGCAGCGTATTGGAGTATCACAGAATCACAGAAGGGCTGAGGCTGGACAGGACCTCTGGGAATCAGCTGGTTGAAAGCCCCTGCTCAAGCCCCCAGCGTGAGTGGCCTTCGGCCCTGGGGTTGCTCCTCTCCAGGTGCAGGGCTTTGCACTTCTCCATGTCCACCTTCCCGAGGTTCCTGCCAGCCCGTTTCTCCAGCCTTTCAAGGTCCCTCTGGATGGCAGCACAACACTCTGAATATGTGTACGTAACATATTCTTGGGTCACCTGTTTAATACCCTGCTAATTTTGTTTCTTCTCTTGTGTTCCCATGAAATACGAAAAATATTAACACTTTGTCCTTCTTCCTTGCAATTTACTGACTAGATAATAATATATACGTTATGCGATTTTTTAGCAGAGACTAAATTTGTTGTTTCTTTCTGGAAAGTATCTATCACATTACAGATACTGCTGCAAGAAAAAAAACACTGCAGCTTGGGCCAGTTAGTCTCACAATGAATAATCTTAATCTGAACACATAAAATCACGATTACATAAAAAAGGTGATATAATAAATGAAATATCTGTCATCTTAACTTGGTGCTCTACTACAAGTCTAGGGGTCTAAAGGGCTGAATTATAGCCAAAGGGGTTTTTTTGTTTGCTTGTTTTGGTTGGTTGGTTGGGATTTTTCAAAAAGAAACTAACTAAGATCCTTTTTTTAACTTAATGATTTTGGGTACACAGTGATGGAAACCCTACAGCCTGAACTTCAGGGTTACTGAACTCCCAGTGAGTTCAAAGTTATGTATCATCAGCATTTTGTAAATTCAGACTTTGCAGGAACTTAAACTCGGTGACTTGTATACCAACACAGACCATTAATATTATATTTTTAACCAACTTCTAAGAAGTTGCATGATCATAATTAGAGAACATCTATAAAATATTTCATAAATGGAATTCTGCAGAACTGCTAAGTTTTATTATGCTGTTACCCACATTAATTTGTATTTAAATTAATCAAAATTAAATAAAGCAGGTATGAAACTTTACAGAACTTTAAAACTTTTAACTTTAAAATAAATATGCATTCCTAATACAGATATACTGAATCTCATTTATGCTGCATTAATGGCAGTCTCACTGAGAAGAAACTGTGTCAAAGAATGTTTTAAAGCTAATTGACAAAGATACAAATTTCTCTCAAATTCAGCAACTTTTTGCCTCCGGGCAGAGGGTGACCAAAAAACTGTCCCTTGCCCCTGCTCTCTTCCTCTGACAAGAAATGATTGTCTCTGAAGAGGAGACACTGTCAGTCACCACAGCCTTGATCACGTGTCTTTCTTGCACCTGAAGGAATATTGGATTCAAAGCAATATTGCATGACCAAGAAATGTTACCAGTGTACTTCACACTAACCTAGTCCATCATCTTCACCATGTACCTTACATGAGTCTGATGCAATCATGGGTGCAAAATCACCCTAAGTCTAGAAATTTTGTAACCAAAATGATAACAACAAATAGGATATTCAGAGATGAAAGAGTGACAAGAAGTTGTTATTTTAGGAGGACGGATTAGTCCAACATGGCTAAATAAAAAAATGGGATTTTATGAATATCTGAAGATGACAGATCTTGAGGAAGAGAATCTTTATTTAGTATGGTACAGGGAGAATGCAACTCCAAGAAAATAACAATAGTATAAAATGAAGGTAATAAGCTGAATAGTAGGAAAACATTTCATGAGACTGAAATCTCTCCAACAGAGACATAATTCTGTAAGGCGAGAACATTTGGAAATAGAGTAGACAAAGCATGAGACAGCAAGAAACAATTGTATACAGATCACACAGAAGGCTAAATCGTCTGTATTTGTCTTTTTTGTCTTTGAGATTACTCCTTCCAGTCAATCATTCTGGAGCACCACTACATTATACACCTCTTTCTTTAGCCTTCTTTCTCCCTTCCTCTTCCTTTTAAAAGCTCTATCAAAACAGACGTGACCTCATTTCCCTTCCTTTTCCTACTGCTTTAAAGGAAGAATTTGTATAATCGCTATGTTTACCCTAATGTTTTCATATTTGAGTCTTTATATCTGAAAACCTATTTTAAGCAACATCGGGACACAGTGTTCAACATTCCTCCTTTAAAATGTAGCTTTCTGCAGCCACATGATTTTTATAAGGTCACCTATCACAATAGTATCTCAGTGACCTTATAAAAATCCAGATGAATGGATGAAGAAAGATTTGGGCTGGAGAAAATGCTAAGTGTCTTGACTGTTTACCACGTCCCTACCTCCACATACAGAGCTCATTCACAAAGAGTAGGGAGTGAAAAGCCTACAAGCCTGCAAGCATTTTATAGAAAAGATTTAATGTTAACTCAAGTCTAGACACAAGCTTTTGATGCCAGAAGAAAATAAATACTTATCTCTCCTTATTTCAAAAAAAATCAAAACAGTTTTGCCTTTACTGGGAAACTGTATTTTAAATACCAGAAATACCTGTTATCTTTGTTGAAATGCTCTATATCTGCTAAAGGGGAAGTTTGGAGAATTTTTAGGATTTTTTCAGTCATATTCTTTTTTTTTTTCAATACATCTTTTTTCGAACACTTTCAAATGTCAAAGGCAAAGGGAGGAAAAATACAAAGATAGTCACTAGTATCCTAATACTGTATTTTCTCTCAATAGCTGCTAATATTTAAATTCTCCACTAATGGTATCCCTCTTGAAACTCTTATGAAATGTTTATATTATCATTTTTTTCAATACAAAAATCATTATGGACTTTCAGAGTTACTTGCAACTCGTGTTTGAAATGTAAGATTTCTGTATCTCAGTCCCCTCAACACTCTTACTATTACACTCAATCTTAACAAATGGGAATTTCATGTCATTCAGCAAAACGCCGAAGATTTTGGTCCCAGTGAAAGAAATGAAAAACCAAATACTATTAAAAATTATTGTCACATTTTATTCCGTTTGCCCAACTTGCATTTCACTTGTGGTCTGTAACAAAACAGTTAATTGGGGGGTTATCTAAGAGCCTCTGCTGCCTTTTGGTGGGGTAAGCGCAACAGAAATATTTATGTATAGATAGTCAGTTGTTTAACTGACTTGTCGGTGTTTGGTGTGTAAGAGCAGGATCTTTTCAAGGATGTAAATTTGTTCACATTTGTTTCTGCACACACAATAAAATATGAGGCATAATCTAAGCATTTTTTTTTTAATTCTCAGGAGCTCTTATCATTCCTCCCATTTCAACTCCTGGAAAATAATATTTTTTGATTGATAACTGAAAGTATGATTTAAACCGATCTATTTCACTCTCTCTCTCTCACCCACTTTACTAAATTCATCTTAATTGCTGCATCATCTGGTGAAAATCAACAATTGGCAGACTGCGCTCAAGACACTTGAGAACGGAATAGCAGGGGTTTGCATATCTGGGACTGAGCTGCATAGTGTACGTGTGGGAAAGATGATGTGACAGAAAGGGTTTACGGTAATAAGAAAGTAAAAAATATATAACGTGCAGTGCTACAAACTCATGGCTGACTGACACTTTGTGTCATAGGAACCTGCATGGAGCAGGAACTCTGGAGGGAAGTACTTACAGAAGGTACTTGGAATCGAATCTATCTGCGTATCAGTGAAAACTGTATGTACTGAACTAAGTTTGGAAAAAAACATCACACACAATACTACCAAAGTATTGCTAGTCCCCACTAAACACTAATCTTGTTTGAATTCTAAGGAGATTTTAGAGTTTGGGTTTGCTTACTTGTAATACAATGAAAGGAAACTTTGAAATTAAAAGTCATGTCAAGCAGAAAAAACCCAACCACAATATTTATATTTCTTTCTGATAAATGTGAAGAAATGTTTCTTAAAAATTTAAACAGTCACAGAATTTGACATGAAATTAGTAAACGTTTTATACAGCTCTGACCTGTAGATTTTTCCTGCTCGGGAGGGAAGGGAGAGGAAGAAACAGTCAAATAACATTGTCTAGCAGTAGCACGCACCTGGTAATGGCATTGCAACCAAGGCAGGAGCATTCACTTACTATTTCAAAAATACATTCTGCCACACTAGGCTAGATGAGCTATTCTGTCGTGTGATAAACTTTGCTGCTGTTTCTTCCAGTGAGCCCAGCGTACTTCTGAAAAACGGCAAGTCAAAAGCGTGAAGAAAATACAGTAATTTTTAGAGATGCCAGTTATCTTTCCTGATACTTTCCATGCCTAATACGACAACGAAACCCGATGCATCTGCAAGACAGAATTTTGTGGGAAGAACAACAAGAACTAACGTGAAAGTTCATATTAAGAGGCAAAACCCATACTTTACATGAGGATGCAAAGAGTGGTTCAGATAAGGCAGTCTACTGTAGTCAAATAGAATTTGGTGGTTTTCTTGTCCTGGTAATTCACGTAACCCTTACCACCTCTTGGGAGAGGTAGCGTGAGATAAGTGAATGATTGCCTCAGAAAAACAGATTATTTAGCCTAACTTGTTTCAAAGGCTCCATCATTTGTCAGGGACAGTTAAATAAGAAATTATTCCCTCCCCCGAGGCTCATGTTAGAGTAATTATAGGGAGCGCAGTGCACAGTGATACGTTATACCTACTACGTATGGATCAAGGAGGAATTTTTCTGAGAATGCCGTATTTTATTCTAGGAAAAAGGTTTTTTGCTCTCTTTACAGAACACGGAGAACACCTCAAAAAGCTGTTTTACAATCAGTCCCAACTTGGTAGCCTTTTTTGTTTTTATCAGGTGATTCTCAGCGTGTTCAGGCAGCTGAGAGCCAGTCCTCAGAGCAAAATATGTGAGTGGCAAAATGGGAGTCACGATTCAAACCTAGCCTTGCTCTAGTAGACATAAGGAGCCAAACAAGAACCACAGCAGCAGAGCACCCTGCACTTGGATCCTTCTGCTGCCGCATCCTGGGCCTGGGCACTCAACTCCTGCCAAGAGTTGAAGGGTATCAACAATAATTGCCATTGATGGTATGCTTGCTGTTAGAATGGTCAGTCATATCAAAATACTGACTATATTTATCTTTATCACACATCCGCAAAACAGAGAAATTATGTGATTCTACTAAGGAACATAGAGAAAATAATATAGTAAAAAAAACACAGATTTTTTTCTTTAGTGAAAAAGGGAAGTGAACTCTAATTTATTGAATGTAGAAAGAAGAAATCTAAACCCAGAAACGTATCTTCAAATGCCACTGATTTCATCTCCTGGAAGAAGAGGATTTTGAGAAACTTAGAAACTGAGTCAACAGAAATATCCTCAAGTTCAACAAGTGCAAATATCTGCAACCGCCACGGCTGAACACAGGCTGAGATCTGACAGGTTGAGTAGCAGCCCTGAAGGAAAGAACCTGGAGGTCATACTGCCAGGTTGAACACCAGCACGTTCACGGAACACTGCCCTTTCTTACTGCAAGTTTGCCAAGCCACGTGCTGGATTGTTAGGAGCACAATGATCAGCACGTCAAGGGAAGTTATTAATTGTCCTGCTCTGCCTGGCACTAGTGAGGCTGCACCTAAAATACTGGACTGAGTTTTGGGCCCCAGATTTCAAGAAGGATGTGGAGAAACTGAAGAGGGCTCAGGGGAAGGCTACCAAGAGTGTCAGGGTCTAGAGCACGTTTCTAGGAGGAGAAGTTGAGGGAGTAGGGCTGGGTTTGTCTGGCAGAGGGGAGGTTCAGCGGTGTTGCTCTGTTGGCAGCCTACAGTTGTTGAAGGGGATTTACAGAGGTGACCACAGCAAACTCTTTTCAGGAGTGACAGATCAAAAAAGGGGCAACAGCCAAAAATCGCAGCATGGTATTTAAGACCCAACATTAGGAAAAAACTTCTCCATTGGAAGGGTGATGCAGCATAGGAGCAAGAGGGGCTGTGGAACATGTGTTCTTGAAAGATTTTACAACTAAACTAGACAAAGCAAGGCCTAATTTGATGCAGTGCTCGTGATAGCCCCACTTCAAGTGGACAAATGGTCTCCACGATTTCCAGTGGTCCTTACCAAACAATATTTTCCTGATTCTATGAAGTTGTAACAGTAGAAACACTTGCACAGACATATTCACAAATATTTTCTCTTGAATACACAATAAAATCAATTAATAACGTAAAATATGCCAAAAGTAATTAAGTAGAAATGTAAAAATTTTAGGTAGTTTGAAGGGTCTTTTTAGGCACTCTGGTTTGAAAAAAAGGTCCAGAAATCTTAGAAAAAAAAGGAGAAAAAATAAGCTTTTTGTTATCTAAACTTCCAACTTATAGAAACAGACACAGGGGGGGAAAAAACATGTTTTAATGCTTTTACACAGGCATGCATCTACTTTTATAGGTGTCATAGACTAAATTTTACATGTGATATAATCCAATATTATGCACGATAATTAAAAGTTAAAAAATAATAACCACTATTTGGAAAGAACAGAATGCTTAGTTCTAAAACCATTTTCATTTGTTTAATAATCTTTCCCAAGGGCCTAAAAGGTGCTGAACAACTACAGCCTTTAATGACTTTGTAATCCAATTTTGCACTTGGCTTATTATAGCAACTTGCATTTCTCTTCTATGGCTCAATCCTGCATGGTAGAGAGATCTAGTCCTGATCCAGTAACGCATCCTGACTCCTGCAGCTCGTATCCAGATCACGGAGTCTCTAGATATTTCCTTTTCAGGAAGGGTGATAAAAGAAGTGAGTAGACGAGAGAGTCTTAACACTGCTTCCTAACACAAAAGTAAGCTGAAAAAGGCTTATGTAAAGAAGGCAGTGAGATGAACAGATTGCAAGAAATTGTTTTCCTTATGGATCAAGGCATTGTCTGAGTTGGAACAGTAACTAAATCACAATTCCCTTCCTGGGATTCTTCTTGGGTATTCCTTCCCCTACTGAAAGAGTTGAACAACTGTTCAGTCTAGCTTTTAATTTACTCCCATCTGTATTGTCAAGTCATGCACAATAAAATAATTTGCATTTTCAAGCTGGGTTATTCATATGGGTATGAGTTTTGTGGTCATGAACTAACTATACTTTTTAATACACTTTTTCGCTTTTATAAATATATTTAAGTTACCATTATTTTAAGTGTACTTTTTGTTTGTTACTCCACTTGTTATTAATTAACAATAGGTTTCTAGCCAAATAATGATATATAATATTGACAATATATGTAACAGCAGTACTAAATTTTGTTGCACTTATACTGCCCGACACAGAAGCAAGCATGATATGTTTGCCTTTTAGGAAAAGGGCACCACTTATCATTAGTATCACCAGGTTACTGCATCTTGATGACTCCAGAGCTCCTTCAGTCCATCTTATCTGTACAACCACTCAGAACAGTAGAAGAAAATATGGAAAATTTTACAGAAAATGATAACTTTTTTTTTAAGAATTAACACTGTATTAAATGCCTTTGGAGGATGAGGGAGGAAAGGGGGAAACAGTTCTTGTAATAATCAGAGCTCTCTATTTGGACTTAGGTAGGATCTAATGCATCCGTACGAACAATGAGAACAATTACGCAATGACTTTTGATTTAACTTTCTTGGCCAGCTCCGGGACACTGCAAAAGAAACCCAGCTGTTTCTTGATTGCACATTTGGTATTAAACAGTGTTATATTTTGCTCAGTGCAAAGCAGAGAGTTACTAACACAGCAAGTCAGTTACTATATATGTTCTCTGTAATACTCTGATCTTAGCAAAATTAAAGTGGATTTTATAAAAGAATCAGGTAAGGAATAAGGATAAAGCACAGCACGGAAATGCTGTGCATGTCACTAATATATTCTTATACAGCAGGACTGGACTTAGGGCACACGTGTTGTGTATATATAGATTGGATCTAGCAATAAATGCAATTGCACAGTTAAGCTAAACTACATTTATCAGTTCTATTTAATAAGTGTTTGCATAGCCTGTACCATAGGACTGCAAAGTGATCATTCATCTTCTAGTCTATTCAAGCACACTGACATAATCTAGCAACATAATCTTTGAAAAGGCAAATGTAAAACCAAACTACACTAATTCTTTTTTATTTGAAAGACAGGTCTGATGAATTACATGATTTCCTTTATGTTAGGAGTCAACATTTTTTAATGGTGTTCCAGGAGCTGAAGTCCGTGAGAACCGCGGCTATTGAGATTCTTTGACAAAGGCAGACTATGTATGCAAACGTGTTCAGATAGAGGTTTAGTTGTCTTACCCAAAGAACTGAAGTTTGAGGGCTTCAGTTTATACACTCTGCTATCACAGATAACGGTGGTAGCTAATTCCCATGCCTTCTGGAATACTGGCGATAACGAAACTAGAAATACAAAGTAAAATTTAAAGTGAGGATTCTTTGTCCCAAGGCATTAATACTGTGCATCCTTGTTCTTTGAAGAGAATTGAACCCGGACCATCACTCTTTGCTTTTAGACATGGTGCATAACAACTGTCTCTCATTTACTCACATGTCACTCACATTTATTCAAGAAGAAGAAAACTAACTAGGAATAGCAACTTACACTGTTTGGGTAAGTTTATTACCAGCACGAGCCACAATACAATGACCTTTAAAAGGAAATTTACATTTCAAAAAATAGTCATTTTTAAATTTCAGCTCTTTCAAAACATTGCAGATTAGGATTTTAAAAATATGTCTACGTTTCTACTTTGGCACCAACTTTTTGAGGGATGAGAAATGTTCAATTTCATTTATTTTCCATTTGGTAACAGGAGCTTACTTCCTTCTAAAGAAGACTGATGTGCTGATCATGTTTCAATGCAAGAATGTGTCACTAATTGTGGCCAGCATTTTCCATTCGCTTCTGTTATATTTAGACAATACTTGTTCTGAAGAACGTTCTGGTTTTTCACCCATATTTAGAAAACGTATTGTGTACCATGGTGAGATAGCCTGATTCCTGCCAGATATGAACAAAAAGGCAACACAACATTAGATAATTTTAGTCATAATGATACCATTCAGTGGAATCACAGTTACGCGATGCTATGTTTTCACAGCATTCTGGAGTTGTGGAAGGATACTAATTTCTTGGCATTGCAGCACAATTATTTTCATTTATGGACTCAGAGGGTGGAGGGAAACCTGCCATGCTAAAATTCAAAGCAGTCCTTTAGCTTTCAACTTTCAGTCCACTGTTGCACATACACTATTACCATAATAGTGGAACAACTCTGTTATTACAGAAGAGCCAAATCAGATGGATTTGAAAAATCGAATGAACACTGTCAGGGATTTTCGGATGAAGAGTAAAGGAAGGGAGTATAGAGTGTACGAGAGTCATGTCTGAAACAGATCTGCTTTGTGAAATGCAAACCAAAGCAAACTGCAAAAAAGAGTACCATCTTGTTCTCTTCATCAACTGGAGTTTATGTAGACATCTCTTGGCCTAACACCCACTACAAAAATAAAGAAAAATACAGTATGTTTGGGAGATAGACTGTCAATTATTTTCTTTAAATTCCTAGACAGTCATGGCTCTGACTCATCCAATTTACCCAGTTTAATAAAATATGACCCTGTGGGAGTAACCTGTTGCAAAATTCACTATAACTATCTTCTGCCTCCAATGTGAGAAACTAATTCTGAACATGTGGACAGTTTCTCCTTTACTTGGTTCATTAACTGTTCAGGTACCTCTATATAACTTCTATCCTTATCACTCTGGCAACATGAAATTTAAGCAATGCACAAAACTTTGATAAGAAACTCTGAATTAATGTAATTTTTTTTTCCTGGGCTTTTAAAAGAGGATGAAGTAATGCTAAAGGAAAAAAAAAAAAAGGAATAACAAACTGAATAATTATGAGATCAATAAACAATTAAGCAATTCGCCCAAGCTATTCAAAGCACCTTTCAAAACAAAAAGACAAAGACTTTATGTTAAACACAATTCTTAAAAGATACTTAATGTGCCAAGCAAAGGCAAGCACGCTGGTAATATCGATTTAGGTGTCTTAATTGTGTTGTTACCTCCATAGACAGCTCTAAGGAAAAAAAAAAAGACAAAAAAAAAAGAAAAAAAAAGAGGAAGGAACCTAGCACTATGGTTTTCCCCTACCAGACGTCCAACTGAATTTCATTTTCCTGAATTTGCAATTTATAAGCAGTGATTCATGTATAGGAACAGTAACACTGGAAACTGTGATAGGAACCTTAAATTCAGCCAAAGATCTGCTCTTGGTACGCCTTTCTCAAATAAAGAGTTTTTACTCATCAGAGTATTTCTAATTCAGTAGGAGACATGCCTTCCTATGCAAACTCATGGCAACTGACAATGTGAGAATTCGAGACCTCACCAAGCCCTTTGGTTGTGCTGGGAGATTCCTAGGGGCGGGTTGGTCACAGTAAATTGTCCTTAGCTGTGAATTTCACTTTCCTCCTGAGACTCTGAATCTCCTGACCTCTGAGTCACATTTCATACTCTCCCAAGCTCTCTGTCTGCTCATTTGCAGAGGAGGGAGGGGATGAGTGTCTGCGAAAGGAGAGGGTAGGTTGAAAGGAGATTAGTAGATATCAGAGAATTCATTACCGTTTCAAAACCAATACATAACGCCAGTTGCTGACTTTATACCTTTCCATACATGTTTGCAATGACTAGATAAGCAAATTCAACATAAGTGAAGCACAGCAAGTACTGTCATGACTAAATACCTCCCACAAAAGTTAAGGTTAGCTGCATCAGGTCCTAGCCCTTAACACAGCCAAAATTCGTACAGCCACTTGCAGGTATGTATTATACTCAGCAATTAGCTGTCTAGATCTTTGACACTGAATTGGTCCTAACCTTTCACTACGACAAAGTAAAGAAATCAGTTCCCTGGGTTCAAGGAGAAAAGGAAATCTATATATTCATGGGGCACTGTAGAAACCTTTCATCCAGCAGTGGGAGGGGGTTCACCTACCAAACACACAACAAACTGACACATCAAGAAGTCAAATGGAAGGAACCAAAGTTGTGAATTACGACAAAAGGACTTTATAGCTTTAAAGCTTGTGAACTACTGCAACATTGACAGAGTAGGTAAAATTTCACAGTGTCCAGGAAAACATGTGTGGGCACTGTGCTTTTCAACCATTCCAGTGTATAAATTGAAAATAAATAAGTAATATTTTCAGTGTAAAATATGTAGAAAGCCTGAATAGGTTTTACTTGAATATTCCTTATTCACTTGGTTAGAGCTAGAATATCAAAGCAATATTTGAATAAGCTCATGTTTGCTAGTATTTACTCTTAAGAGTAAGAATTGGCAGGCTTGTGATCTTGCTTAACTTTAAGGAAGGGATTTTTTGTTTGTTTGTTTGTTCAATTCAATTTATGCCTGAGGCAAAATAAGTCAGGAAGGAAAAAAACACCAAGAGTCTGAATATAAAATAATGGTGTCACGAAATTGCTGGCAGATCAGGAAAAACCTTTCTTAAGAATGGAAGGGTAAGAAAGAGGTTTTTGACCTGTATCTCCAGAATTGTTTCACTAATGGCATATTTAAAGATAAAAGATGTACACGTTCTTTTGTTTTCCTCTCTTACTCTGCACTGAAACACTGTTTTTCATGTATGATGATACTGATTGCAATAAAAATTGTGCTTACAAAATGCCTTTTATTCAAGGACCTTTCATGCAACTGAAAGCTTAAGTTCACAAAACCTCTTCTTAAATCCCACTCCCACTTCTTAAATTATGTTAAACGGGTTTTGATGTCTGAAGTCTTACAAATAGAGAGTTCTGGCTGCATAAATTGTGGAAGGATCTGTCCTGCAATATGCAAAAGTAATTTCTCTTAAGTTACAGAGAAGTAAAATGGAGCACATAGAGTCTGTGTGATTTGTTTCAGACAATAAGAGAGAAGCCACACAAAGATCAGAGCCAAGGAATTTGTAGTGGTGACCACTACAGTACACAAGACTGTCTATTCTACTATATTTAAATGCCCCTCTCTTAATTGCGTGTTCCCTTTAAAAGGTACCATTTGAAAGGATAGAGGGGAAAAGATGTGATACAAGATCTGATATTTTTTCTTGCTTTTGGGAGATAGGGGATATTTTCATTACTTGCTTTGAAAAAAACTTACGCATTCTTAAACCTTTCTCAAAGCAGTTACTTTTTTACCTAGCTGCCATATAGTCAATGTTATAATTCTTCTGAGATCTACATGACTAATGTGTGGAGATTTCTATCCCCCTCCTACACAGAGAGATATATGGAAGCGGGTGTTTTGTTAAATATATTAAAAAAAATACTATTTCCCTGCTATTTTTCTATAATGCAACCACCTGTGCAAAGAATCATCACTTTAGTATGTCATAAGGCCAAATGCACTCCAAAACTTTGAAGGGCGATCTACCCTCTTCAACACACATACATACACTTATATGAATATATAGCTTTAGTAGTGTAGTAGTTCAACTCATACCAGTGAAATTAATCTGACAGCTCCTCTAGTATATTTTTTCCTCAATATAAAATTTGCTTTAGTTTCAGTGAGGCTTCATTCTGGTCCATAGCTCCATCTGCATGGAAAAGGTGGCAAGAACAACATCGTATCTTGCAAGTTTTTAACTTCACAGGATCACAGAATCACTAAGGTTGGAAATGACCTGTAAGATCATCAAGTCCAACCATCAACCCAACACCACCATGCCCATTAAGCCATGTCTGGCAATGCCTCATCTACACGTTCCTTGAACCCCTCCAGGGATGGTGACTCCACCACCTCCCTGGGCAGCCTCTTCCAATGCTTCACCGCTCTCTCAGTAAAGAAATTTTTCCTAATATCCAGCCTGAACCTCCCCTCATTAAAAAGAGCTAGAGAAATGCTCAGAAACAGGCAACGGTTAGCTTTCCTCCAGTTCTCAAACACCTCTCCCAATTGCCATGATCATTCAATGATAGTACTAGTCTTCAAGAGACCTCTGGCACCAAAGGTCTCTTTGGAAGCTCTGCATGAGAAAAAGAGCTTCTGAACTCCGCTGCCGCTGGGAGGGGATGAGTTATTGGCAGACAACATCCATAAGGAACTCTAGTCATGGAGTGAGAAGCAGCCCAGCCAGTGTTAGTGTTCCTAGTAAGCAAAATGAATCCATGTTGGCCTCTCTAGTCATTTAGCTCATCCCACAGTAGGTCAATGATTTGAGAAGTGGTTACGTGAACCTCTGACAAGGGAATTTGGGGAAGGGGCTGGGAGAGAGAAAAGAGAAAGGGACCATCCCAGACAGTGTCTGCTAGACTTAGGCCTTGTTTTTCCAACTCCCAAATGGTCACCTGTTGTAATAACTTAATGGAACGACGATGCAAAATTTCAGCTACACTTAATTTATTTCTTATTTGATTTAAAATGTAAGGAATGAAACATTGCATAAAGTGTGTGCAGGGAAGTGGGGGATATGTAAGAGAGGAGTGCCTCATGAAATTACATAACTCTGGAGGAGGTAAGAGTACAAATAAAAACATTATAAGAAAATTATCCTAGATGATCAATTTGGTAGGATTTCAAGAGCAGGGGATGTTACTGGCTTCTGTGGAACCGTAAGGGACATGTAACCTCATTCCTTGAAAATCCATGACCACACTATACAGAACATACATGTGGAATAACGAGTAAGGATTAAGGCAGGGTATGAATTTTCAAAATGCTGATTACTACACTGACTGCCCAGACAGACATTCTTAGTCAGTTTTAACAGTGCTTTTGTATAATGCAACCTAACACGCAGTAGCTATGGCAGCACTCTTAACGCAAGCTCGGTGCATGTTAGCGTGTTATACTCGTGCCATCCACATTGTTTCGTCCCATAAGTAATCATGTGAGATCACTTAATTCATTTTTATAATCCCTGTGAAAGTAAGATTATCTATCCAAAGCTAGGGTACAGTAAAGAGTGCAAAAAGGAGCACTATATAGAACAGAATAGCAAGGTCAGAGGTATAACCTTGTCTCTAACCTCATCCTGAGCTTCTTAAAATTAGGAATATTAGAAAGGTCAGCAGGCCTTCTGTGGTCCTGGCAGTACTGAAAAGCGGTGACTCCCTCTGCAAAGGCTTCAAGTTCCCAATATCTTGTATACAGCCATTTCCACCTACGTTAGGAGAGCGGACAATACTACACGTTCAATTTTGTCCTGTCTGAATTCCAGTGTCACTCAGTGATAAACGACAATACAAACCACAAGGAGAATCAGGCCTAAGTCTTAGTTTTCCTTTGGATACACTGACACAGTAACTCTGAACAGCATCTCATGAAGCCACATTACTAGAAGAATATGTCCTATTATCTTATTCAGTGACAGCCTAAACAGCAATGAGGAGACAATTAAGTTGAGTATCAAAGAATGTACCATTGTTTTACATTTTCATTAGCTGGAGTTGATACATATAGCATGGGTGGAGAGCAATAAGTAACAGAAAGAAGGTTAAAGATGAAAAAGAAAGTATGATTGTTACAACCTGTCCCTTCAAAATATGCCTCTTGCACAACGGTATGGCTGAAGCGTAACAGATGGAGAATGCACTCTGGAAGCAGTAATTAGGTCAAGATCTCCTAAGACTTGCAATTTTGGTGAGTTTTTCAGAAAAGGTGAATGAAATAAGGACTGGATATCTCAAGACATAGAATCTGTTAACAATTTATAGTTGATAGCAATTGAATATAGTTACCTCCGAAGGAATTCCCTTTGCTGCTTCAGAGAATACTTTCTTACAGTCCATGATCTCTAGGCTAACTACGTTCAGTTGTAGCAATGAAATTGCCCACTACTCGAGGAAGGCTCTTGAATGCAGGAAACACAGTTTACACAGAAAACTGACTTGGACTATGAAACATGCTATGAAACTCAAAACTAAACAGAGAAAGTGACCACCAACCTCACCTGTAAGTATGAAATATGTATCTTTGTTTTAGATTTTCATGAGTAATTTTTTCAGAAGAGTTTAGAATAAACCACGTCCAAGAAATCAGGTGAGGAATAACTAGAAATACGAGAAGACAGCCCACTGAGACTGCATATAATTGCAACCTACACTACCAAAATCTATTATGCAGAGATGCAGGGTCAAGCTCACTTTGTTCTTTCCTCTTCTCTGTATTCCCAAACCAAGTACATGCATTAGCAAAAGAAGTAAACAAGTAAAATCAAGTCCACAAATGGAGTTATTTTATGAAGACAGAAAAATACATTTCTAGTCTAAAATGCTTAACAACCATTCACAACAAGAAAAAAAAATGTGGACAGAGCAATGTTTAGTGGTCTGTAAGCAGAGAGAAACAGAGAGAAGGATATACCAACTTTGACACCTCTATATTTAGCCCATCTCAGACTTAGAAAGAAGCCTGGCACCAAGACCAGCTATTACAGAAGTTCATACCTGGATTCATATCCGGAAGCCTAAGCTAGAAAAAAGCTCTGAGACAATACATTTTGGCTGATTCTGGTTTAGGTGTTGAGCTCCTGTGTCAACTTAATCCAATGGACTTTTTCAGGCTGGAGGTCCAGGTTGCTGATAAGCCAGTGTTTGAGAGGTACAACACCCAAAGCTTGCAGATCTCTCTACTATGAAGAGAACTACGAAGGACATAGAAGCTTGACCACACAAATAAGTTAGTGGATGGGCTCCTGAGTGGACGAGTGAATACTCACAGTGAGTATTTTTTCACCCTCAGCACAGCCTTCAAAATTAATCTCTATAAACCATTTCAGGAGATTTCAAAAGATATTTTTACAACTAACCGGACAGAAGTCTGAGGTATTGAAATAGAGTCCAAGTACTGCCACAAAGAAGCAGATCACCCAAAAACTTCTTGGGCCTTCTCCTAGCAATCTCAGCAGAGAGGGAATGATGGACTGGGTAGTGAAATCCTTTAGGGTGTTCCTGTGCAAGCTAGACATTTTTGTTGAAGACAGGATTGGAAGCTTGCTTATGAATGCCCAGGCTACGTTCCTTCTACCTGCAGAATCACATGCTGAGGGTACAGGGACCTCAGAACCATCTACTCTGTCCTTCCGAATATCACAATATACAAAACACAGTAATGCGTACTTCACTACAACAATCTTCCACAAAGACATCCAATCTCTGTACGTGGGCTCCAAGACACAGAAACGATACAACTTCTCCAAGCAATTTTAAAAATGGTGAATAATTTTCACCAATAAAAATCTACTCTTAATTTCTAATCTGAATTTAAGAGACCCTCAGCTTCCAGCTATTGCTGCTACTTAGAATTTTATATAAAACATTTAAACATCTATTTTTTTCCCTCATACACTAATCACATCAGTTCTCAAGTTTCTTAATCAACAGAATAAAGTTTGAGCACTGAATTTTTCCTTTTTTTTCAGCACTGCATATTTTTGTGTCTCTTTTCTTTCCTTTCAACATAATTTTCAAAACGTGGACAAATTGAAATGTAAACAGCATTCCAGTTTTCCCATTGACATTGTTAAAATCACTTTTCTATTTCTCTGCTTATTTATCCAATAGTCCAACATAGTTCTTTTTAACACTACCACTGTGGGAGCTCATGTGGAATTTCTTGCCTGTTATGATCTCAAATCCTTTTCAGACTTGCTTTTACAGGCAGATGTCCCTCATTCTGAAGGTATATCCTGTATCTGTCCTTCTTATACATAACATTTTGCATCCAACATCACTCTGTACGCTTGTCATATATCATGCTGCCGATACTTACTATTGCAAGGAAAAACTTCTCAATTCATGTGATTTAAATCACATTGCTATAACCAACAACATTTAGTTAACCGGCGTTCACTGCCAGTTCAGGATCAGCAATACAACAGATAAACCACAATACTAGATACTTACAAAATGACAATAAACACCTAAAAACTTCTAAACACCCCTGTATAGTTAATCCCCCAAAATAATATCACTTAGATACCCTCACAGGCCATGTGGGTTACAAGCACAGCCCGGTGCAGGCTCCCCTCCTTGCTCACTCCTCCTCTCGAGACAAGAGTGGTCCAGCTCCGCGTGGTCCCGTGCTCCCTGCTAACGCACAGGCTGGGAAGAAAGCACTCACAGTTCACGCACGCGCTCACAAAGTGAGCTTGTTGCACCCTGTGCGGTCACTCCGTTAGCTGGATGCTGGCTCCTCACGGTATCCAGTGCAGAGGCAGCTCGGTCAGACCAAGCCAAAGGTTGCAATGACATGGGGCAACGTCTCGCAGTGTCAAACAAGGTTTTTTGCTCTGTTTCTCTCACCTGCCCAGCCACTCATGCTTAAAAGTTTCATGCTTCCTTTATACTTTTTTCCAAGTTTTTCAGAAGTGTTTTTGTTGGTGGTGGTTTTTTCTTTTAGTTTTGGGTGGGGTTTTTGTTTAAATTCTCCTCTTTAGCATTATCAGTTTGGGGAAATGCCCTCTCACTTAGCTCAGTTACCTTACTCACATTTCCATCCTAACAGCCGTTCTTATCTAGATCATTTTGCCAACTGTGGGCCCTACTCTTCGGAAGTGTCATTTTCTGGCAATGATCTGTCTAGATCATTGATACAAATATTGTAAAAAGAGTTACAACATCTGTATGATCCATTCAAACATATTTCGCCACAATACTTAGTTTTAAATATCTGACCAGTGCTTCTAAGCTACTTCAGTATCCTATGTAGTTCAAAGTTTAAGTGCACTATGTTTTCATGGTAACTTCTATCTACCAACCTTGTAGTGTCATCAAAGAGTCAAATAGTTTGCTTGATAGAAAATACTTCCCATAATACCATACTAGTGCCATTAAACATTTCCCCTGCCTTAATTCTCTATCAGCTGAGTCCTGCGTTGGATTTTCTGTTATTTTGCCTAAAATTTATGTCAGGCTAAATGGTCAATGATTACCAAGTTCATTGCATTTGTATCATTGGAATGTTTTCTAAATATGTATTCTGGAGTACTCTTTGGAAAAGTGTAACAGGACTGTTGATTTAAAAATATTTATCCCTAATAGATGTTTTCCAATATCCTTTCACTTGCTTTTACTTTTCACGATAAGAATTGTTAATCGTGATTTTTCCAGATACCATATAGAAATATTAATTGAATAATTCTGTCAGTTCTGCATCACTACTGCCAATAACTCTTCATAGGATGTCTCCAATAAAAGCAGCAATAAGAAAAGCAATAGTCTGTCATTTCTGGTATATTCTAAACCCACCACCCAATCTCAATATTTATCTCCTATCAGACCAATTGTATTCATTTTATGCCTTATTTTTATAGGGGTTGTTTCCTGTTTTCCTCTTCTTTTTACCTACTACATACTAGTTTGTTTTGATTTTGGTTTGTTAAATTTTGGCTTCATTTTCCCTTGTATCAAAGACAGACTCGCAGTCAAATGTGAAATCTTTTATGATTTGGGATTTTCTCTGGCAAAACAATATATTCCTAGAAACCGTCCACTTTATATTCACAGCCTTCTGTTTATATGTTCTCTCCAATCAATTTTTCTCATAATTTTCCTCAGGTTTCGAAAATAGGTCTTTCTGAAGCAGCATCATTGGCTGCATTTTATCTTTCATTTGCTATAGACAATCATGAACTTCATCTTTCTTTGCCACAAAAAAATCTTATCTAGATGATACTTTAAATCAGATACAATACCTTTTGTGATACGAAATTATCGGTATTTCTCTGCAACTCTTAATGACATTCTACTACTGCTGCAAGAGATTTTCATACATACCCCCAAAACTGAAATTTCCCATTAAAAAAAAGATTATTTTTTCCACATGTTATGGAAAGTTACTTAAGGACTAAGCCATCCTCTGCTATGGTTTGATTCAGTAGTCTTTAACAGATACCTCCAGGCCTTCACTTAATGTATATAACTCATGGTTCAGGGCCAGACTACTCAGTGAAATGTACATTACAGAAAGAGGGATATCAACATGAACATCCACTGAAGGTGAGGTTTTTCGACCTCTTTCCAGTTCAAAAGAGAAATCCATTATGGTTTTAATTCCCTGCACCATATACAGTCAAAATTCACACGGGCGTTAAATGCAATAAAACTCCTATTGAAGTAGTAGACTGTGCACTGCATATGAGCAACCTGAAAGGCTAATGGCTTCCCCTTTAGTAGCTGTGTCATCAACAACCCTAACAAAAATGAACCTCAGTTCTTTAAATGATGTAACAAATATAAAAGCTTGCCTCTGGAAAAATAATATATAACCACTTGTAGAAGAACCTGCCTGTCCAATAAGGGCTCACAAACAGAGTACTGGCAGAGAAAATTCTTGTAAAACCAAACAGCTAAGTGAAAAACCCTTAACACAACATGTATGCCCTTTGGCAAAGAAGCTCGTGGAATTTAATACATTTTTTGCACACTTGCATGCATTGAGGGAGGGAAAACTATGGTTTCTTAACTCAACCCTTTTCTGTCCTTGTACGTCCTCTTCTGTAGCCTTTAAAAGGTAAACGATAACGTTTTTTGTTAAACTAATTATAACATGTCACAATATTCAGTTATTGATGTGAATAGTCAGTGCACAGAGACTACACCATCACCAAATTCTCCTAGCCATGACTGAGAATTCAGCCCTGAAATACGACATTTTACAAAATATCTGGTTTTGTTAATATAGATTGAGGTTTTGCTGTGGCAGTAACAAGGGCCAGATTACTTAATTAATCCATCTATTATTACATTATACACTGACGAAAAAGAAGCATGAAAAAGAAGTCATCAGGGACTGCAAAGGGAACATGGAACATTTAGAAATTTAGAAGTTTAAGGCGTATTCATTCAAAATGGTATGTAGATCACCTTTGTATGTCTGTAAATATAAATACTTAACCTATTGTTTATTTCTGGAACTAAACCAGGTTTTGTACTTCATTGAGAAGAAGGGAAAATATAAAACAAAAAAACCCCACAAAGCAGGATCAATCTTTCTGAAGTAATTCCTAAAGCTCCAATTGAGATTAGTTGGCGCAGAACTGGGTTTATCTTTGCACAGTGACAGAAGAGAAGAGGAAAAAAAATGTAAAAGGAAAGAAACTGGTCACATGGAAGAGTTACTACCGAACCGACTAGCTCATACATGTTGCCGTGTTGCATTAGAACAGAAAAATGGGCATTAGTGAATAAAAATCAAAACAATCCTTTTAATGAATTCTCTGCAAGACAGAATTCTCACCTATACCAGTTTAGAGAGAGACTGCCACCCCAGCTTTTTCCACGTCTCCACTAATAGTTGGTTTTAGAGATTAAAAAAGAAAGTAAAATGTTGGTCTACAGCTGATGAAGACCCAGTAATGATGAAACTTTCATCCCTAGCTCCCTACTTCAAATTCCAGTCAAGACAATGGAATCTGATGGGCTTCAGTAATCTGATGAGTGGGCAGTAGCACAGCGCATGAGAAGTGAGGGGAGCACCTCCCACCCCATCACACCTTTTGTGCCATCTCAAAGATGCTAGGGAAAGCTCAAGGTACACAAACAGAATTAGTGTCTGCTTAAGGTCTCAAAGCAGTCTTTTGCTTAAGATCATGACTGAGGTGCAATGACAAGCAGCGTGAGGAAAACTGCACTGTTATTACTCATGCCGCACTCCCCTCATCGATAAACAGGCTGTTTTTGTGCTTGGCTTTATTTCCCATGTAACGTGGCACACGAGTGAAGAGATTCTTGACATGAAAGTCAAGAAAGGTTTGTAAGCAAAAATAAAATGTGCTGGAGATCTGAACTACACTAATACTTTTTGAAAATGATTACTACTGGCTTTCAGGATTATGTCTGACCCTCAGAGCAATCATTCTTATATGTATATTGAAGGAAAAGCACCAACTCCTGGGCCTTCTAGGAGTCAGTTCATACTACACTGTCCATACAAACATGAAAGGAAACCACATCCATGTTTCCGAGGATTATTTTAATGCACAGGACTGTGCCAAATAACTGAAAAGGGATCCCTCAAACACAAAGAGCATTACTAAATGCTCTGAATTGCTGGTGGTTTGCAGACAAAAACTCATTCATTTAACTTATCTTGCTGTGATACTTCTGAGTAAGCTTTATCTAGTTGCATGTGAAACCACAGTTGCTGGAGTTTTTTGCTTTGTTTTGGGGTTGATTGGTTTCCTTTTTAATTCTCCTGGTTTCCTGGTTAGATTGCTCCCCCACAGTCCTGACATAACAAGTACAAGCTCTGCAGCAAATATTATGGGAGATTTTATTCAGTGGTCTGATGCTGCCTCTCTCCCTTTCACAAGCAGCAAGGGTAAATCTTGTCTCAGCACTGTGAAAACGGAATTTCAAGAGTTCTTATAGTGGTGTTGGTATTTAAATTTACAGAAGCTCTGGTATATACCTGAAATGCATTTTAATCTGCCCAAGGAATAGATTCAGTCCTGGGAAGTTCATTGTTGTTTCTAATTGTCAGCGACTGCTACACTTTGCTTGCCTGCAGCTATCCAATTAACATATCACCACTACACCAAATATTGTAATATGCTTGATGTCCTAACACCAAGAGTCTCACACTCCACTTCTATCCAACAATTTCCTCCTAATTGGGTTTCCAACATATTAGCAAATGACAGCGAAGAACATACAAACAGACATAAACAAACAGATAACGCAGCCTTCAAACACCTTCTCCTATTGCTGTGCAAAGTTCTGTGGATGTATCCCTGGTTGTTGTGTATATCGAGAGAGACAAAAACAGAGAGAGAGAGGGAAGAAAAGCTCAACTCCAGAAGTGGAAAACATGTAACTTGTGCCCTGAGATATTGCTATGGCAACATTTAAACAATGAACAGAAAGCCCTGCAGGATTCTGCTCTCGCTTCCTTGGATACCAAATGTAAATCCTGATTCTCTTTTATTGTGTGCATGCACAAGCGTCTGATTTTTGCCTTTTCCTCTAAGAGACAGCAAAGTACCCAGGCCCCCTACCAGGAACCACGCTTTAATTCACTTCCATGTATTGCAGCTTGTGAATATGCAATTAAAACGCACCACTAGCACACTCATCTCCCCGCTTGCGTCCCCATTTCTATCCCCCAAGAGAAAAAACGACTGTGACAGTACAGCTAAATAACAGGTACCCTTCTTTTCTGAATAACTTCATTAAATAAAGCACTCCAAAATGTCACAAGCCAAGCCTCAATGTCTTCTGCCATTAGAGGAAGCGGAGGCAGGATCCTTCCTAAGGGTAGCTCCTTGCCCACGCTGCTACACTCGAGCACGCCGCAAGGCTGCCTTCCAGACCACCCTGGCTCCTGCTATTACTAAATCCTTCTCATCTGGGTTGTCCTGCGGGGACAGCACTTTAGAACTGAAGGAAGCTTGTTTTTCATTATGATTTTCATAGAGCAGCTGGCAAGGGATGGATGGGGACGCAGGAGGAGGACCCCCGCTAATAGTAGCCCAAAGTCCAGTTAGCTTGACTACTCTAGAAATGACTTGGTGGGTGCTAATTGCATTTCTTCAGAGTAATTTTCCTCCCAGACTGCAAGCGGCACTAATTCCGGCACCCTTTTCTCTCTCTCCCCTCGTTCCCTCACTAGAAATCAGAAACAAAGGGGTATCTCCAAGCCAAAGAGAAGGCACACTTGGCAAGACCGAGGTGGAGGCTCTTGCACACTGCTGCTGTGCACAGCACGCTCCTTCAGTGAATATATTGCAACTTCATTCTCGGACAGCTCGGCTTGTGACTTTTCACCAGCACCAAGCTCTCTCAAAATGTGCTAGAATCCTGCCCTGAGCCCCAGTCAAAATCTTACTGTCTCATATTGCTACAGCAAGAATCTTCATGTCAAATAGGAGACAGCTTTTTAGGTCACAGGCAATGAATTTTAAAGCCTATACGTAGGAAGCCATGGCAGAAATCCCTTTCTTTTCCTCCAGTCGCACACCATTGCTTGTGTTGGGTCACATCTAGAGCATTCTTTCTTGGGTCTCACCCAGTCTGAAAGTCCATTTTTTACTCGTCAGTGCTATCAGGCCGCGAGATATTGTGACACATAATTTGCTGCTCCAGCAAACGGAACCTGCTCCTATTCTAGATCAGTGCAAATCATTCCTGACATGTGAAAAGACATGGACCAGCTACCTCCTTGCATTACTCACCTACAGTTTGCCAAGAATACCTGAAGTTTGAGATGCCTGATCTCTGACCTTCTGGAGAACAATTAGAACAGATGGAGGAGGACCCTCCAATATAGCTTTCTCTTTCCTTCTGTAGAAGCATTTGGTGCCTAAATATACACATAACGGTTCCCTGTACAGTGCCAAAATCCCAGATGCCTTGGGTCATTACCGAAAGGATTGTCCATGGTTTGAAGAGGAGACAGCCTGCAGGACCAGCATATGCTGGTGAATGATACACCCGTGCTCAGGCACATGCGCGGGAAGAAGCAGAGAGAGACAGCTCTTGCCTCTGCTTGACGAGATTTGTTGCTCATCATTTAGCTGGATGTTTGGATTGACATTTTTGGCCATTTATTTTATGATCATCCCTTTGGGCTCTGGATAAGCCCCAGCACAAATGCTGAGAAATGCTGTACTTGTTCCCTCTTTGAGATTGAATGAGTTAAACTCTGGCTTGTTCCATGTGTCTTTTGGCTACTGTGTGAAGTGAATGATTCACTGAAGTGTGAAACTGTTGCCTCTTTAGAAGCAGACACGCATCCCTAGCTTTTTAATGTTGACAAGGTTTGCCTATTTCAGCCCAAACTGGTGGCTAAATTTTCCCAGTGCTTCCTTAGCGCATCAAGAAAATCCTCCCGCTAGTTATTGTACAAAATGAATGAGGCACCTATGGCAGCTTTCTGTTGTCAAAAACTGGAGCTGCTCTATCAAATTTTCTGTTTATGTGTTCACTTGACAGCAATCCAGGGAAAAGCTTGGAGATGCCTTTTCCTTAGCCAGCTTCTTTTTCATTCAGTAATTACTGAGCAGCAGCTTAACATAAATTTAGCTGCTCTATTACTGCAACTGCTGATGTAAGTGTAGCCCACAATAGGGCATAGACTTGTAACGATACGTGAAGAAATGGAGAACAGAGTTTTGCACTTATTTTCAGATGCTGACAAACTTATTACCCATTTAGTGTCCCACCAGGAAACATGTGCCCAGAGAAATAAATGAGGCTAACGCACTTCATACTAAACCGATTTAGCTACGCTGAGAAAGATGAGAGTAATTGGAGCTGGAAGGAACATTTTTTGCTGTGCCTGCTTCCTTCTTTTTCTGAACACAACAGCACAAAGGTTCTGATTTGCTCGTGTGGCCAAACAAAAACTCCCAGAGATTTCCTCAGGAGCAGAATTGCACCCTAAATCTTAATCCTTTACAAGTAGCCAATGTTTAAGAGGCATGACCTCCAAACAGAAGCGCATGATACACATCTGAGAGGCAGAAGGTCTCGTTTCCATTACGCCAAACGATTCAGGATGTTTACATGAAGTGACAGTGGTGATGTGAGTGAATGGAGAAAGGGGGGAAAAAAGGAAGATGCTAATATTTATTTATGTATTTAGCCAGGGAAGTTGGAGCTCTGGTTCGTGTTGTTTCACACAAGGAAGCTTGTGAAGAGGGAAACGCTGCCAGGAAAAAAATGTTAAAATCCGGCTCTACCAACACCTCTCCCATCCCTGCCTTCTCTCCCCTCCTCCAGAATATTGCAGCTAGAGAAAAGTAAAACGAGTGGCAAAGCTAGTTCTGCACCTTGCCTGCCAAAAGATATCCATATCTGTTCAATGGCTCATTTAATTAGCTGTTTCTCTCTCTCCTTCTCCACCAGTTTTGGCCTAATACTTTCAGCTGGAGCCTCTACATGTGAAGGCCAAGGTTGGGGAGGGCAGGGGTGAGGGAGGAGAGAAGGGGGAGAAAGAGAAAGAAAACTCCCTGCCTACAAGCTAGGCAGTCGTGCCAGGAGAGGGGACGGAAGTGGCACTCTTCCCCACAGGAAAACGAGGACCTCTATTTTAAACACGATGTTATCCTCCCTTTATTCCACACCCCCACACCACATTTCTCCGGCAAGGGAGAGACATTTACTGCTCTGTTACACATCATTGCTAATCTGTGAACCCCACCATCGACAAGCCACTTTTTAATTATTTTCATTACCAGCATAATAACAAAAACCTCCTAACACCACAGTATCCTCTCACTGCTTGTCAATCAAAATACATCTCCTTCAACTGCCATGAAAGTCCTGGGGGAGCCTGAAGGATTCACCACGCAATCACAAAGAATTTCCTAGGAGATCTGGAGGGCACGGCTGGCTAGTACAGCAGTTTCCTAAACTCCCCTTCAGTAGAAGAATGTCCTCTCTCTGCCTGTTACTGCTTTTTCTTAGCAATGGAGTGTAAAACATGCCATTTCTCTCCGAGCTGCCTCCTCAAGATCCATTAAAAGCCCTTGTCCTACACCCCCCGACTCCCGCCAAAAGCCATCCTTCACCTCCCTGCTTGATTATAAAATTTTCCTGTTAATACACCATATTGATCTGCAATGTCAGACTGGATGCCAGCATTCAAATCAGAGCCTTTCTCTATTTTAAACACTTACTAAATAAATAAATAAATAAATAAACCTCCTCCGTGCATCCAATTCTACGCAACTTGCATCCGTTTGGACAGACTGGGCAATCAGGTAGCTCCCCCCACTAACTGCAGGGGCTTTCTCAAAAGATTTCTTTGCTAATGAACATTTACAAATGCTCTAGAGCCACGCAGGCAGGCGTCTGCAACATCCTACCAAGCTCGGAGTTTTACTAACAGGAACATTTGAGCTACTGTGAGAATTCAGTTCCGTCCTCGTTCCTTCCCTTCTCTCTTCCTAACCACCCCCCTCCATTATCAAAATTCAGTCAGATTCTTTATTCAGCTGGGGGAAAAGACCAAGAACAGAGGGATAAGGAAGAAAGCAGAGCGGCAATTTCTGAAAAATAATAAAATGGGAAGTGTACTTACTGTAGCCTCAAAGACTATCCAGCTGGAAATCCGAGTGGTTACGAAAAACCAGGGTGGGGGAGGGGTTAGAAAACTATTGCATTTCAGCAACCAAACCAAAATTAAAAACAAGAAAGGAAATAAAACCAAAGGATATCCAATTGCAATTTCCCAGCAATTTCAGTCCATACAGGTGCCAATCCAACCCAACACTGCTGAACTCTCCCCCTCCGGCAATTTTGCTTTCTTCTTCTCTGTCTCTTATTTTCGCTGTAGCTTTCAACTTTTCTGCTTAAAATTGCTGTAGTGGTAACGTTGATGTTTGCCTTCACTGGAGCAGAGTGGTTTAAAATAACAGGAAAAACCCAAAAATCCTTGCAGAGGATGAATGGTCCTTCTCCTTTCTGAAACTTTTCATTCCACTGTGGATCCTTTGCCTAGTTTCCTTTTTCTGAGGTTTTCTGCCTCTCTGGCTCCACTGCTTTCCATTGCTCACTATTTGTTTTTTCTCTGGAGAGCAGAAAGGGCTGTATTTCTTTCTAAGCAACCCTCCATCTGTATTCTTTTAATGTAATTTTGTTGTGACTGTTAAGATCCAGGTCTTGCCAGGCAATTTTCTTCTTCCCCCTTCTTTGCTGCACTATCAATTATCCAATCCGTGTGCCTCCACATTAGAACGGGGATTCCCATTCTTCTTTTTCTCTATCCCCCACGCTCCTTTAGAAAAGAATCTCCTTTTGCATTTAAATTTTTTTGTGTGTCTGTCAAAACAATAAACTTTTAGTCTCTCTCCCCCCTCTCCAAAGATCTGATTAGATTTCCAATCACAACCCAGTGCGCAATTGGATTTTTGATTTCAGCAAGAAGCCAGCAATCCACAGCATCAGCACCCTCTCCTCGCTTCAAACTCCACGTTATATCCTTTCGCCTTCCCTCCAACTCCTCTGCATTTTCATAATCTCACATTAAATGGAATGAAGGAGGGAGGGAACAGAGAAAAATTCAAGGTTCCCACCAGCTGTCAAGAAGAAATCCATCCCCTTGTTATTTTTTAAACACTTGGGACGGGTGTTTTTAACGCCCACTCTCCCCTTTGCCCCCCACACGTCTCAAAATCTTTCTGATGTGAAAACTCCCCCGAGGGGGCACAAAGAAGCCCGGGGAGGCGTGATTTGTCCTCTTAGCTGCAAATTTCACAAGCACCCTTTGCTTTTCATTTCAGCTTCCTCTCCATCTTTTGTCCAGCAGCTATACGGATCCAGCAGCACCGAGACGGATAAACTTCTCTTTCTTCTTTGAGGAGAGCAAGGGAAAGAGAGAGAGGAAGAAGGATAAAAGCTCTCCAGTCTCTGCCTCCCTTTTCCTCCCTTTCTCTATTTCAATGCGGGTCTGATCTCATTTCCAAGCTCAGTGTATTTCAGATCTACAAGTTGGATTCCCCTTCTGCACAGCAGTGAGTTAGTCTCCCATCTTCTTCCACACGCCAGTTATCTTCCCCCTTTTCTTCCTTCCTTCCTTCCTTCCTCCCTCCCTTCCAAGATGACACATTCCCAGGAGCGCAGCCGCTTCTTTCAGTTTTCAGTTTCATCCCTGAAACGCACAGCCCTTTGCACAGCCGAAACCCTTCCTCCCTCCCATTAGCTTCAGCCTGAATTCTCCCTGTGTGTGCATGTACGTACGCATGTATGTATATATCCAGTTCCCGACAGCTGCTGTTGTTGCTGCCGGAGTAGCTCCGCTTTTCTGTCGCTCTGGCTTTCTCTTACTCCCCACCTTTCAGTGGCACCCTAAGATTCGCAGATGTCCCAGGGCCAGTCTTTCTGGCTACACTCCTCCTTCTCCCTTTCCACTCTCTCCCCTCTTTCTCTTTTTTTCCCCCCCTTCTTCCCCCCCACTTCTTTTCCCTGCTTGTGATCAGTAAAATACAATTACCCAATTACCTCCCATCATCTTAGCACTGATTGGCCAATTGCATTAACACTTGATGTCAGGGAAAGGCTATGGGACCTGCTCCGATGTGGCACTGCTGCCACCTGGTTGACAGTCTGGGAACAAACTCAGGGTTACCGCAAGAAATCTCCCAAGTCAGAAAGTAGTTAATTGCAAAACAAGGGATCATCTTAAGGAAAGGAATGTCAAAACTCATTTTCTTAAAAGCCTGCCTGATTCTGACAGTTCAACCAGTATTCCCAGGTACCAGCCCAGCCGCTGGAGCGGGGGGAATGACAGTAAGATGAAATGAGGTATGAAGTCGTCTTTGCAAAAGACGTGCGGAACAACCAGTATTCGCAGGTACCAACTCTAACCACAGATGCAGAGGAATGACAATGAAATGAAACGAGGTATAAAGTTGTCTTTGCAAATACTGTAACAGTGGAAATACCTTGCGTGGAAAGACAACCTGTTTTCTAATTACAGAAATCGATATTTCTTTAAAACTTGCATAGACATAAAAGTCACCTAAAACTCCATTTTGGCAGATGTTCCAGGCCAAAAGCCCTAGGAAGTGCTTCAAGGTTTCAGTGGGTTTAAATGATGGCTCCAGTGAGCTGTTAAGTGACAGCAACACAACAGTACAACGTCTAGGCTCACTGATCAAATCTGCCGCACTTTGATTAGAACGACTTCTGACCAGGACTTGGGAGGTTTCTAAACTGACTCCCTAATTTGGGCTAGCAAAGTACTGACCTGTTTGTTATGTACTTACCTACTTGCCAAGGTATGATAGATGTACTTATGTATGTTACCTAAAATGCTCAGAATTGGGCTTGTCTCTTGTTTTTTCCAGGGACCTAAATTCAATAGAAATTTCACAGAAAACTTGGCGTGTATGAAGTTAGATACGTTACCCTCTCCAGGATCAAGGGAAACAGAATATGGATGATGTATGTGCCAGCATTTGTCTCTCTCAAAATCAGAAAGAGATTATTTATAGATCTAACTCCTCCACACAACCCCAAAAAAAGAATTAGTCAGGCGCTTTCATGGTAATTATAGCAAACTTCATATATTAAGCAGTAACTCTGAGTTATTCCATGCATGCAATAATATAGCCAGCTCTTTTCTCAGTCCTCTCTCAAATAGTCAAGTTATGTTTGGTATCCTTCCTTAACCTTCAACTTTGGTGTGACACCAGCATACTTGAAAATGAAAGAAAATAAATTTTTAAGTTATATGCCATATTATAAGTTATTCTAGAATTATAAAATCCATAAGCTAGCTGAGTTCAGTCAAATAACACTTACTGAATCATTAACATTGACTTTCAGATTTATTCCACTGACTCAGCGGGCTCTCTGGTGGGAAAGTTCTACCAGATATAAGTTAAGCAACTGGAACCAGGTCCTTAATCATAGTTAGATCATTTAGCATCTGATCTTACGATCACCGAAATCAATGGCAAACACAAATTACCTACAATGGGTGAAAGACTTAGTGTGTAATAATAATGAATAACCCAAACATAACGGTCTTTCAAGAATGCTAAAAAAGACTTTGGGGATTTTTGGAGAAGGCTGCAAGTGTGATAGGAGATGAAGTTGCTGACAAGTAACAACCTTTTTCTCAGTTGGTGGGCTTATTTTGTTCCCGTCTGATTCATTGATGGTGTATTTTGGGCCTGCAAACATCTTATGAGAGTCTTTTTCTTTTTACTACTTAAAATCTGAAAAACCATAAAGTTGTTCCGGTTCCCAGAAGGATAAGAACATCACAGCCCAATACATGCTTGCTCCACTGTTTCTTTCAAAAGCGTCTGAACAATTTCCTGCTAATATTAAAGAGCCTGTGAGCAAAAGTGAAGGTTTCTATAACTGAATTAAACAAATATATGGGCCATCAAACCCAGAAGACACACAGCTTTTGGGGATCTAATCAGAATCTAAGACACAAGCATCTGCAATAGCTACAGTATCTCTGTGGAAACAAGCTAATATTTCACTTTTGATGGAAATTTGCACATTTTGTACTTTTATGTCATTCAAATTACATCAAAATACGCATTTCTAACAGATGCCAGTACTTAAATAAATGTACATATATATATGCACACAAAGATAATATATTTGCCAGCATAGATGTGACTAAACACAAAATTAGTATCAAGACTGCAATATGCTGTAGGCTATGATATAATCTTCTCTCTTAAAGTTTGTTATTTTTAATATAGCAATTATGCTTTATCACCTAATAAACATAGAAGATAGTGATTAGCTTCTTAGAACATAACTTTAAAACAATCTAATTTGCGATATTTATGAGACGACACTGCATGCTATATGGAAAGGTAAATGTCCTTTTACTAAATAAAATAAAAAACATAATTGTATTATCTGTTTTACAAGTGTGTGTGCCACCTATGTGTGAAAGCCATTGAAAACAAATATTTTAGTATTATCACAGTAAGTCATTCTCTAATCAAATGTTTAAAGGGTATCATCAGCGCTGGACAGAATTGTTTGTGAGACTTTTTTCCTGCAGTACATTGTGTGTTGTTGCCTCCAAACAACATTGTTTGTATATTGCCGTCAATCTTTTATTTTGCAGGTTTTCTGGGCAAGAAAAACAATTCCCTACGTATCAGTCCACATGGTACAAAATTCCAAACACACAGCAGAGGTCACTGGGTCCTGGTTCCTCTTCTGGACCAAGATCATCACGAGTCAAAAGGGTGAAGTGTGAAGACTAAACACAGACTGGCACGGGAACTTTGGTTTTCATACAACGGGACAAGCTTGCCTGATCCTGAGTATGGGAGGATAACAAAACTCAGACGTACGGACTGGCAGTTCTTCACATAACAAACATGGACAACAACAGATTGTTACAACACGCCTTTTCCTTCTTGACAGATGATGCGAGTTAAAGAACTGAAGTTCTGTGTGTGATTAGCGCTGGAAGAGACTAATGGAAAAGACTAGATAGTTACAATTGTCAGTCATTTGGTGGAAAAAAACCACAGCTAAAGCTTAAGAAAAGAGAATTCTGACCTGTAGATAAAGGGGTAGAGAAACTTTAAAATTGAATAAGCGTAACCAAAGTTTAAGGAAAAGAGTGAAACCAGACCATTTTGCTTCCACCAAGTAAAGCGAAAACCAGTTTCAAGTTGTTCTAAGTCAGTGACAGCCCTGCCTTCCTTTTAAATAAACATGAAGAAATCATAAAGGAAGCTGTGGAACATATTATTCTTTCTATTTTATTAAGCACTGCTGACAAGAAGCTGCTTGCATATGAAGACAGTACTCGAATCCTCTTACAGCTTACTACTTTCAAAAGGGAACAAAAAATGCTGACAAACATACTTCTGACTGCACGGATCTAGGATCAAGCTCACTAATCAATTTAGGGATTCAAGGAAGATCCTAAAAATCTCAGACTATATAAAATATGTCATACGTAATCTCACAGGGAGACTGTGATTTTTGTAATGTAATCAAAGCTCATGGTACATATTTTCCTGTATTTGTGATTTCACTGATTATTGTTCAATTCTTTTAATACAAAAAGCACTAAAATCAGGTGCATAACTGTCAAAATTAGCAGCTGACTATAATACTGCCTCATTCATTAATTTTTCACATATTTTTGTTCTGATGTTTATGGTTCTAGTGAGAAATTTTAATTCATAGGTAATTTCTATTGGGTCCCAGAGGCTTGGAAGAAGTAAAAGAAAAGATATCCTCCTTGCAGGAAAATCTGGGTAAAACCACAGCACATGTGATTTTGGCACATGGAAGTTTAAGTGACTGTTCAATAAACTCATCTCTCCATAGTATCATAAAATCTATTGTTTCTAGTAAAGACGGAACTGAATGGTGGGTTTTGTTAAGGTGTTTACATTTGAAAGGAACCATATTCTCAGAACTTCTGTATGTTCCTCGTCCAGTCGGGTTAACAGGACAAGTCTAGAATTTTTCTACAGTTGTTTTACAAATTTTCATCTTCGATGTCAACAATTCATCACTGAAAAGCAACCTGCTGTCTAGAAAGTCTTTCTAGAATTTCTGCTTAGGGAACTGAATCCCGTATTGTCAGTGTTTCCATTACAGCAGAGACAACCAATTCACCAAGAAGAACATGAGCCAGCAACAAGTCCTTGCTGCAAAGGCAGCTAATAGTATCCTGGGCTGCACTAGGCAAAGCAATGCCAGTGGGTCAAGGGGGGTGATGCTATACTTAGCCCTGGTGAGGCCACACCTGAAGTACTGTGTCCAGTTCTGGGCTCCACAGTATAAGAGAGACATGGACAGACTGCAGAGAGTCCAACAAAAGGACATGAAGATGATATACTGGAGCATGTCTCCTATGGGGAAAGGCTGAGAGAGCTGGGACTGTTCAGCCTGGAGAAGAAAAAGCTCGGGGGGGATCTTATTAATGTCTACAAATACGTGAAAGGAGGACGCAAAGAGGATGGAGCGGGGGTCTTCTCGGTGATGCTCAGTGACAGGACCAGAGGCAAAGGGCACAAACTGAAACACAGGAGGTTCCCTCTGAACATCATGAAACACTTTTTCACTCTGAGGGTGACCAAGCACTGGTACAGCTGCCCAGGGAGGTTGTGGAGTCTCCCTCCTTGGAGATACATTCAGAAGCCATCTGGAGATGGTCCTGGGCAATGGGCTCTAGGAGGTCCTGCTTGAGCAGGGGGGTTGGCCCAGATGTCCTTCAGAGGTCCCTTCCACCCTCAGCCATTCTATGATTCTGTAATTTAATCATTTGTAAAAGTATTTACATAGAAGGAAAGTAAGAAGCCTTACATTTATTTGGTAAAAATACTTTTTCTAATCTGCTCTCAGATTCTCTTATTCACCTGTGTGCCTAGGAGAATTATGTGCCTAGCATTCAACTCAGAACTAGCAGAGGAGATTTTGTTCTAAAACAAATGCTGCTTTGAGGAAAGAAAATATTAAAAAGACAAACGACTAACAAAAAAAGTTAAACTTTTCGTAACTTTGCTCTTGTGACTGTTGTGTTCTGACTAGACCCTATATATATATACACACACACAAACAGCTACTGTTAGAACATTTATGAAATTATGTCCCTATCAAGAGCTTACTCTTTAGGGTTGGTAATCACTTCTAAGTTTATTGTAGCATGACTTTAGGGGACCTAACGTTTTACGGCGTTAAAGTGTTAAACCTAAAGAGTATGTACATATTCACAGAAGTAACTACCTATTAAAAAAAGCAAAAGCTTCCTTTGTACCCAGCAGAAAAATTCTGGTTCTCCTGAGGTCAATGACAAAATTTCTGCTGACTTACATAAGACCACAATTTTACAGAGCGTCTTTTTTCATGTGATTTTAAATTTTAACTTCCCTTCCAAACTCTCTCTGTGAGCTCAGCATCTTGAAGATCAACATTAATCTTCACTCTAAATTTTGCTGCAATTATTCCCAAAACAATGAAGGACAAGTTTTTTTCTGTTTCTGAGTCACAAACAGTTCCTCACACCATGCACCCACACAAATGCATTTGTTCAAAAATACTGTTAAGTCACCTTCATTTGGTTAGAAAAAGACTGTAGATATGTTCCCTGAAATACACGTCACACAATCTCTACTGTAACAGTAGCTGTGTAGCCCTTCAGTACTATTTTTTCACATCTATTTCAATTTTTACTTACACTAATTAGTCCAGACTAGGAAGAAGTGCATGTCAAAACCCCTATCCTGTGACAAAACCAAATTGCAAAGCGTGATTTTCATGGGTCGTAACCCTAGCAAAGAACAAAAGCTGTGCAATACTGCTATTATTATTATTATTAATAATAATAAAGAAGATTTTTCATTTTTCTGTTCCCATTTCCAGTTCTTGGAAATGGTCACGTTTTTCAACTTCTTAAAAAATGCAAACTTTTTTGACTGAAATTAACTACTGTATTCAACGTTAAAAAATCTGACCTACAAAATGGCTTCGAACAAAATTTCAAGTGTTTTCACTCTTAAAGAGTCCTGAGAAAAATGGCTCAAATCCTGCCATTTTCCTATGGCACTAATTTCAGGCTTAGAATTTGAACCTAGACAAATTCTCTCCTTTCCAGGACTGAGCACCACTGCCATTAAACCGTTGCAAATTCACCCCATAGGGAGGAATAATTCCTTTGATTTCAACGGAGTGTCTCCAGATTAATGCAGGTGTAGATGAGAATAGAGCATGGTCCTTCATTTTATATTCATGCCCCATCTAATACGTATTTGGTTTTAGAAATCATAGAATCATAGAATCATTTAGGTTGGAAAATGTCAGTAGAGTGAAAAAGAACGACTGTTGCTTTTAAATTGAATTTTTAAGAACCTAAAATTTAAGAATATAGGCAACTAGACTTGGACATGAATGATGCATCACTTTGGAAATAATATCTTTATAGTGTGACAGCATTTTTTTTTCTTCAGTGAATTTTAAATAGCAAGAGTATGATACTCTGACATAGAGATGAATGTATTGGACATCTTAATTTCTTCTCCTGTGGAGTTATTGGGACTGGAAAATACAATTTGCATTTATTGAGAATAAAATCTTAACTACACATGCCTCAAAACATTACTGAGAAACAACCTAGCAGCCATATTGTTCTACCTTGTCTTCATGTTTAGCATACATTCAAAGTGAAATTCTGGTATGGGGAAGACCTTCCATTTAATCTCTGAGCCAATGAAAAGGCAACATAGCAGATTCCTAATTTTTCATCACAAAAAGGATAATGGCTTGCTTTAACTATGCAAGATCCCAAAGAAAGTTATAGCTTTCAATAAATCGGAGAGGAAAAGAAATGTATGCAAAGAGATCATCGACAGAGGTAATTGCCAAAAAGGAAAAAAAAAATTGTGACACAAATAACATTAGTCAAGGAGATAACTTTCATTTTCAAGATCTATTTTCAGGTCCTCATAACTTTCTAAATAAATTACTTCAACTAAATAGCTTCAGCATCCTCTATACCCAAAATCTGGACATCGTTTTTACATATCAGACAAATTTCCACTTAGCCCTTATTGAACAATATGAAAAAAACCCATGTGTTTTTTATAGTGAATTTTTTCAACTCTTTTGGTTTTTCCTTCTTTTTTTCTTCAATCACTAATGGCTTATCCTTGGCCATTCGAAAACAACAGAAATTTTTTTTGTTAGATTTATCACAGTTCAAACGGATTGAAACACTATAATGCATATAATGTACATAAAACCCTATTTTCTTACCGTCAAGGCTTGCAGGACTATGGCCAGTGATGAGGACATGAAAAGCATTATAGCCAGGACTCACTGGGATTGTATTTCCAGAGTCTTTGCATGATCTCAGGATAGATTATTTGATTTCTCTGCATGCCTGTCACCCTACCTGTAAAATGGAAATAAATTTACTGAATGTGTTAAACAGGATGGACTCGCCATGAAGTGGACTAGGGAGAGTAAAGTTCCACAGTTGTGCCAGTGCATGATGTGACACCACAACCACCATAGGATGTGCACTACACCAGGCAGGGTAAACAGGAAAAATATAAGGCAGCAGAGAGGGTAAAAACCCACCCCTCTAAATAACCATCATTCTAGCAGTCAATACCTGATGCTAAATAATTTAAGATGTCTGAATGTGTTGTGATATAAACGTACTTTGACAGATGTTGACTCAAACTAGATGGATGAAAAAGTCAAGGAACAATTCAGGACCTGGCAATGAATGAAGGCAGGAGGCACTGTATTTATACTCACAAGTTACTCAGAAGACTAATCTTCACCTTGAGTTCTCTGGATTTTCTCACACAGTGTTCAGCTCTCCCCTCTATCTCCACATTACCATTAAAATTTTACATTGTTTAAAGAGCATATGAAATGTGAAATATCTAATAATCTTTCAGTATCATCTTAAAGAGGTGGATGAAAAACTTTAAGACAGTAATGAACCTCTTGAAATTCTTTTGGAATTTACTTGGCCACTGCCACTCCAGAACAGATCAATAGTCTCTCTAGTCTACTATGGTGTCACTTTTAAAGAGAATACAGGATTATTCCATGATAGGTAGTTCCACAACTTTCATTTCATAAAGCAGTAAAAGTGGAAGAATAGCCCAGACCCATTTGCATTGGATTTGCACTTAAGCCCTGGAAAGTTTACAAGGGGAAAATGTAACTCTATATTTTGCAGACAATAAGAGGAAGCAGGTTTAATATAAATAATTGTCTTTGTCCCCATTAGGATCAGATCCTTTGAGAAGTTCTAAAAGGAACTTGTGGTTGAGAACATTCCTCATTCTTTATTGATTGCATGTTAGAAATCCTGATAAGAAGGTAAGAAATCCTGCCAGTCACAACTGGTGAAAATGATGGGCAAATATAATGATTATTTAAAGTGTATATACTTTTTTCTTTAAAATCAATGCTACTTTAGACTCAGTTTTCCTGCCTTCTCTCCAAACTTCATTCCTACTGGGTATGGCACAGTTTTAAATTGAAACTCACCTTACTGCATCACATCTGATCTTCAAGATCTAGGGAAGAGTTTCTTGTTACGAGGACTATTTCTGGTGATAAAGAGGATAAAAAACCTGCAAGGAACGAAACATTGTTTTAAGAAGCTGCACATCATGACTATAGGATTGTTTGGGAGCAGGAATAAAACAAGAGTTGATACACAGGAGTCTGGATTTGGTCAACACTTGTACCAATCGCTTCTTTGGGTTTTTCAGACCTTCTATTTCTCTCTCCTGGCACCTTTCCACTAGCTCAGATTGAAACTGCATTTTCTTATAATTGTATTTGCTTTACACTCCATTGTGCATGTAGGTGGAAATTATCTTCAACATGCTAATAAAAATACCTATCACTTAAGAAGATAAGCAGTAGTATTAGCATCAAAGTTTACAGTACTGATAGTCTTTGGACAATAAGTAGGGGTAATACTAAGAAAACTAGAATACTAGGCTGAAGTTCTCCAACTTTCCAAAAATTGCTCAGAAATACATTTGGTGAAAATCAGGAGGTCAAGGGATATGGGCTTTCATTTTATATGTTTCAGGTGGGCCTTTTTTCAAAAGCAGGCACAGCAATGTTTGTCAAATCCAGCCCCATTTAAAATGCATCCTCCAAAGATGAGCCAACTAAAATGAATCGTCACTTTTGGAAAACACATTTAATAACTCTATATATGAAGGCATAGATTTGGAAGCAGGAATTAACCATCTGTGGTTCTAAAGTACATTTTACAAGAAATACTTTTCTGGAAGACAAATTTAGAAGAGAAGAGACATTTAGGTTCAAAGTCAAATTTAATGCCCTCTCTCTCAAAAGTAAGGTTATAAAGCTGTTTCAACTTCATATTAAAAACTTTCCCCAGAAATATGATAATTGAAGACAAATTAGTTTTAAAACAAAAATACTGATAATATCAAACTGCTTCTGTTTTGATAATTTGTTGGCGTTTAGGGTTGGTTTTTTTTTTTTCTTTTACTTACTGCCCCTCCCCCCAGTTTTCTTAGGAAAATAAAAACAAAGTAATTATCAATATATCAATTGGTATTTATTGATATTTAAAAATAATAAGTGGTTTCAAAGTGATTATTTTTTTTACACAAGTATTTTCTCCTAACATTCTCTTAAGAATTCAAATAGTTATTAAGATCACAGAATTACATTGAAATAGCTGTTTCATTTCCTGCATGACTACCACAGATATAAGAATCAAGGATTGGTTTGTTTCTGCCTTTTATACAGATACATGTATGTATCCATGTACATACATGTTTATCATGACATATAGTAATGCTTAAATGTTGTCATTGGCACATTTTTTATGGTCAAAACCACTGTGGGAATGGATATTTTCATAAAAGAACTTTTCAAACGTCTGTGAATTAAAACACAGAGAAAATTTCTCATATATTCATTCTAAAATAACGTAGCTTGTAGCTATCACAAAGTATATGCTTGTTAAATCTACAAAAGAATACACTGAAATGAGAGTAGATGCAGACTGGTCCTTGAACTCAATAGTCTAGGATTTTCTGCTTGTTTGTAGGCAGAGTGGCATTGGCATTGTTCCCATTAAATTAATGTGTTTAAGATAAGAAGTTCTTACTGTTCACATAAGAACTGGAGCTTGCTGAAATTCTTCAATATAAATTTTTCTGAACAACATCAAAACATCACTAAACCTGACTTTATTCTACAAAGCCTCTACGATAGATTTTAAAAGGTATTCAGGTGCTTCAACATGTGGATTAGAACATTCTGTGATGCACAGATTTCGTCTAAGTGCATTAATCACCTAACTCCCCTATGTCCCAATCTTTAAAAGCCTTTCAAACAAGAACAGTTTGTTTGTTTACTAATATAACAGAAAATAACACGTGCTAAATGTTTAAGGTCCATGTGTAACCTTGCAGGGGTAAGGAGTATTTCTTACAGGTAGTCAAGAGCCATCCATGGTGCTTAATCATAACAAGATATCAGTGGCATATACCATGTCCATCAGCTTAATCATACCACGATATCAGTGGCTATCCCATTTTTCGAAAGACTTAATTTCTATTTCTTACTTCCTTTGAACAGAAGAAACCCAGCAGCTTGTCACTATGGTATTAGGTGGGAGGCAGTGGATGGCAGGATTATGAGTCAGTCATTAAGCCTCCTGGTCATTAAAAAAACCCCAAACCCTAAAACAAACAAAAACTTGTCATAACATCTAGGGCGATTCTACACAGAGAGAAAATGCATTAGACAATATAATCACAGAGTCAAATTTATTTCCAGAATACGTTAATATTAAGACAGAGAAAACATCTGAGATACCACTTCCCTACGCTGCTGCAGAAAACTTCAAACACCTGCATCTTATACATTCCTTCTTCAGCAAACTGATTGATGTTTACTCTGAGCTAGTTCGGTGTTCTATCCATGCCCACCTTCGGGATTTGATTCTGTAAGGTATTTAAGTGGGATATTTCTAGGGCAACCATGCTGATGGAAGACCTTATATGCTAAGCTCTAGAATGGTAAGGATTTCTGCTTTGGTTAAACGAGAGCAAGTCTATAAATATATCGCAACCCTTTGTCACAAAACTGTGTGGGTGTAGTGGGGTTTGTTAGGCAAGGTGCTAGAAGTGAGAAGGAAGCTCTAACTACTTGCAGCTATGACACATTATTATTCATTGCGTGGGGTGTCACTCAGACTGTCATAATGCACAGCAGAGAGCATGCACATTATCAGTGCTGAACAGCACTGAGAGGGATTGCAGAGGCACAGGTCATTTTGGGGAAATACCTCTGCAACAATCCAGGCACAGGTTTGCGGCTCTTTGTGGAATGGATCCGGCAGCACAAGCTAGGGGATCATCAACTGGTTACTAACAACCAACAAAATTCATAGAATCATAGAATCACAAAATTGTTTATGTTGGAAAAGACCTTTAATATCATCGAGTCCAACCATAAACCTAACACTGCCAAGTCCACCACTAAACCATGTCCCTAAGTGCCTCATCCACACGTTCTTTAAACACCTCCAGGGATGGTGACTCAACCACCTCCCTGGGCAGCCTCTTCCACTGTCTGACAACCCTTTCAGCGAAGAAGATTTTCCTAATATCCAGCCTAAACCTCTCCTGACGCAACTTGTGGCCATTTCTTCTTGTCCTATTGCTTGTCACTTGGGAGAAGAGACCAACACCCACCTCTCTGCAACCTCCTTTCAGGTAATTGTGGAGGGCAATACGGTCTCCTCCCTCACCCTCCTCTTCTGCAGGCTAAACAAACCCCGATCTCTCAGCTGCTCCTCGTAAGACTTGTGCTCCAGAGCCCTCACCAGCTTTCATTCTTTACAAATCAAGACATATTTGTAAAGGCTTCCTGAGAAGTCATCAGAATTCTGTATATAAAGTACTCACTAAATATTATTCACCCACATCTATCAGTCTTGGAGAAAGTGATCTGAACAAAGAACGGGTCAAATGCGCACACAGTTGTATGGGTATGGGTGTCAGCACTACCCTTTGTGCTGAGGAAGAAGTTTAATAAGAGAAGGTAGAATCTGCAGGGTCAGAGAAGGCATAAATATAAAAATTTAAAATCACCCAGGAAGAACATAAGGAAATAAGGCAGCAAAGTAAAGAGGTCAGATAGAGGCATCACGTTCAAACACACACACACAAAACAGAAGACGAGTCAATTAGACAAAGAAGGCAGTCTGAATTTCTTGAATAAGAAAATCTCAAGTTAAGGCTATAAATAATTAAAACCAGCTTTTGTATCTTTGAAAACTAGCTTATATGAACAAAACTTTATATGTGTTATTTCCATTAAAATTTGCTTCCTCAAGTATTTGCAGAAAATGAAATCACAACGAGCGAATTCATTTTCCACCCCCTCCATCTTTAAAATGATTGCAATGTTGAGATAACTTCTTCAATTTTTCTGCTTCTCTGTCTTCTTTCCCCATATACAGCAGAACTCTCTGTTTAGGGTTTTTGGTTTTGTTTTTATTTTATTTAAATAAACTTCTGTCTGGGAGTCAAGAATAAAAAAACTCCAAGTCAGGCAATTCAGAGAAATAATTCTCAAACATAATTATCAGGTCAGGAAGCATTATTGTAGTGCCATTGCAACCAGCCCTGCATGAGACCTTCTAGCAGCTGGTATCAGCACTTCCAAACCTTACCTAGACTTCACTCATGCTAATATGCTTCTTTTAGAATACAGTGATACAAATCACTATGTAATCTTCCTTCTTAGAGCAACAGTTTGAGCAATAATGATTGAGGTGCAGAGCATTTCCTAGGAAACTACTAACAGAGGAGCTAATGATCATGACCCCCTATCAATAATATCAATTTGTTAGTAATATTATAATATAAAAAAATCCTGTGAGCTTATTGCCTTTAAATTAACAAAAAACCCCATTAAATTGTATTCATGCAGGTCTTTTCATCACAGTTTGCCTAAAATCATCACATAGGATCCATTTTATAGACCACCAAAATGTAGCTGCCGCATAACTTCTGGTAAATGATTCACAGTAGTACCAGACAGGATTTTCACACCAAGAACAAGAACTGGCATTCCTGTTCAATTTCTTTTAAAATTTTAGTAGGCAAAATACAATCATGTCAGTAGAATTCAACCACTGCACTGTCATTTTTTTATCATTATACAAAAGACAGTGATACCAAGGGACCTGAACTAAACTTTCCAATTCTAATCAGGAATTTAACGGTCTAAGCAGCACAAAGCGTGCTCCTCGTAGTGTGACCATTTCTTACCTCACTGAATACTTTGAGAACAGCAGTAGGCTACCAATTTAGGACAATGGGGCTGCTGGCAAAGGTGGCATGGGAAGGTCAGGATGACTATCAAACTGAAAACTAGAAAGCATGTATATATTAATATTTTCATTAACAAATTCATTTTTTTCAATAAGCCCTGTACCAACTATGATTAATTTTTCGTAACATTCAGAATTGTTACCCAATGACTTCTAGCAAAACTTGGTATTAAAACCCCCCATTTTTACACTTTTCATGGAACAAACAACCAAGTTAAAGACAAATAAAGGAGACTGAAAATCAGTATTTGATGCTCTGTCTACAAAGTTCTGGTTTTGGTTTTTTTTTTTTTTCCATTAATCTTTATAAGGGACAAATTAAATCAGAGAGTCGTAATTTTGGTTGGAAGAAAATTCCAGGGGTCATCCAGTCCAGTCTCCTGCTCAAAACAGGTCTAATTAGATCAGGCAGCTCAAGGCACGTCCGGTGGAGACTTGAACACCTACAAGAGCCCACAGTCTCTCGGGCCAATCTGTTCTGGTATTTAACCACCCCCACAGTATTTTGTATTTTTTTTCCTCTATCATTAATGCGAAGGCTGGGAGCTAACCGTGAGAGAGGAGTGGCTTTGGAATGCCGCCTCTGCCCTTCCTCGTGCTGAATTCGCCATCGTGAAGATGGTATACAACGTCTATTGAATGGGAACCCACTACATGAAAAAACAGCATCAGCTGTGCTAAGCTGTGCACTAGAAATGTTTTACAAGGAATGAAATATTACACTTTTAAATGTAGAATGAAAATACTGAAGAGGCAACTCTAAAAGCAGAAAAGGAGGGATCAAGGAACTGAGAAGGAACAGAGAACATCTGTGTCAACAGTATCCCAGCAACACTAGCTAAGAGGAGTGATGACCATTTTGCAAAATTATCAGCTGGCATTGTGGGACATCTGGTTACTTTCTGTGAGTTTTATTGATATCCTGCTGTTCCTTGAGATTCTCTGGTGTCCAGGACATATTCAGTATTGAAAATCAAGTTAGAAGGAATGAAATTACCCAACATAGACAAGTTCATCTCAAATTCCAGTCTTTAAAACACACATGAAGTATAACCAGTACAGTGTAACTACTACTTAAATGTGTCCGAAGCAGCTGCATTTTCTATTTTAAATTACGTTGGATAATTCCAGATGAAACTGGCCTAATCTGACCTACATAAATTTATGCTGTTATTAGATATGATACATGTTTCCGAATTATTACAAGTCAGGCTAGAAAGAAGTTTCATGAAAGATAAAATGCAGCAACTTTCTTTTTTAATCTTGATAAAAACTATGTAAAGATTTCTCTAATATACTGACATGTAAGCTAGGATATGTTTCTTTTTCTCAGAGAAAGTAAAAGACTTAATCCAAATAAAATGACAGAAACTACGAGATCTAGCCACAAGTAATTTTAGAATAAGATTATACTAAGAAATAGATTTACTAAGGTTATCAAAATATTCTGCTTTCAAACGGTACTTGGAAAAATGGAAAAAGTGTAAGATAGTCTGTGGCCAAACACAGTGTATGTCTATTGAAATGGGAGGCCAAATATGTCCTAAAGATTAATTATCAGATATTTTTAACTATTACTGGCCAGTTCCTACATGACTTGCTCAAGCAAGTATACACAATGACTTTGTCAGAATTTCCTTCATTAGAAAAGCTAAATTATTTGTTCACCTGTATAAAATGACTGTCAGCTATACTTCCACCTACTTGTTTTATACATACGTATATATGTGTGTATACACACACACTTATTTTGTCTGCTCCTTACAAGCAGAATAAGAATAATTTTCTGTGCAAATATGGCTCAAAATATGAGCCTAGGGAAAATAACTTGGAGATACTGATAAAATTTAACAAGTTTCATATGAGGAAAGAGAAAATGAAATTATCAGAAGACATGAAAACTCTATTAGGGATCAGCACATAAATTGAGGTATTTCCTGACAACTGTCATTCTTGTGCCAAAGTTCAGACAAGCAATAGAGATGTCTCACTCTGCCAAAGTCTTTCTATGCTGCCTGCCAGCACTATCATAGCATTAAGGAAACTGAAACAGAACCAACTGATTAGAAAACTAGAACAAGAGGAGACCCAATTGTTTCATTTCTTATTATCTGTTTACAAGAACTGTATTGTAAAAACCTCCAAAAGGATCTTTTATTTAATGTTGTTTCATCAAGGAACTTCCTCTGTACAGGCTTCAATAAAGGTGACACTGATGGAAAACGCAACAGAATACACTTCTGACTACAGATGCCTTTTCTTCCATGTATGTAGGACATGACCACAGACCTGTGGAAGACTAGCTGTGAGACTGCAGAGCAGTGTTTTGACTTATGCCTACTGGATTGTACATGATTTCTACTAAATGGTTTATTTACCGTGTTATAAATGGCTTAATTAAAGTGTTAATGAAAACCCTTAATAGAATCACAATTTTCACATGAGGTCTTAAAAAAAGCAAGACTGATTACTAATTATTCCCAACAGAAAAAAAAAAATAAATTCATAACTCTGAAACACAGTCCTGTACCTCCTCCAGAACACAGCTGGTAGAAGAAAATAAGCAAGACTAACTTGCATGCATATCATTATAAACCGACCTCTGTTAATTGTTCTTGGCACCTGCATGAGTTAAAGCAAAAAATCAGCTTAATACACAGTAAAAGAAGAAAACCGGGGGGGGGGTGGGGTGGGGTGGGGGGGAGAAAACTTTCTAGCTTTAAGAATATGCAACCACAAATTTCTACAAACTGCACAGTAACCTTGATTGTAATTCAAGTTCCAAAATGTTCAAATCACCTAACAGAAATAAATGAACTTGCATATTCCCCATTCCAGGTAAACTCAGCAAATACATGAGTCAAATCTTGATTTTCTCCTTGCTCTCAATAACCACTTTAATGACACTCGAATCTGTTGCTATGTAATGGCACTTTGTAGCAGAAAAAAGGTTGCATACAGACTTTTCCAATCATTTGTAAGTGTATGACCTCAAATTACAAAGCACACATTTTTATGCATACAATTCCTACATTTTCCAGCCTTATCTTAAATTCTGATACATGCAAATCAATTTGTCCTTGAATAATTCTCAAGTTACTAGAAAAGTACGAGATAAAATGAAGAAATACTAATGCCACATGAATTTGCCACAAATTCAGAGACTGAAAACAAAACCATTTTATCAATGACACTGTTAAGAGCTGTACAATTACTCTGCAATAGGGTCTTAGATTCACATTGTATTAGAGTAAAACAAACTTATCATAGATCATAGAATGGTTTGGGCTGGAAGGGACCTTAAAGATCATCTAGTTCCAAGGCCCCTGCCATGGGCAGGGACGCCTTCCACTAGACCAGGTTGCTCAAAGCCCCATCCAGCCTGGCCTTGAACACTTCCAGGGTTGGGGCAGCCACAGCTTCTCTGGGCAACACGTTCCTGTGCCTCACCACCCTCATGGTGAAGAATTTCTTCCTTACTTCTAATCTAAATCTCCCCTCTTTCAGCTTAAAGCCGTTACCCCTCATCCTATCACTGCATGCTCTTGTAAGAAGTCCCTCTCCAGCTTTCTTGTAGGCCCCTTCAGGTACTGAAAGGCTGCAATAAGGTCTCCCCAGAGCCTTCTCTTCTCCAGGCTGAGCAACCCCAACTCTCTCAGCCTGTCTTCACAGGAGAGGTGCTCCAGCCCTCTGATCATCTTTGTGGCCTTCTCTGGGCCCGCTCCAACAGGTCCATGTCTTTCCTGTGCTGGGGACCCCAGAGCTGGACGCAGTACTGCAGGTGGGGTCCCATGAGAGCGGAGTAGAGGGGGAGAATCGCCTCCCTCGACCTGCTGGTCACGCTTCTTTTGATGCAGCCCAGGATACGGTTGGCTTTCAGACAGTTTCTTTGTTAGTATGGAACCAAACCCTTTGAAGACTACAGGTCCATGCTTAGTCACCTTCCACACAGACTAGCCCATCTACCAGATATGAGAATTTGCAACCTTTACCACACTAATACAAATGAAAACTGCCCTGTAAAACTTCATGTGCTGAACTGTTGGCATCCCTGGGATGTATATACTTCCCTTGAAACATTTAGAAAAGTCCTACCTGCTTCTTTACAGCTGTAAATCCAGCTGTAAATTTTACTTGTGGAATCAAGCCCAGGAAATTTGTGCTCTGCATGATACCAAAAAACTCTGTCTATCACAGAATCACAGGATCACAGAATCACTAAGGTTGGAAAAGACCTGTAAGATCATCAAGTCCAACCATCAACCCAACCCCACCATGCCCACTAAACCATGTCCCACAGTGCCTTGTCCACACGTTCCTTGAACCCCTCCAGTGATGGTGACTCCACCACCTCCCTGGGCAGCTTATTCCAGTGTTTCACCACTCTCTCAGTAAAGAAATTTTTCCTAATATCCAGTTGAAACCTCCCCTGACGCAACTATGTCAGATTCTGTTGCAGTTTACTATAAGGAAAAATCTGAAACGTACGTCAAAATAGGAAGCATGGCCTGTAACTGCCATAAAGCTGTGGTAGCTATCTTAGTAAGAAGATGGCTAGGCAGGGAAGAATATTTCCTTCCTTCCTAGGTTCCCCAGAACTTCCCAATGGAAAATGCGAACGTTTCACACACCTGAAAGTTACACGAATTTGCATAACATGAGCTCAAGGGGCTGTAAAAAGGAGCAGAGATAAACCTTCTGTGATGACACTTGCCTCTCCTGCTCTGACTCACGCACAAAAAAAAGGGTCAACATCCAGCTGTTCTCCATCACGCTTGGTGCCTTCATTGTCTTGGAAAGAATAGTTAATTGCTTCATTTAGCCCTTCACTTAATTCAGTATATTGCTCTGCACTTCAGCTGCCACTCAAATGAAAAAGCTGTGGTGCTGGGGGGAAAACACATTTAGGGATATCTCATAAATGTGCAATTGTTTCCCCCTGTGCAAAACAATAACCTGCCTTTGAATTTAGAAATAGCCGCCTTGTCACTAGAATTGGAGAAAAACCTCTGATTTGCACACATCTACTTGTTGGAATATTCATGTTCTGATGATCTGCATGAAGTAAGTCCCAGGGGAAAAATCAATTCATTTCCCTTGGCAAAAATTACAGAATATTTAGCTCAGAGTGGTTTTGTAATATTCTTACACTGCATTCTCATGGACTGGCTCCCACATGACCATAAACAGTTTATTTGCCTCTTGAAAGTGATTGTCATTAGTCTAAGCCACCAGTTTAATTAATTTATCTTATTATAGTTGCTGTTTAAGGAAAACAAGTCATTCTTGCAATCTATGGGAAAATCACTGCTGTTTTATATTGTAAGAGTGTGAAGAGAGGCTGTGAAAAGCAGAAATATATTATCATTATTTTCAAGTGAGAGAGGTAGTACAAACCAGTCTGTTCGCAATTTCAAAACTAAGAACAGGTTTGTACTTCTAACACCAATACAAAAAGAAACACTAAAATTTAGAAATAAAGTAAGTTTACGAGGTTTGAGTGTAACAATAGATTTTACCTTGGCTCTAGAACCCATCTATTCTATTTTGTATTTAGAAAATTAGGCCCTTTAGCAGGTAATATTTTTCACTACTCTACCTCTCTCACAAGGTAAACTGACATCCTTTTTGATAGGCACTCTAACTTGTTCAGAAAAAATTCAGTAATAGATATTCCAATATTTTACGGTCCAATATTTCAGTGTCTTTGTTAGAAAGTGATTCCCAATACTAAACATGGAAAAATTTGCTACAGTGTAAAGTCAATACATATCCTGCCCACAGTCAGCATGGATTACTCTTGTTTCCAACAACTTTTCCTGTGCTGAAAACTTTTAATGTTCCCCCCCTTTCCATCCTTCATTCTTCTCTTTTTTTCAATGTTGGTTGTTTCAGTTCGTTCTGAAATGCCATTTTTCTAGACCTTCTTCCTCTTCATTGCCATAATATGCAACAGCTCATTTTTGAAGTTGAATTTAAAATTTCATTAAAAAACTCAGAAAACCTGAACAAAATATAACATTGTATATCAGATCAAACAAAATGTGCCTTTTGGTCTGAATTGATTTTTTTCAAGTTTGGTTTTAGTAGGAAGAGAAGAGAGAAAAATTTATTTTAATTTGACCACAGTATATTCTGTAGTTAAAGGGGTAAGTTGGAAGATCAATTATTTTTGTATCTCTGCATAAAAAATGCGTGCACTCGTGTTTTGCATCTTTCAAAATGAGGAAGCTTTGCACAAACTCAAAGGTGAAAATGTAAACCCTTTCAATAACCTCAATATCCTAATTATTAACAGATACACAGTCTGCACTTACAACATTCATAAAAAAGTGGTTTGCCAAGATTGCTATGTACACATTTAAAAACTACTTCTGAAAACGTCAATCAATTTATAAATGTTTTGTCCACATCCTCAAGTACTTCAGGGCTATTTCCTCTATCATATTCAGATTCAGTGTTAAGTAACTGTCAAGTCATTCTACCAACACAGCTATTATTTTATTATTCAGATCGTTCTGTTGGTCCTTAACATTATTTTCTACCTAACTTTTCTTTGTTTGGTTTCCATTCCTTTATCTCATTTGAAGCAACTGTATTAAACACAGTACTGGGTCTTACAAAGACGAAAGACCACATACGACCCCTTTAATCATACTTGCATTAAATTCATATCCTTGTTCATATTAATCTTCTGACCAATGCATTCCAGATACCCAGATCTCTAAATATTTGTAATTTGGTTCAGCAATTTAGGAAAGAGAGAAATAAACATAATATATTATAGCAAAAAAGTGAAGATGGGAGAGAAAAATGTCACTGTGTATGACTCAGACTGATGATTTTCAACTCTTCATGCTACGTTTGAACAGTGACAATGTTGATGCATGACAAGGTACAAATAACCATTACTTGCAATGATGTCTTTGTCATTCCCATGAAAATGCCTGTGTGAGTTTTATTAGGAGAATAAAAAAAAAAAAAATGTTTGAAAATCTCTTTAAGTACATTGCTGGGTTAATAAAAGCATTAGTGCTGAGTATCATCCTACAGTGCAAGCTTCTTCAGCATTTACAATACATGAATCTTTTAATCCTAACTAGAATGAAGAGCACATGCTCTCTAAAACTGAATCTTAGTAACTAAAATGTCTGTGGAAAGAAAGTGGAAAATACAAATGGCCTTACCTAGTGTCACCCAACTCATTACATCATCATTGATCATAAAATAACTAGAAAACATGAGCATATTGTTTAGGTCATACTATCTGAATGGGCATATATAGAAAATGATATATCCCATTCAATTGGCATCACATTTACGTTATGACGGTATCAGTTGAGGAAGCCGCTTGTCTACCTGTACAAGACTGAAGTCTAAACTGTTTTTCATTTTGTAGATTTCTTTTTAAAATGAAGTAATGAAAACAAATATATCCTTGTAAATGCAACCATTCTAGGCTGCTCTGGGCAGTTATGAAAAGCTTCTGATACTGGCACATGCTGACTGCTTGACATAAAAAGGAAGGAAGGACTATTTCCCAAAAAAGCACAGAGGGAAAGAATTCTGAATATCTTATGTTCTATGCAATTCTCAAAAGCACTAGTATTTAAATCACTACTATCAGTACCTATAATCCTAAACAATAAATTCACTGCAAAACCATCAAGTTCATCCCAATGACTCTTTTTGAATAATATTTTCAAACTAGAAGTTAAAACTTTGTAAAAGCCAACTCACAAATCAAAGGTCAATCAGGGTATTGACAGCTGTGGTGTTCAAAAAACCATAAATTAGCATCCTAGGCTTGCATTTGGAAATCCTTCGGTTTCCTACTAAATCCCAGATTTCCTACTAAATCCCAGATTTCTTGAACTTGAATGAATCATTTAGCCTTGTTAGGCTTCAGTCCCATCTCCTCTCGATGGGAAACTTTCAACTTCAAGTGCAGTTTTGTAAATAAATGCTTTAAAGACTTCTGTTTGTTCGGTTAATGTGGTAACGTTAACAGGACAGAGGCTTTTTAACTAAGAAAGAGGAAAGCTTTTCTTCTGCTATTAGAAAAGTTATTCTAAGTTTTACATTTTCTTTGGTTTTATGTACAATTAAACTAATTCACTGCAGAGTTTTAATGCTCTGTGAGTCATAGCTAATTGCAAACGTACATTCACTTTTGGAAGATCTAGTCCAAATACAACCCTCACACAATGAGACGCTTATGTTCATAGCAGCTCTGTTTCATATTCAAAAAGATTTCTATGGAAAATATTCACATTAGATGCACTTCCTCACAAAAAAAAAAAAAAGAAAAAAAAAACTAAGCAGGAGAATTCATAATCTCAGTGAAAAGCACTGAGATTCCAAAGTACTAAAAACATTTGTATGAGAATTTGCTAATTCTCTAATTTTAGGATCCTGTGCTTTTTCTTTAATTTCAACACCAAAGCAATGAAGACAACTGTGTGCTGTGTATTGAGGTCAACTGTGCTGAACACAATATGTATTTCAGTAACTATATAATAAAATCAATCTGAACATGGATTCCTACTATCAAAGTTTCTAATTTATCCCTTCAGTACAATACACAGTGGTGTAGAAGTCCAACAGAAGGCCTAGCAACCATTTACAAACTACTTAAGTTCTACCTGAGGATTCAAATAGTCTACAATTCTCTTATGAGCCTTTTGTACAGAGGACTGTTTCATCTGCTGAAATAAAGATGACTTCCTTCTGATAAGTTAGTAGCAGGCTACATGTTGAATAACTCCTATATCCACATGACGTGCACATAAAGTAATTATATTCTAATAATTAGTGACCACACTAGAACATCTGATTAGGCACGGAGTACTTATGTCTTTCACAATCAGCTTTCTGAAGCTTCACATCGGTTTTGTATTTTCGGCTTTCTGCATACCTCAAGTCACAAAAATTGCTATTCTCAAATCTTTTCCAATCCATGTAGCATGTTTAGCAAGACTAGGTAAATGCCTAAGCACCTAATTTTCAGGACATTTTTCTCATCTTGCATGTACATTGCTCCTTGTCAGAAGTATTGTGTTTCAATTTCACTGAAGTGTAGTGTGGCAAGAATAACCAGCAATAAACTGCAACTAAATCTTGCTATGGAACCATAATCTCCACATAGCATGCAATATTTCAACAACTAAGTCAGAAAGCCAAAATTACCATCTTAAGATGCGGTAATTTCACTCTTCAACCCCTTGAAAACCACCTCTAAGTATATAAAATAAGAACAGGTAAGTTTGGGGCAGAAAGATCAAATAAGGAGTTACCCATAGAACTTTATTCTTGTTAACTTAACCTATTAACTGTGATACTCGAGGCATTTTTATCTTCTTCTCTAGTTATAATTAAGAAATATTATGTTCCATACCACGCAGACATTAATATTTAAAGCAGTATTGCTTATGAAAATAACAGGAGAATTGAAGCTGATAATACTGAACTATTTTAGGAAGAGTTTAAGGGAATTTCACTATGAAATTGCTGAGATATTCCAGAGGATATACATACTGAATTGACAAATCCAGTTGCCTTTGTGGGCAGCTATCTGAAACATCTTATGTCCACTCCAGTTTTCTTTAGTGTAATATGTTGACATGCTTTCTATTTTACTAACTAGCTAACAGATGGTAAGAAAAACAGCAAAGAGCAATGAACAAGATTCAAGCAATTTCTGCATTTACAAAGGAACAAAAGGCATCAAACTCTGGCAAAAGCTGTAATCAAATGTAGCATCAAGACAAATTGAAAGTGAAAGGTTTTCTTCTATTGAATATTCAAAGAAAAAATGAGTCAGCATTAAAATTCAATTCTTGTTTCTCCATCTGCATGCATAAGAATGGATATTCGTCACTCATCATTAAAAGTATAGATGAACAGACCATCATTAAGCAGTTTTGTTAAACTTTGTGAAATATATCTCAGCAACTATTAATAACCGGAAGAAATATTTACTTGAGCTCATTGGGTCACAAAGGGCTGGATAAATATGGTGACACGTTCTTGGCATGACTGAGAAATGAGTTTTGGCCTGGTTGAGGTCTCCCATATGTGTTCTGCAAGTCCAGCTAATGAGGCAGGACAATCATTAAACTTGGCCGAATTAATATGACACGAATAGAAGAATCTGCAGATGCAGTGACAGAGATGAAAGTAGGTCACATTCTCACAATTTAAATAGAAACAGTCTAGACAGCATTAGCATGAGCCTCGTAAGTCTTGTACTAAAACCCACAACACAGATCTGTAACATCTATTATGACTGATAATAAATATAAGAATAGAAAAACCAACATAAAAAGATCATAGATATACGTAAAATGAGAAAAAAGAAAAATGGCTTTAGCTGGCATTCAGTGAATTAAAAATGTATACAGCATACCCAGTAAATAATATGATTTCTAATATGATCAAAAATAACTGATTTAACAATCATTTTGAGGTCATATCTTTCACTTCAAATGCTAGTGACTGTAACAAAAAGTATATCTCTCTCAGTTAGTATATACAAAATAGTAAAAAATATTGCATCACAATGAGAACAGAGTAACAATATTTTACAAGAGTATTCAAAAGGCTTATTTCTCTAAAGCTTTTGGTAGAAGACACAACTTAAAAAAAAAGCAACCAACGACCCACCAAAAAGCTGTTGGTGTACAGGACTAAGAGGTCCTTGTCTACTCTTTGCCCTCACCTTCACTCTTTTCTTGCTCTTTTGAAAAAGATACTAATGTAATGTTCAGCGGACATGGGAAGCAGCAATGACATGATGAAGACAAACAGCTGAAATATGAAATGCCTAATAGAAATGTTGAAATACAAAAAAATTTGTGTTTTCTAAAAAAAATTTCTAATACAGAAATGTTCTCAATTTAAATAAATGGAAGAATAATGTTTACACAAAAAAACCCAGCTGTATGTTGTGACTATCATTTAATACCTATATGATAAGTGATCTGACCAGTTCTCAGGTGAAGTTTCTCTTCCAAATTTTTTAGTACCACAGAAACTGTCTTTTTCTGTGTGTCATTGTCCACACCACCCTGCCCCAAAATGGAATGATGTGACAACCAAATAATTTTCGAAGTCATAAATATTATGTAGTGTGTTGCAATGAGAAGAAATTATTGCAGTACTTAGGAGGTTGCCTTTTTAATGCTAGTTTGATCTGTGTCCCAATATTAGGAGCACTTACTACTAAAAGGTAGTTTCTGAAACTGCAGTACCTTTTACAAGAAAAGGTGTTAAGGTTCATTGTATGGTCACAGTGCCAGTTTGGGTAGTTATATTCCACCAAAAACTAGTTAAAGGCTACCCCACCTTTCTGAGCTTTCTTTTTTTTTTCACCCCAACCTCCTTTATAAAACAAATCAGATAGAATATAATGGTGAAGATCTGCATTCATTAGAATTTGGCTTTGCTGACTTACATCTTCAAGAGATGTGAGTCAGAGCTATCTGTGCACCTTACATGTAGCAAGTGAGTAGAGAATTACCATAGGACTCGAATCTTCAGCATATAAGCAACAGAATGGGCTGGGAACATACAGCGTTGTCTAATTTAATCTAAAGCCACACATATTTCAAAAGTCCCACTGTTTTGTTTCACTTTATTGTTGCACCCATTGGTATTGCTACTGTTTGTGTGTACAGGAGCACTGTCAAGCAATGGTCAAAAATACATTAAGAACAGACATGGTCGTCTTGGGATAGAGATTCAGAGCTCTTACAAAGAACTTACTGTGGGATTCCAGATAGAATTAATTATGTTTCTGAACTTCTCTTTCCTTGTTTGGATCCTATAACTACTAATGTCTAAACTATTTGTTTATTCAATGGATATGTGTTTGTTTTTGCAGGGAAGAGGTTTCCTCTATAAGGGGAAAAACACGAGTTTCAAGTTTTTTAAAAAAAATCTGGATTTTTTGCAAAAAATGAAAATCAATTTTGCAAAATGAATGCTTTAGCAAAATTTTTCCTTTACTTTGGGGAAAGGAAAAACAACGCAGAGAACAACTAAGAGGTAAAAATTTAAAAGCTATGTAGTTGTAGAAAAGGAGATCAACATATTAAAAAAAAAATTCATTTACCGACTTAAAAAATAAATTTGAAATTGAAAATGTTAAATTAAATAAATAAGTAAAATGTTTTTAAATAAAGAAACCATTTTTTATATAAAAAGTATGCATTTCCCCCCCAATTAAGTTCTGTAGTTGTTTCAAGTGTAGAATAGATTACTTTTCGTGGCATTCCCAAACAAAGAGTTATGCTATTTTCAATGAGGTAGAAGCCCCTTTGCAACACAGTTAGGAAAACAATAAAGATTATACTAAAAAGGCAAATTGAAATTTTAGAATCTAGATCAAGGTAAATGTTTCAGCTTTAATGATTTTTTAAGAACTACCATTAGAAAGGTAACAATAATACTAGATACTGACTAATTTTTTCCTATGTTGATATAATTTCTCACCAACTTAAAGTATTACTGATCTAGCCACTGGATTTAGCCAAATACATGTACATACCCTAGCTTTTTATAGTTGTTTTTAACTATACTTTCAAAACACATGTATAGTTTTGGTCTCCACAACCACAAGCGTTGAAGCAGCAAGACTCTCAAATGTGAAAGAACTGATGCCATAAATCTTGTGGCTAGAAGATCTCAAGATGATACCACAGAAATAAGTAACATCTTCAAACTCTCCTTGAGGTCAAAAAGCCAACTAAATATTTTATATATTTAAACCACGAGCTTGTTTCCAGATAAGTTTCGGGGGGAAAAAAATTTAAAAATTTTACTCAGAGAGGTCTGAGAAGTAGTCTGACTGCATTATACACCCCAATATCAAGAGCTACACAAGTTGAAAGGCATCTGCCTTGGACATATTTTTATATGATTGTTAGGCATGGATTTAAACCAAGATTCTCCCAGGGAGATTAAACAGCTTAACAGCCAGATGCTGCAGAGCAGTATCTGGCATATGTAGAGTTGATAAAGTTACCAACTTTGAAGTGAACAGGAGAGACTGCAAATGTTCCCAATCATTACAATCAAAACAGCAGAATGTATAGGTAAAAAATGTTAGTTGAGTAGTGTGTGGCTTAAAGGAAAAATAAATACCAACTGGTACATGGACATTTAGACTAGATGGCTTATTCTGATATCCAGCTATTCTACTTCCAATTATTCGAAATTATATCAGTGTAGTCAGGAAAATAGACTTCTGCAGTTCATTTAGGAAGATTTCCTCTTTCTTCTTGTTCTGAAAATCTCGAGAGTTCTCTAGATGGACCAATAACAAAGCTTTCCAAATTTACTGAAAAGTATTATAAGTATAGGAAGTTGATTCTTCTATTCTCATAGACTGACTTGATTCAAACAGGGCCAAAAAGATGGCCCAAACTATTACAGGTGTTAATAAATTTGTCAAAATTATAACATTTAATGGAAAACATTCAATTTTTACTAATTCTAATGGGATCTGCCTGATATAATGCCTTAGAGAGAAGGATCCCCCCAGATTTCCAGGGTCAGTGGCTGCAGGACATGAACAGGCAAATTACTTCTCAGACACTGTTACATTAATTTTGCAGGTAACATAAAAATATTTTGGTTTTCATTGCAAAGCAGCTTTCTGGATGCATCTTCGCTATGGATAGGTGACATTAATAATGTCCTGATCTCCTTCATCAAAATACCTCATTTTGTACTCAATAGTGAAGCCTGTAAAATACATCCATCCTCATTTTTAAGGAGCAGAAAATTTCAGCAAAACAATGCCAGCTATATTTTCAAAATTTCCAAAGTCTTCTTTTGCAAAATCTCACCTGTAATATCTGGTAAATACTGCTGACTATTTCGTTCAGCTGTGCAGAATTTAATTAAAAAACAAATCCACAAAAAATATTCCTGGGAGAACATTCCCAATCCCTTTAACAAAATTTCAGGCAACTGAAAAGTACCTGCAGGCAAAGACCTATACATTATTCTCTTCTTTTCTTACAAGTCACCTGCAGCAATCAGGACAGCACTCATTCTTCCCCTTACAATCGCAACAACACTAGTGCTTTTCTCCCAAGCAAGTTACAATATGGACTGGCAGGCCAACAATTATGTTTTGATAGATGGGGGTATATTATATGCATTGCTGCAGTGTTAATGGTATAGAAAACCCTTTACTAGTAAGTTAGTGGGAGGAAATGCTCCATCTATGCCAGCAAGAAGACAGCATTCTTTATCACCTATATGAAATAGATTAGCATGTTTATCTTACCTCTCAAGGGAAAGATGCCAGTGTCATAAGCAACACCAAGTTTAGAGCACTGGCTAGCATGTTTTGCAGTGAGAAAAAGCCTGTGATGCCCACAGAGGAAAAGGTTACGGTTCAACTCCTAGAAGCAGTCCCTCTGGAGACCTCTTACGGTGTTTACTGAATGTCAGAAGGTTTTGCTGTTCCTGTCTGCTAGACTTGTGCTGCAGATAGACAGCAGGATTTCAGCATACATTTTGCCTCTTTCTATCAGCTCCTAAATTCAATTAAAAGTGCCTATGGCACTTCTCTGCTAGGAAACATTTAGCACTGCCACAGACACTCATTCCGAGAAGGAGTCATTTCAAGGCACCAGAGTGCTTTATAAAACATTTGCTGTGTATGCGTGAACGCCGGAGTCCACAAGTACCCATACACAGTCACTATCAGAAAAATGTTACTAATGGCCTCCGTACACAGACCTAGAGGTGACAAGAGAAATGAAACAATGCCTGCAGCTGCTTTTGGTTACAATTCTGTTATTTTGACAGAGAACCTCTGGCCACGTTCACATTTTACGCAAGACACACTTTTTCTTCCAAGTTTTTTTTTTTCCCTATATATATATACACTATAGTAGCTCAAAAGGGAACAGTGCAGCCTTATGTTCCACTCTGGCCAGGGAGATCTCCCATGAACACAAAACTAAAACTTATCTGATATGCCATTGCAATTTCAAAGACCCACCTTGTCACTTCATCTACTGACACATAAGCAAAGCCATGTTCACACCAACCTGTACTTTTTGTGATACAGTAAACATCTCCAAGCACTGGAGCGTAACAGGGCCATTCTCCTTGCCCACATATCTACCATGCCTCATTCACCCAGAAGAAAAACAGCATTTTAGGTCCTCTACAGATTTCCCATATAAGTTAATTACAACAGCTTTCTGAGTCAGAGCAAGGCAATGAGAACAACGGCTTGAAATTTAGTTGAAGCTCAAATTTTTACCTTGAGAGAATAATTAGTCTATTTTTCAAATGCAAATAATAAGATTCCAAGGAAGTGCAAATCTTTTTTTGCTGAATATTGTTGTCATTGCCCCGTATTATTCTTATGCGAAAACAGTGACTTCAATTCCTCTCCTAAGTCAAGCATAAACAGTATCTTTCCAGTAGGTTCGGTTTTTGTTAGAGCTCCAAGTTCAGATGATAGTAGTAAAACTGCAATTCTGATGTACAAATGGAAGCTGTACAAGATTTATCCAAATTCTACCTTGCACTCAGAGAACTTCATAGGAACTAAATAGCTTTCATATTTTTCATCCTGAAATTATTATTCTAATTGGCAAGAGAAGCTATAATTCAGTCTTTACTAAAAGACAAAGAAATAATAAAAACTACCATAAACACTTCATCCCTCAAAACCTAATCAAGAAGTAAAGCCAGAGTGGGACTAGACAGTAGACATGAAAAATATAAACATTCATTTAGTTAACCCATTTGAAGGTGCTTTCCCAGTTACATTCATAACCATCAGTCAGGAAATTATGGAAGATAAAATACTGTCTGGTGGTGGCTGTTTAGTAGCTTACATGAAAACAGGTGGAGATCTCAACTTCGTGATTTCCAAACATTTTTCAGAGGTATCTGCTATCTAGCTGATTCAGAAAAGAAGCCCGTGACAGGTTGGGTGGCAACTCACCCACTGAAAGTGGTTCCTTCTGACTCAGTTATTTCAGTAGAGGAGGAAGCTTTCTTCAGTTTCTAGTTTGTCAGTCCAATAGGTTTTTAAATATCTCCTATGATTCATATAAAGAAAGAGGACACAGAGAACAACAACAAAAGATGTAGAATTGCTTGAAAACACTGAGATTATTGAAAGGGAAAATAGTAGTACATAAAACCCTTTTTTTCCCCATCATTCTTTCAAGAACAATGCCTTTATGGTCGGAGTGGAATTTAATAACGTTCTAATAGAAAATTCTGACCAATTGCCATATTCAAATAGCATACTGAAAAATCTTACACAATTTCCCTGACAATCAGACAAACACCTTCAACTATTTTTCTGTAATGGTTAACAGCACAATTCATATTTAAAAGCACGATTAAGAGGATTAAGAAGATAAATGCAATTTCAGACTATGAGACCATCCTAGTCAATAGATTAATTTTACTTAGGAGACAAATTTGTCCCCAGGTGAAACGTGTTTACCTCTTGCAGTAGTTTTAAGTCAATTCCATTACATCTCTTGGGAAAAAAACACACTGGTAACAAAGTAAGGTTATTAAGTAGAGACAAGTCTTAAAAGATAACTGACTTTTAGCAGTCTTTCTAATTAGTCTATCCTCCTTTAGCTACAAAATTTTAGAAGCAGGATGTTCAAGTAAACGAAAGCTACTCCATTTACAAGAAGTTCAAGAGGAATCCCAGCAGTCCTCCATCATTTAGTGTGTAATCACTACTTGTGGAAGCAACTGTTGAAGGCTGTGGCTATGCTGAAGGCACCTGGCTATGTTCCTAACTGCACTCGGATGAAACAAAGCAGAGATGAGAATTACTGAAAGTGAAACCACTACTATGTTCTTCCCGGGTGTTATTCTGGTTTCTGTCATAAAACAAAGCTAAAAAGCTTCTCTGATTTTTCAGTGGTTGCCAATAGAAATGATTAGCCACTCCTATCAGGATGGGTGGTTGAGACGTACTAGGATGCTACCAAGAAAACTCTTTTTCCTAGAAATATGCTGGCACCAAGAGGAGAAAAAAGAAAGAATTACTTTCTGCTCTGAACACTCATTCTAATGTAAATGTACAACTTAGTTTAAAAGAAGGGTGGGAGCAAACTTTTAGACTTGGGGCCTGAGACACTGGAATTTGGTGAGACACTGGAATAAACTGCCCAGGGAGGTGGTGGAGTCACCATCCCTGGAGGTGTTCAAGGAACGTGTGGATGAGGCATTGTGGGACATGGTTTAATGGGCATGGTGGGGTTAGTTGATGGTTGGACTTGATGATCTTACAGGTCTTTTCCAACCTTAGGGATTCTGTGAGACCTCCAGGTCTTCCTGTCCCAGTGCAATTATGCAGGAGGCTCACGTTAAAGCCCCAGTTGTTTGTGGTGACAGCACAGACACTTGCTCACAGGTCTGGGGAATATGGGCCTAAAGAAAAGAGGAATCAGTTAACTCATTTGTATCAGTCCCTTTCTGCTACCCACTCAGCTTCTGCGCAGCGCCAGCCAGAGAGCTGAGAGGCAGTCTGCTCTTCAGGCTTCCACAACTGCCTGACCTTTCCTCTAAGCATATTAGCTGACAGCAGATCCAGCCTCAGCAGCCTTTTGGGGCCATGGACTTTGTTGAGTTTTATCCGACCATCAGTGTGCTGAGCCCCAGGCAAATCCTTCAGTGCTGCTCTTCTTATCACAAAGTAATTACCTGGCCTTTCTTCGGGCCAGTTTGAATTCATGGGTGGAACTCACCGAAAAGGTTAAGGAGTCAAAAAATCAAATTAGAACTTGTTTTCAGTCAGTTTTCCTGACTTCATAGCAGATGGAGTCAGCAAGTTGAGAAGTCTGACAGGCAATTTGACTGAGTCTATCGGATGGTCAACTGATCACTTTCATGTTTGCCAGAAAGTTTACAGATAAAAAACAGAAGCATATTCTATTGACATTAAAATACATAGACTAGAGACAGATTTCTGAAATGACACAGTAAAACACTCTGGAGTGGGAGGATTTTTTGCATCAGAACGAGAGACTTTTCTCTCTAAGCAGAGTGACTGGTGACTATGAACGTTAAACAGTTTCATGTGGATTTTTAGTCAGGGGAAGCACTTCGTAAACCAGAAAAGACAACATTTCTCTGAAGAGCTGACTTATACGCTCTCCAAAAGACTGTATTTGATTAATTAGCTAGAGAAGCATGGACTAAGAAGTCCTGGAACACCTGTATGCTATGCTCTGTCTTGTTCCAAGCACACTTTTGTTCAGATCAAGTTGGATGAACAGTGAAATCTGTGCCATTTGCAGGTCACAACTCAATTCATTTCAAATAGGTTCAAATTGCTGAGCCACCTGAATTTTTTCATTTGAGATGCTGTCCTACTCAATGCAGATCCAATCGGATCCTTCAGCAACCTTTCATCGAGGGCTGCCCTGCCTCCCCCTTGCATCATGGGCTCCATGTCAGCTTGGTACTCTGACTAAGATTTAAAATTGTATAACAATACTTAAGTTATATTCGTGACTTTCAAACATATACAGTTGCTTTTTTAATTCCTCCATCATTACATATAGCCCATATGTTGTAATTCACACACAGACTCTGTGTATGTGTGTGTGTATATATTCACTATATATTGTGATGCATATAGAGTTACCAGCAAAATACGTTAGTCTTCCATTTATGCAAAAAGTAGCAGATATGACTACTGATGTTAGTTCACTAATATTAAAGAGTTTATTATGCTCAGATTTCCCCCCTAAAGCAGATTTTTTCAAAAAATAAGCTAGTTCAATGTCATGTTTTTATAAATTAAACCATAGTTCTCTTCCCCCTCTTCTGTAGTATGTACTTGATTGGACTAATTCATGTAGATTTAATAGTGTGTCTGTGCTATGTAAGTAAATAATTTTAATTTGGTCATCTGCCCTAGAAAATACTTGGGTATAATGCATCTCCAAGGTCATACTCAGGCTTGCACTCAGAGACATCAGGGAAGAAATCTAATGGAAGTTTATGAGGGCAGCAGATGTTCATTCCTGCTGTTTGATGTTGGTGACATCTGAAGCTTTACCACTAAGAAATCCAAGAATAGAAGAAGTCACGAGAGCAGCATGCAAACTTCCTGCAAACATGCTACTAATCAGGTCAATATTGAAAGAAACTGGTAGGAATTTATGTGCAGGCAATTCTGGGAGCTTCTTTAGTAGTTTACTCATCGTTGGTACATTCCCTTCCCTTACTTCTAAACAGAACTCAGAATTGACCTATTGGTCAGGCTCATTTTAGGAAAGCTAAACACATGACACTGGGTAAGGCTTTTGGGGCTGGGAGGTCTCTGCATAATCAGAGGGTTCTTGTGATGAAGTATCTTCAACTAGAGCACAGATATTTCCTCACCTATTTACTCCTGTTGGACCTAAAATTTACTCAATAGAATGGTTGTCATTTTCATTCAAGAAAAGTTTTTTTTTTTTTAAATAGTTCCACATATATCTTTATCTCAGATTCAATAGCTGATACCAGAAAATCTTATGCCTGTTTTGTAACAAAAACCTAGCATAAAAATATTCGAGTACTTAAATGATTTGTAAGCCTAAGTTCTGTGTTCCAAAGTGACAGTGGCACTTACAGACCTAAAACTAATTGATTGTCAATGGGGCTCTGGTCTCTACTTACGTAATTAATCCACAATTATGAGACTTAGGCTCCTAGGTCACATAAGAACCATTAGCAAGTTTCTATTAAAGATTCGTGAATAATTAAATTCACAAAGACTAAATGAACAGTTAGGTGACAGATACACCGAGGGATGAAAAGTTATTAGCAAGGATTGCTTGTAGTTGTCTGCTGATGCACCTCCATTCTGGTCTCTGGATCCTCACTTCCATACAAAACATTCCCAAGTATTAACCTTTCTAGGAATAAATATGATTTCATCATATCAATAGAATTTAAGACTATCTACTATTGCTCTTATTGATTGGGCTTTTTTTGGAGGGGAGAAAGAGAATACAGGGATGGCAGTTATCACGATGATCTCAATGAAGTGAAAGGACATTCCAGGTTTCAATGAAGCAAACTAGAGATTTAATATCCGCTAAGATCCATATAGATCAAAATATGCAGCACGAACAGCTATCAATAGGTGAAATCTTTTAGTCACTAGATTTATACCACATACATAAAAAATCTCACTACCTTCCATTACTCCAGTGACTGTATATGCAACCTGGGAGGGAAAATGAAAGGAAAAAAGACTCCTGCATCTTTCCAGCTTGCTTTTTTTTTTAACAGCCATTACTAAATTAAGCTCTGCAGTAGTATATCCTTTCAACTGACTTCACTGGCCTTTAGATTAAGTTATTAGTGACCAATGGGTAAGAGAAAGAATATAACGTCTTATGTTAAGAATTCAGGCTCCTGCAACAATCACTCAGTGTGAAAATATATTCACGCGGTATTTGCAAAACTTCCTTCTTTACAGTTCACTTCACAGTACACATACATATGTCCATTGTAAAGGGTTACATTAACTGGAAAACAGAGACAAGACAGAAAGAAAAATTTCTTGACTATATTGTTCTAAGGAAACACTGAACTCCCTCCACAGTCCACAGCATTCAGTCTGAATATTGTTCTATGCAAAGAGCAAATGAAAGGCACAGCAGAAGCAAATTATTCATGACTTTACTAGAGGTGACAATAATAATTACGGAAGTCAAAATTCTTCTCCTTTTATGTATTCCCCCCCTTCTATGCATTTACATCTCATTTTCAAGATAATTTGGTTTCTAGCCAAATACTTTTGTTTTGGTATTCACAAGTTTTCATTTTTGTTGTTGTTATGACTTATTGTGGGCAATGCAGCAGTAAAACAAAGTGAACAACCAACCTCCAGACAAATATGTGCAAAATCAACCTCATTTCCACGGAGTCATTTCTTTTTGCCTTAGAAATTTTCCACCTTATTTGAGCTCTTATGCTTAGTGTTTTGTACAGCATGATTGAATGGGCAAAGCACTGCAGCCCAGAAATGTTCTTTCACATACGCAGTGCCTAACTAGCCCCCTTAACCTGTATTTATTTATTTTTTCAATATGAAAGAGAAAAAAAAGGTCTTTACATGAGGAAAACCAGAATCTCTCCAGAACATCGTTCTATCTCTTGTAGTTGTTGTCTATCAGCTCCCTTAACCTTTATTCAGTAATGAATTTTTTGAAAACTGTTTTGCTGTGTTCTGTAAAATAATGGGGCCACAGACGCTTTTAACCAGCCAGGCCTCCTCATTTTTCTTGAGGAATTATATTCTGATTCCCTGCCCTGACTTTATAAGACTCCAAATGCACACAAATAGCCTTAATGGCATAATAAAGTATTATGGGCTAAATAAATGCAGCGCTGATAGTGAACAACTAACTAGGCCCAAGAAACTCACTCTTAATTCACACATTTGAGCCCTAGTCTTTCAATCTTCTAGATAAATCCTCACAGCTGGTTCGTACAATCTCCAAATCAACCTTTTCCAAATTTCAGCTGAAAAATGCCATAATGCAACACAATTGCCTTTTGGTTAAACTGCTATTAAACTTCTAAACTACAGCATAAGGAGGAACTTACCTCAAAATATCTTCCAGGATAAGTTACGTGTCTCTGCTTTGGCAGTTAATGACTAAGAATATAAGTCAAATGAATAGATGGATTAGATAAAACTATATTAAGGATAAATTAAGTATTGATAAACTTGATAAATCATGATATTACTCTTGTGTGCCACAATGCAGAATGACATATGGCAGAACCAAATGTCATTTAGAATGCTGTAATGTGCTACAGACTTGAATCAGCCTAGCGATATGACAGGAATCCTAAATAACAAAATAAAAATCTGAAAGAGTGGTCTCTAGTGTTGAAAACTTTCAGCTTTTAGTTCTAGTGTAGCCAAATATAAGACTACAGAAAAAAAAAAACAAAACCAAAACAAACTCACAACCCAGTAAATGCTATTTACTACCTTTCTTCTTTATCCTTATATCAATAAAAAATGCCTCTCAATTTAAATAATTGAACACTTGCTAGGAATGGGGCTCAGGAAAAATTTCAAAGGAAGACTAGTAAGTGACATTCAAATTATTAATTTCTGCAAATAAGATCAATGTTATTTATTCAGGCAGGAAGACCAGTCATCATGCAATCTCATGCATGAACATACATATAAACAGTAAGAGACGTTTTCTGCTTTGGATACTATATAGTGATAAGAATATATTACTGAGATTTTAAAATGCTGTACCCATAAGTACTCTCTTGGTCCATTTACAAATCCTGTTTTTTAAAACACTGGATGTTTATATATGAACAATTACAAGTATAGTCCTCCAGTCCTTTAAAGAGATTTTTTTCTAAAAACAAGTCATAAACCTTTCTCAAATATTTTTCATCTCAAAAGAGATATTTAGTCAAAACTGACTTCATACTTTTGAGTTATGTGTGCAATTTCTCTGCTTCTAGCTGAAAAAAAAGTATCATCAGAAACATGGTAGAAGCAGATATGATGTAATGGTTAACTTAAAAGAATAACAGCCATTTAATAAATCATATGCTGTAGTTGTCATACACATTTTCACTTTCATGACATCAGGGCTATACCTTCTGTCCCAAAATCTACAATCTTCACAAGTTGTCAGGATTTGACAAGGGGCTCATCTAGGAAAGCATCGGAAAACAAAAATGAATTATTTGCTCCTTGTAAGCACTTGACATCTGGATCTCAATTGAAACATGACCCTGAGAAATGACAGAATATGCATTACAAAGATAATACCGCTTTCCATTTCACACAAAGCAAAGAGCGAGTAGGTGAAAATGCATGTTTAAAAAGAAATAAAAATAAAATATTTCATAAGTTTCACTTCTAAAGCAAAACAGTGGTGGTTAATGTATTTAATACTATCTAAACTGGCAGCCCTGGAGACTGATATAATTTCCTTTAGCCAGAATGCAAGCAGAGTGTCTCACAAGCTTTCCAATGAACTAAAGCATGTAAGAACCATTTACAGAGATGACAGGACATTAATTAATTCAAAAGGCCCTGAAAAGACTGTTAGGAAGAACACTATATTAACAGAATTTTTATTGTATAAGCTATAACAGCTCTTTTACATTAGTTCTCCTATTTACACAGTTCTCCCAACTATCGCTTGCAATTGCTTGCAAGCATTTCACTGCATGACCCCAGAGAGCGGTCCAGGCTCTGTATTACAGAATGACACAAAACCAACCAACCAAAAAGGTCCTTACCACTTGAATAGTGGGTAAAAATTCCTTTCTAACCTCAATCACTAACCGGTGATTGCTATAGCCCTGACACAATTGATCTCGGGTTCTATCTATCACAAACAATACTTTTTCTATATGTTTTATTCCAGACTGAGCCATTTTTTTAAATTTCAAAGGAAGGAAAACACGCTAGCCTCTGTGCTCCGCCCACCCAATACATCAGATTAAAAAGCACGTCTGTAAAGGTATAATACATATAATTTATGCTTAGAACAAAATAAATGTCATGAAAACACTTTGAATAGACAATGACCAAGTCTTCTCGAGGATATCAGCAGACCAAACTTTCATCAATTTCATATGTCATTAGAAGACAGGAGCAAATGAAAAGGCTACAACTGGAAAAAGGCCCAACCACATTAAAAAAAGAGGTTATCAGAATCAGGCGCTGTGAGGTTTCATATTGACCTACCTGTCAGCCAAAGGATCCTGTGGGGTCTAGGAGGGGTTTTTAAGAATGGGTTAGGTAAATACATGTCAGGAATTAGTTATATTTCATCTTACTTTTGAGGACAGAGATGGCCTAGCTGACCTCTTTAGGTCCCTTTCAATAGAGCCCCACTCATCTTGGATGACTGTTATACTACTCGTAGTGGGTTTCCTTGCTGTATAACACAGCAAAACCCTATTTAGTGAGTGTCATTGTCTTTTAAAATATTAATTTAAGAAAAATTATGAAGTAGCTAAGGGAAGATGTTATTCTAAAAGAAAATAAAAATCTTGGACAATCACCATTGAGTTCCATATTTTAGACAAGATTCACATTACATTCAGTCAGTCTTTGGCTACTACATATGAAACGTAACATAAGATTGTCCATTTCCTAGTACACCACTTGTAGCGATGCATAGTGATGCCACAGCAGAAAATAAAAAGTTTCCCAGCATATTTAGCTAACAAAGTAATGTGCAGTCCTTCTCCATAGCCTTGATGTCAATTTACACTATTGCTTTTAGGGTAAATTGAATAAGATTTTGGGCAAAAGAAGTACAATTTCTTCTTCATTTTTTCCGTGGGAGTCAACTGAAGCTTGAGATCCAATTGCCATATGTTAATGTGAATATTAAATTAACATTGCTATAGTCACAAAATATCTAATCCTCTTAAAAATATTTCCTCAGTCTTTGATATTATACTAAAAATAATTGACCTAGGCAAGAAGCAGCATGAGAAACATTATTATTTCTAGCTGAACAACAGACTAAGCTAGTGACAAGCAAATATAGACAACCTACCAGCTATGTATCTCTTTTCTTTTAAATGGCAGCGCAAAAGAATGGGTCGGTTCAAAATAGGTATCAGGCAAGTAGAATACAGAAAAACACAGAGACCTGCTACCAGCCAGCTGGAATCAGTTTCTTCTTACTTGCCTTTAAGGATTCAAGCTGCAAACATGCTGAAGTAACCTGAAGGTTATTTAATAATTTGATATATACAGAGAGAAAGAGCTGAGGCAAGAGCAATCTATGTAGCTCCCAGGAGGATAATCCACACGAGTTATAACATTTTCAAATGTGCTGCATAATGTAAGTATTAATAGGACACAGGTGCCTCAGCTGTTGCACAGAAACAGGTTCACTGAGGTGAACCAAGTTATTTTTAATAAAGTAATTACCATTTTAGACAACGTAAGGTGGAGATTCTAGAAACAGCTTCCAAATTCTGAAGTGCTTGATGCTTCCCACTAACATACGCATGTCTCCGTGCTTTGTAAAAATACACTGCCGTGTTGCGGGACATGGTTTAGTGGGCATGGTGGTGTTGGGTTGATGATTGGACTTGATGATCTTACAGGTCTTTTCCAACCTTAGTGATTCTGTGGATTAAACATCAGAACTGGAAATAGGATAAAACCTTGGTGCCAAAAATTAATACAGGAAACACTACTATTCAAGCATATACCAGGCTAAAGGTCTAGAAAACAAAGAATTATGCCGCTGAAAATATAACTGGCATGCAGATTAACCACATTAAAACAATGTCATAAACAGGAAGAGGAAAAAAAGGATAATTAGATATGCTGTAATAGTATCTTTAGCTTGCACTACGACTTAAAATCTAAGTACTTTCGTAAAAACAATATGCTACCTTTACTGCAGACTGATGTCATCACATTGCAATACAGTCTCAGGCTTTGATTGGAAAACAACGCTAGAGGAGGCTTAGCCATACTTGGATAGAAACTTCACAAAAAACCCCGGGTATTTCTGAACGCAGTGTCAGCAACACAGTAGCTAGGTTGGAGGTTTTTTCCCAAAGCAGCAGTCTAAGCCAGCGTCTAAGCTTGGTACTTAAAACCTCTGATGTGCACAACCCTTTCATCTCAGGTTCATCACTAGCCACATGTAGTTATTGAAATAGCATGCCCTTTGATAAAATATGGCTATTATTAGCTCTAGAGTCTTCAGAACATTATAGTCCGAGGAAACTAACTACATTTTCAGCAGGTTCTTCTCTATTTCCTCACTTAAACTATTTTGAAATATTGTTCAGTGCTAAGAAACAGCTGTAGTATTCCAACACAGAAATAGTTCATTTAACTGCTAAGCAAATGATTAATAGCTACAATTAGTTGCAGCCTGAGGGGGTAATGTTTTATGCTCATTACAGATTTGGTACCTTAAATTCAAAAGTATTGGCCCTAATAGCATTTTGGCTTCTTGTACTGGATTTGATCCATAAAATCCAATTCTTGGGATATGCTTCCATATTTCTCTATGATCCAGAGGGATCCCCATTTCAGCTCCAGTGTATCTCCAGTCCATATGTGTGCAAAGCTTTGTGGGAGCCTCTGAACGTAAAAGGCTCCATAAAAAAATCGTATCCACAGTCTATCAAACAGTATGACCTAAAGGTAAAGGAGAAATGGAGAGGACAATGAAGATACAGATGGGTTATTAAAATTGTAATTTTCCATCTGTTATTACAAATCAAGATCTGCATTAACCCTGAGCATAGGGGGGGAAAATATAACCATGCTGAAAAGCACAAGAACCTTGCAGTAATAGCAAAATACCTGATGCAACCTACATCATGGATTTAAATACCTAGTTTGGCTAGCAGAACCAATGTTAAGAGATAGAGGACTTAGGGAATGGCAAATTTCAGGGTCATTTCTCAACATGATTGAAAAAAATATCTGTATTTGTGAATAAAGAAATCAGCTAACAAAGTTTTTCTTAGTTAACAGAGTACTTATTAAAAGAATGTGAAGAGGTAGCTTGAGGTATCTTCAAGGCAACTACAATGACCAAATCCTCAAGCAGGAAACACTGATAATTATATGAGAACATACTTCGTTTTTCCATGTATGCACAGTTTGTTATGATTTCTGAAAAGGTTATGCAGAAGCTCCTTACTTCAGATAGTGCATCTTTCTTACAATGAATGGACAATTTTATACTAAACAAACTGGGAGACTCATTTAAGTTTCTAAGTCTGCTATAGACTTCCTGTGTAATTTTGAATTTAATTTCACCGTACTTCATCTCCCCATCTGTTTTGAGAATGCTAAGATACTACAATAATGAAGACCACGTAAGAAACTAGACATATGTATTGCAGCCTTCCTTAGCAACAGAAAACTCAGGGCTTTTTTCTCCTTAGGAAGAAGGACAATAATGGATGTGCAATCTTAACATTCTAAGAAGAAATGTTTTTGTCAGGGACTTTCTGTATATCTTTATTAACTGCATATCTACAGTATAAAAAAATAAATGTCAGTGCCATTAGGTGAGAACTTGTAGCTTTTTATAGTTCAAAACTCATACTCCATAATTGTTAGAGTATTATATATAAAAAAATAAATCGAATATGTGTGTGTATAGAGATTTTACACAAATAATTCTGATACATGGAAAAGACTTTTGTAAGAAGTACACTCCCAAGTTACATCCACCACACTCTTGTGTACCATCTGCAACTGGCAACTTGTTTTGAAGGTGTATGTCCTGATGGGATGAAGCTGTTGAGACCACAGAGATTAATTTGTTGATATTCTTAAAAAAGACTGTTTAATATTACGATATTTTAACCAAAATCAGTTTATGTAACTTCTTAATGCAGTCAGTTTTTATATTCTTTGTTCATCGCTAGCCTTTTTCTTAATTTTATTCTACACTCATCAGTAAGACAAGGCACTAAAAGCACTAGCAATTGCCCAGAAAAGGTGACGGAACAAGGGTGGAGAAGAATGAAGTGAAGGGACCAAGCCATAAAAAGAAATATGATTGCTTCTATCTCTAGTTTAAGTGCTGTAAGCTCTGATACAATGTGTTCGTCTGCATGTACTGTTTCTGATACTGTGCAGATGAACATAATTTATGCCTACGATAATTTATAAGGTATTCCAACATGTTATACTTATTCCACACACAGTAATAGATATGTGGAGTATGGTCCATAATGCTCGCTGCTTATTTTGCAGAAGAGTATTGCTCTCCTTTTGAGAACCTTTGATAATTGGCAACATTTAGAGAAGCAGGCAACATTTTACATTAGAAGGTCCAGCGGGGGTATTATGTACTGATTGCTTTCTCTGTCAATTCATTTTGTTTCCACAGTAATAGTATAGAAATGAAACTGTCACAAATATTCAGCTCACAAAATCAGAAGGAAGATGGACAGCCCACTCCAACCACTGACCTGACAGTATTCAACCATGATGGATCCAGTTCAAAGCCTCCCAGTGTGACAAACTAATGAGTGGCCCTTTCATAACCATCCTGCTTTTCAGAAATATAATTCTTAACACCACCAAAAATCCTTGGATGTGTTAATTGTTGACGGGTATGGTTGCATTTTTGCAACAACTTAACGGTGCAAAATTAGCAATAGACAGAGAGCTGTTCATCCTCCCCATGCAGAACATGTTCCCCTAAGTAATACTGAGTTCCTATAACAAGCCATTCCTTTTTATGAAGACCAATGATGTTTTAAGGTTCTAGTTCAGGGATGGAAAGAAAGAATATACTACCTTAAACAGAAACTCGTTTGGAAAACACAGAGACACCAGAATAACGGCACTGATCACACTAGAATACTTCTGGACGGAAGGTGAAAAATAATCAGTCTACTGAAACCACAGAGCAAATGTAAATGGGCAGAATATAATTAACAGAGTTGGAATGAGGACAGCAGACTGAGCTCAGATTTACACTTGATGTGAAAGACGGCACAAGAATCGTGGTATCTTTGCTAGTACAAAGGCCTTGGTTTCATAACGACTTAGAGAGACGAGTGTTGTCTACTGAAATACACATGCCAGTTGCTACACCTTTCTAATTATTTTTATCTCTGGGAGAAAACTGTGGCCCTGCTTCTTGATTTTAGTTATTGAAGGCAACAGGAACATTTGTAGATTTTGACACTTCCTTTGTAAACTACTACACAGCCACAGATCTTGCAGTAATTACTAGCTGAGGGATACAAACCAAAGATATACAGCCCTGGAAAAAAAAAAAATTACTTTCAACCCTGAAAACTCCAGTTGGAATACCCTACCTCTAAAACTATTTCCCCAAAATTCCTCAAAACAGTTATTTTATTTCCTGTAAACACATTCTATATGAAGAAAGATACTTATACACTCTCTTGGGAAGAAATACAAAACGAAATTAGCAGTATCGTAAGACATGATTTGCCACATGTTGGAAAGTGTGAACTGAGCCAAAAGACAAATTAAATATTCCCAATGTTACCTACTATTCCTTCCACTTCAGGAATTTACAATGGTCAGCTGCTTTACTTCCCTCTCTCATAACTTGAATAATAGGCTCTATAAAAGCAGGACAATCAATTAATCCAATTATTTATATAAGATATTGTCCTTCCAACAAAATATACAAAAATGAACGTGCCTTCTCAGTGTTTTGTATATTTTTTTCCATTTGCTTAATTTACTCTGAACCGAATGAAATCTTTTAGCATGCTGCTTCAATGGATGTTACTTAAAGCACTAAGAATGTCTACATCCTCAGAGATCTTGGTCTTAGAAAAAGCAGTTTTAAAGCAGGGCAAAGGCCATTCATCCTGGCCATTATCATTTTCAGATGCAAGCCTGTAGCTCAGTAGGATAGCATTCATGGAAACTATGCTCAGCAAAGCCAGCTCTTTGACAGATGGCTCCCTCCCTCCAAGAAGGGCAAGCTTTTTGAGAAACACTTTGCTCCTTATTTCTTCTGCATAAGACAGGAACAGATGAAGGTAGCTCTCCATGATCTAAACACAAGGGAGGATTTGAACCTTGGTCTTTGAAATAGTTTTATCCACTGTATAGGAGACTCTGAACATTTTTTTAGCACAGTGAGTAAGACAAACTGTGCAGATTTATACTGTGCTCTAGTACAGATGATGTTGTTTCAGGGGAAAAACATATATCCGTGTATTCATTTGGTAGATAATACAACGTAATACCATTACTAATGTTAGGCAAATACTAGTGCTCTAGGAATTATCAGTGTTCATCCCCCAATTTTTTATTTTTTTCTTTCCCTCTAGGCTCATTTTGGTTTTTCTCTCAGTAAATAGTCTAGCAAATTGATTTACTAGGAGAGATCTTTCTCAAAAGTAACTGGTAGATTGTAAATATTTGCACTAGGAAATTCTGAATTCATCCTATGTATTTATTCAGAGCAGAAGCTGAAGTTAAAGACTTATAAGGTAGGAGTAGATCATCTTATGAGGAGTCTTATGAGGCTGAAGGAACTGGGGTTGTTCAGTCTGGAGAAGAGGAGGCTGAGGGGAGACCTCATCGCTCTCTACAACTACCTGAAAGGGGGTTGTGGTGAGGTGGGTGTTGGTCTCTTCTCCCAAGTGACAAGCGACAGGACAAGAGGGAATGGCCTCAAGTTGCACCAGGGGAGGTTCAGGCTGGATATTGGGAAAAATGTCTTTCCTGAGAGAGTGGTGAAGCATTGGAAGAGGCTGCCCAGGGAGGTGGTGGAGTCACCATCACTGGAGGGGTTCAAGGAACATGTGGACGTGGCGCTGCGGGACATGGTTTAGTGGGCATGGGGGTGTTGGGTTCGTGGTCAGACTTGATGATCTTACAGGTCTTTTCCAACCTTGATTCTGTGATCTCTCCACTGTATCAGAAATGACCAACATCTTTTTATATTTTAACATTCAAAAACTCTCAGTAAGTTGCTGCTTATTGAACTACAGAAGAATTATTACTGTAATTTAAACATCAAATAATTGCAAATAACCAATGCACTGAAGATTATACAAATCTGATTTCAGAACACAAGTGAAAACGTGTTGAAAATAAACTATTATTTACCCACTCAGTGTAATCACATTCTCGCCGTCTATTACAAGTGTGCAGGGAAAATCACTCAGGCAAAACATAAATAAGTCCTTTATGAAGAGGTTTACTATTGGGGCTTGTGAAAAAAATTTCAGTGTTTATTTCAACAGATTAGTCTGTGTCTTCCAATCATGAATTAATTTGGAGGAAAATCTGAGTTATACAGTGATACATAACCTGACTAATTCTTCATCTCCATAAATGTAAAATTCAACCCTTTTCTTCCAAAACTTTGGTAAATATTTAAGATGAAACTCAGACCAGTTTTATACAGTACTAGAAGAAATCATGTTTTTTGAACTAGATGAATCCTGCTAGTTTTTTTTACCTTTTATTTTCGTATGTGAGTCTAGTACCCTGTCACTAACTACAGTTCAAAGAGAAGAAAAGTACGTAGACAGAAGGAAGATTTTGTTCAAGTCTTTTGAATCAAATGTATGATTTTTAAAGATTGAGAGGAAAATTTAAGTGAAGTCAATGTTTATTCCTTGGGATTAACAGTAATGGCATCTAAACCAATTTTCATTCTACTCTACTGTAATACTGGTCCCAATCTGGCAAAGCATTTAAGCAGATGTGTAGTATTTTTACATGCAAAAGACTGCTCATGTTCTTAAAGTTAAGCAAGGATTTGTTGGATTGAAGCCAATATCTTAAGTATTCGGGTTAATACTTCAGACTAGAGCTGCAGAAGGGCAGAAACTCAATGCTTTTTACAAGTCATATAGATAAGCTATCACCTGGAATTCACCACCAGTTCATACAATCCCAGTTAAAGTATTCAATAAGTATAAAAGTATTAGTTCAGCCTATTCATTCAAACAAATATCACGGCCAAATTAAGTGGACTAATCAATATTTTTTTTAAATCCTGAGTAAAGAAGAATAGGAGAAAGGAAGCTTTTTGCTAGAGAAGGTATGCAGTCTATAAACAACTACTTTGTAAATAAACAGGAATTACTCATGCTCTTGGAGTACATGCTCTTGTGAGAAATGCGTACGCAAGATGAATGTAGAAGGATGCAAGTTTTCTCTCATCAGCATCCCTAGACTTCAGACATTTGTCAAGAATGTCTCCACTTTTCCAGTGATAACAGGAAAGGACACTATGAGACAAGACGACACACAGTCTTCAAACTGATGTCTTAAAGCAGCTTCTTTTAACACCTATAATACTGAAAAGTGGTTTAAATGCATACAAGACTCCAACAGGATTACAACATGCAGGCTCGTGTGGTTTATCAGATATTAGGGAAGCTCTGTGTTTTAGACTTTTCAAACCCAAAATATTTCACAAAGCACATGGAAAATAAAAACTTATTAAAAAAATTAAATCTCTTTGTCCAGACAGTAGTTTAAAGGGCTTAATAAATTCCATTTTTTCCTTCTATTTGGATGGGAACCATCACTATTACCTAGAAGACAACTATGTTGTATTAGTTAATCCAGATGTTGCCCTTATGCTAGCAATGTTGAGTCATAAAATATTGCAAATGACAATTTTTAGACTCCTGTCCCCTGATAGATGAAGGGATCAATATTAGTTGTTTCTTCCTTACTCCTGGCAAAGTGTGCATGTGGAATAAGAGACACACTGAACATGATGGATGTTGGATAGACTTATCCTTTTGCCACTTGTTTGCAAAGGGTTATTTATCCCACCAGCCACCTTAGTTAGTATACAACTTAACGATTTGTGTATGTCTTTGGCACAGCTACTTTCAAAACAGAAACATCTACTATAGATACAAAGACAGACATTGTCACAGATTTATCTATGCTATGAAGATGCTAAGACCAACTATGTATTTCAATCAAGGGTAAGCAACAACAAAAACAAACCACAATCACCTCATAATCTGCACAATTAGATAATTAGACTGATTGCTAAAGACACCACAACCCAAAATAAACTTGGGAATTTTAGTGGAGGCAAACCCCAAGCCTGTCATATCAATTTTCCTGTTTGTCAGCATTTGGAAACAGCCTATCTAGTTTCATTTCTAGTTGCCCTGGAGGTATTTAAATTCCTTTGATTGATTGAGGAGTGCAGCATTCATTTCTGGATTTCTTACAGCTAAATTCATTCTTCAGGAATGAACAGTTTCAATGTACTGGATCAAAGAAAGCCTATACAACTCATCAATTTAACGAAAACTGGTCACTCATTTTTATTAGATTTCTTCTCTTTCTACCAAAATAAATACCAGTACTAGAGATTCACTGCAAAAAGTATTTCTGCACACTTGCACTAGTTTGGAGGGAGAAAGGAGAAGAAAATGGGTGGAGGGTTGGAGGAGTGAGAGAAATTAATTCAATCTTTTGTTATCAGCTAAGAGTACGTACATTATTTACTTCAAGAATAAAATTAAAACAGAACTATTAGTGAGCACTACTTTTATAATTTTACTTTGACATAAGAAAACAATTCCATTATGCAAACTTAATTAATATACAGAATCCAGTAATAAAACAGACCAGTTAATTAGCCAGACAAAATAAGAATGATGGTTGTGTTACGGTTCAACAGGGTATTAAAAGGTAGGACTGTTCAATTAATGTTTAAAGTAGATATGCCAAAGTTTAACCAGCACTTAGAATTAAAAAATAAAAATTAAAAAACCCCAACATTTTAAGCAAAGGTTGCAACAGATCTATTGCAAACAGTGCTCTTTAGAGAAAAAAAAATCTATATTGCAAAACATGATATAATCATTATTCAGTTAGGGGAGCCGAAGTCCAAACAACCACAAAACACTTGAAGATGGAAGGGACCTCTGGAGATCATCTCATCTAACCTCCCTGCTCAAAGCAGGGTCAATCAAAGCAGGTTTCCTAGGATAGGCACTCCACCACCTCTCTAGGCAACCTGTTCCACTGTTTGACCACCCTGACAGTACTTTTTTTTTACTTATGTGTAAATGGTATTTTGCAGAGCTAGAAAGATGCTGTCAGGCAGAAAAAGGAAGAAAAATGGCCTTGGTGGCTTCAAAATTCTTCAGAAAATGTGAAGAAGGAAGCTTAATAGTTGAGCTCAAATAGTAATCAAATTCGAGATGGAAAATTGACATTTTTGGGGGGGACATTTAGAGGAATGGTGTTCTAATAGTCTTATAGCAGGTATGAGAAAAGTTTTGAACCTGAAAGTTGACATAAAGCTTCTGCACAAAAAGTCTGGAGTATTGAATCCAGATTTGGGCCTTAACTCAGTTATGTCCAGATCCAAAGGATCCGATAAATCAGTTCATCACAATCATGTACCACTGTCAGGCTATTTGGCAGTGCTACTTACCTATGAGTTTCCCTGTTAAACTGGTTTTGTATTTGGGCCTGATTGTCCTTGCCTCATAATACAGAATAATTGTCTGTATTCAAGTTAGCCAGAGTGAAAGGTCCGACATAAAACAAAAAAATATTTGCTGTTTTCCATATCATCTTTTGATGCCAAGGTGAACAGATCTTGTATGTCTTCTATTTCCTAAAACACAGCATAGCTTTTTTCTTTCTATGCCCTGAGCTCTGAAAATAATTCTCTGCACTGTCTACATCGAGTCTGTGACTAACTGGCACATTTCAGGCATTGCAGTTTATATCCTTTAGAGATATTAAGATGGTTATATGCTTCTCCCTTTGATCCTTTTTCCCCAACTCAATTCATTCCACTAAGCTATACACTATATATTTAGCTCATTTAATCTTTGCTTGTAAATTAATCCTCTGGCCTCTAATCATTCTTGTTGCTCTTATCCAAAACTTAAATTTTTTTATTATCTGCTCCTACCACCTCTGAGATTTTGAGGTCAGATACTGATCAAGTATATGGGGAAGTATGTCACTAATGTGAAGAAGAACACTAAAAACATTTGCAGAAACATAGGGGGAGGTTCCCCCTCACCACTACTGCCATCTGCTTTGAAAATTACACCTAATAATAAAGGCAAAGAAAACCTAACGGAACAAGAAGATGGTAGAATAAAAAATGAACAAATTAGCCATTACCCCTTTGCGAAGTCTTTAATTTGCTGTAGAAAATACAGATCGTCATTTTATTTTTATGGTTGCTATGAAAAAGCCACCTGACACATATCAATAAAATCTGCATGAGATTCCTTTCCTCTGTGATCCAGCTTATACTTGTACTCATTTGCAATCGAGCTTGTATTTGTATCTCCTACTGAGTAGAAGTTGCAGAATATCATGAGGAGGGACTGACTTCATCACAATACATGACCTTTCGAGATGCTTTAAAAACCTTAGCAAATTAACAACTATTAGATCGTGAACTTCTCACAAGAGGTGATATATCTAGTATAATTATTATCAGCAATTGAAATAATGTTCACACTAGAAGCAAAAAATAATGATTAGCATACCTTGTCATCATCTACTTTTTAAAAATAGATAAGCTGAGTCACAAAGTGCCAAGTGTATTTTTACATGACCAAAATGAAACAGATTTGTTCCAATGTACCAGGCTGGTACTTTACACCCAAATCCTACACAAATGAGACTTACCACATAGATGAAGATGCATGAACGTATGACAGTCCCTACAAAAACTGTCCTCAGTGTCAGCTGGCTGTGTGCAAGGCTGTGACTTCTTGTAAAGTAAAGGAACGTTGTAAAGACTAACTAATTCTTTCCAATGCGTGAGCTGTTAAGAAGCAGTACAAGCTTGCCTAATGACATTTTTGAATTAGGCCAAATTCCAGTAAACAGGCCATACGGTGTAGTTATTGAAGACAAACATGGTTAATTTAGCATAGTACAGGCAGAAAGGAAACATTTCAAGGAAATTTTGCAAGACATCGTTTACTGGAATAGCTCCTCCCTTCAAAATATGCTGAAAGTCATTTTAAAGACTTTGTCAGCTCTTCTAAGAAAGGTTAATCGTTATAAAAGACTTTGCAAGAATTTGAAATACTATCGGCTCTAGAAACCGAGAGCCTCTAGCCACAAGCAAGAATAAAGAAAGAATAGATAAATTTGTTCACTTTGACCTGACGTTCCCTGGACAATTTCTGAATAAAGTAAACTCAGCTTGAAGGAGAGAGATTGAAAAAACGGCTCAGCTGCCAGTCATAGCACTAGCTGAAAATCTTTTCCCCTGCCCATGAAAAATATTCGGTATGAAGATGTTGGGTTCCAAGGAACAGTCACACAAAGGAATAGAACAATTCTAAATCCAGACAAACTGTTAAGGAGAGAAAGAAACTCTTAAGAAATCAAGGAAGAGAATAACATGGACTCAATTGTCTATCGCTTTGATTTATACAAAACTTAACATAAATGAGCATGCTTTTATTTGATAGTAATGATTTTTCTGTAATAAAGGTGATGAACAAGGTAATTTTGATGTGGCTTCCAGAAAATGAGAACTCTGAATTCTTACTGTATTTGAACAAAAAAATTCAAAGGAAGAGGATGTTTCATGATACAGCATTTTGATAGGATATTTTAATTTTATTTAAGTAATTTTACTTCTGAATCTTTTCCAACTTTCTTGCTGAAATCTCAAATTAATTTTTAAGGAACAGAATTTTACAAAATAAATTTATACATTTCCGTAAAATCTTAAGAAAGAAGCTACAGAATATTTCGGGGTTAATTTCAAACAGGAAAACCCCCAACTTTTATAATAAAAAATCCTGTTAAAATAACTTCTAATCTATTTGCTGCTCTAATTTCAGGATAACATTCCTTTAAATGCATAAAATACTCATCCATCGACTGTATTTTCTCCCTCAAACATAGTTCTTCCTCACAAAAGAACGCAAGATTAGAAACTGTCTGTATTCCAATTAGTTACTTTTGTTTGTTTGTTCAATCTTATACACATCTACCGTTAGTAACAAAAAGGCTGAAACCCAGCATAGGCAACGAATCCATTTTCATAGTGTATAGAGATAATAATAAATCATCTTAAAGTCCAAGTTTATTAGAAATGACTGAAATACATTACAGGGCAGCAATAACTTCAATGGTTGGTTTGCCAACCAGTGGGGTGGAATTAAAAATGCATTAAAATTTATAGAAAGGAAAGTAAATAGCAGAGAGTTTAGATTGGTTTTGACATAGTTAAATGAAGCATTATTTCTCTTTGTGTGGCTAATAAAATAAAACTCTACAGAATGGGAGAAACATTCTCTTTTGGAAGCTGAAAGGTGAAAAAAATCCATTATTAATTAAATTTACTGCTTACTCCCTCCACCGCGTGCCAGTGATGCATTTCAGAAGAAAAGTGCAATGGAAGGTTCTTCTCTCTGCTTCCCCAGAGCGTTAGCTACTCCTTTAGATTTTAACAAATGGGTTCTGTTCAACCTTTGTAGATACAAGTGTAAACAACATACATTTGCACAGGAGGATGAGTTGACCTACTGCAATAATAATGACATCTCACAATTATATAGCTACCCGACTCCCACAAGTTTCGCAAAGCTTGTCAGACCATCGGCCAAATTCTTCACAGCCGGAGGTTCATGAAACAATAAGAATGGAGATGTAGGAAGTACGTGCTTGAGACACACTTCTTGTATAAGAAGAATTTTTAGGGAACTCTGGAGATGGTGAGGGCTCAATTGCCCCAGTGAGGCAGGGGCTGGCAGTGAAGCTGCACAGCCACGCAGTTGTGGAGCTGAGCACAGGATTATTAGAGCTCATAGAACCACACATCTTTCGGTGTCTACAGAAAAAGGTAAAAATGCAGCTGGGAGGGTATTTTGTCCCCTGCCAATGCTTCAGGAAGATACGAAACTCTCTTTCTATACAGTAAGGTGTGGCCTACATCCTAGAGGTGGCATGAGACAACACATCGTGTGCCTCAACTGTGGTAATAGGCATTGATGAGAACAAGATGTTAAAAAGTACCCTTTTTCCAACTAAGGCTCTAGACATGGCAGAAGCACGTAAATATTTTTAATTTTCAGGACTGCTCCAGCTATTTCTGGCTACAGCAGTTCTTCATTAACTTCTAAGCTACATAGACATTTCTACTAGAGCAAAATGAGGAAAAAACTCTACTGCTGTGATCTGGGAGTCTTTTACACTCACATTGCATTGACCAAGCAGAATGCATAAGGAAGAAAGAGGCCACTCATTATAACCAATGGAAAGAGCAGGATAAAATTACAGAGGCAAACTATAATTAACCAAGTTGTATTTGACCATGACATAAAGGTTACCAACCTGACATCTACTGTGTCAGAGTCTTATTTTAGAGCTTTAACATTGAGTATGGTCAAGACCTTCTCTATCTTTATCTCCAGAAGCATAAGATAAAACTTCCTGGAAATATTCCAGAAATATCCTTAGAAATATTCCTAGAAATATCCTTACCACTTCCAGAAGTCTGGGTTTCTGCCCCCCACCCATATCTCTTTCAACTATTGTCCAGGTTTTGCCTGCCCAGCTTCACATTCTCATTAGGCCCTTCTTGTTGGTAGAGAAATTATTGTAGCTGACCCAGTAAAAGTTGTATCAACTAAGATCAGGTTTTACTATTTTATAGACTGGCCTTTATCCCAAGTTACGTAGGCCTATGTTATCTTTTGTTTGCCCAACATACAACTAAGATTCTAGGCAATATCTCTGATTTCAAGCAAGACAACTCCTGAGCTCCCAGTGAGAACATTTGTCAAGATCATACCAAATTGTAACTCATTAACTTCCTTACCCAATTCCAGTGCTTTCTTTTGGCAAATAAGTCATTCAGAACATGGAACAAGTTCCTAACTCTACTCTCACTGAAATAAAGGAGATAATATGTGCAGGTACGATCAGTAGTTGAACACTGGGCTGAAAGACACATGCTTTCACCCAAAGAAAAGAAAATGAAAGCTTGTCCTCAATTAAACATTCATGCATCTATGAACAGACATCAGACACATCAGCATATAATGAGAACAGGCTCTATGTATCATTAGAATAAATCCATATTTAGCCTATGAAAATATAAACAAAATATGAAACTATCATCATAGCAGCACCAGAATCTTAAAGATCTGTTTAAGATTTGAAAATGCAAGTTTGTTTATTAATTTTACTGCATACACTGCACTACAGATACTATAAGAAAGAAGAAAATACTTAAATATGCAATGTGTACTCAACCTATAGGACCTAATTACTGAAGCAGGGATGCTGTAGCCATGCAAGTTACAGTAGTGCTCTCTCATGCTTCAAGAATACAAACTGCTAATCTCTGCTGACTTAAAGAGCAGCAGTGGGGATTAGAAGTACACAGCTCACAGTGAATTATTTAGACACTGGAACGTTTGAGTCTTACCTTCATCTAAAAAAAAAAAAAACACAACACCAAAAAACCCAAGGAAATGCCAAAATGCTCTAAGGATCTGAAACTTTGTTTTTAAAATGTGATGTTGGTCATTTGATTGGTCAGAAATTTAATGATGGCATATTGCAGGTTGAATAGTTACATCACCAATTTCCATTCAGGAAAATGTCATGATCTTCTTTTATTTTGTCTTCATTTTTGCTACAGTACTTTATAGGGTTAAAAGAATTATGGATAGGCATCCATAACATAATGTTACGGATAATCACCACAAAGCAGGACATATCTATCCTTAGTTTTTTAAAAGGCAAGGTGAAACGTGAAACGTGCATATTTCCTGTAACAATATTATGGTATCTCTAAGAAAGATCACATTCCCACCCACCTTTGCATTCTCTCAGTTTCTTCAAGGTTTCCAATAAAAATGAACATTTACCCTTTGATATTAAATACAAGGTCAGACAGAATAAGTGATTGCAAATGGCCATTACTTTCTGTCATCAGCCCAATTAAGGTTTCCAGCTGTCAGTATCTAATGTTGCCGCACCATTAAAAATAAAGGGACATTCAGATGCATTGATCTGTATCAGAAGTGCTTTATTGGGGAAAAAAAAGGGCAGAAATGATAATTGTCTTAAAGGGTCAAACTATTAGGTGAAAATGTTAGAAGGAAGAAAGGGAGAGAGAATTCCCCCCGAGCTTCCCAGGCGTCAGTTGGTGTAAATGAGCTAATTGTTGCTGCACCCACCATTGCTCTTCACCTTTGAGCAGGCACCCTGTCTTTGATCAGAAAGGGAAGACTTCCCAGAATATCCAAAGAGCTTATATGCTCCACCAAACCTATTAACTATAGGGAGATTTAGAAGGTAACTAGCAGGGGTATAGATATTTTTCCAGGCAACTATGTTTTCATTTTTATTTGACACTTTTAAAAAAAACTGACAGATGTAAATTGAGGAATAAAAATGTGTAAAGGTACTGGAAGCGTGGAGCACATCACAGAATCAAGCATCGTGATGGTAAAATATCTGCATACAATGACATTTGGTTAACTTTTTATTTTCTTCCACTTTGGAAGTTTTCCAATCAATCATAACACAAATATCTTTTTTTTTTTAAATCACATCTGGAAACATCTATTATTTAGCAAGCACTAATATAATCAGTCTTAAATAAAAATATAGTTACCACTTTACTAACAACATATTCTTGTCCTTTCTGCTTTATCAGTTTTGGTGGGCTTTTTTGTTTTCTTTCCTTTTTTTTTTAGTCTTTTAGAGTTTCTTTTTACAATTTAACAGAGGAAAGAAATTAACTTTTTCTATATTAAGAAAATGTTCAACATAGAATTCTGACTTCAAAAAATAAATAAATTGTGTTTGAAATGTAGTAACCACCATAAAAATTTAAACAATACCTTCTTGCACCTGAAAAATAAGTATAAAAAGAGAGAATAATGAACAATGTTCCAGGTTCATATATTAGACACTATTATAACAGCTAAACCAATATACTCCATATGTTCCATACAGTTTCTGTGTTGAATATATTCTGTGTAATCTGAATGTAACAATAATAAAAGCTGCTTGTTTCCTTAAAGCTAATTGTTTCCTTAAGCTCATTCTAGTTCAACTTCATGGCAGGGGATCAGTAAAAATTTCAGATCTTCAGTACGTAAGGATCGTACTATCAGATTTCCTTAGTCAGCTCAAACCAGACAGGAAGCCTGTGAGGCTTAGAAAAGATCCAAAACAACTAATAACAAGACCTTGATGAAATCAATAGGATTAGTTGTTTACTAATATTGTTTTCCTGGATGCCTAAATATCTTTCTATATCTGTCTTGTTGCTTTTGAAAATTGAAATATTTGTTAATTTGTCACCTCCAAAGCAGCAGCTACACAACAGGGAGAGTCTGCTTGTATTACGTAGTGAAGGTGAGTACACCCTTCATTTCAAGTAGAGTAGAGGGATAATGCCTGCGCTAAGTCGTGCAAACCTAGAGAACAGCCATCCTTTTCACCTTCTCTGGGTTTCTCAGCTACTAGATCAGATATTCAGCCTGATGACAAACAGTAAATATTTTACCTTCTTCTTAAACGACAGATACAAAGGAAAGAGGTACCTGCTTTTATACCATCACTAAAAGTTTATGTTGGGCTTCTTTCAAGGTCAGATGAGGGCAGCTGGGATAAATTCGCTTTTAGATAACAGTTTAGAGGTTTTTAAATCATGTCGACAGTGTGTGCATAGATATATAAAAATATTCTTTTATGGAAATACTTCAAGCAATATTGAATTCACTGTGATAAACGTTACCTCCTGCGTTAGCCGATGTTCTTTCATCATGGCTAGTTTTTAAAATGAATATAGTGCTTTCAAAAATACAAGTCAGATGATTTTAAGTACAAAAATCTTGTAAGTAGGACATACTTTTATATATTTCACTTACGCATCTAGTCCAGTGCTGAACAATTCACATCTTCTTGCCAGATCATTAAAGCCTTGGAAACCATTCTGATGCAACTGTAACACATTATTAGTGATAGTTCAGAAAAATGTATAAAGATAGCCAAAAGGCTACCAATCCAACTAAGAGTTCTAAAATGTTAAAGGAACCTGCAGACTTAACATCAAATTAAGTTTCCATTAGTCTCAGTTTTACTTTAGATGCATGCCATCTAAAGAATTAAAGATTTCTTAGATACCTGAACTCCACTTTCTGGTTTGGTTGTGTGGTGGGTTTGGTTTTGTGACACAACCTGATAATACCCCTTTTGGTAGAAGGAACACGAAGATAAGACTGGTATTTGTTGATGTCCTGCATTAGCTACTTGAATCCAGTCACCGTCTTTTATACAGAATGATAGTTTAAATCAGTTTTTTACAAAAGAGACACACAAAGAGATTTTTCACTTTGCAGAAGGTTTCTGAAATACAACTATGAAATGGAAGTATCAAACATCTACAATCGGGTTACTTCTATAGAGCTTAAGGTTTTTTGCACCTTAAACTGCTACGCTTTTACATGGCAGGTCATCTTATAGCATGAGGTCCTGGCAACCACTAGTTTTCAAGAATTTCATGATGCCATTCATGAGCAGACAGACCTTGTTCTGGATGTTCTGACAAACTTCTGACATCCCTGGTCAGATTCAGATAACCTAGCTTTCTCTTCCATTTTCAACTGGAGAATGCATTCATTTTTTTACATCCCAATCCTTGTTGCACAGTAAAATATGATGTCTGTTTAACCGTGCAGTAAGGATTATCTGGCTATCGAGTAACCACATCTCATCAGGCAAAGCCAGGGCTCTTTCGTAGCTAGAAAGTCCCCAACACCACAGGCAGCAGGCATTTTAGAGGCTGCAATACTTGGATGGCTTCCCTGTGATACCCCATCTATCATGGTGGATGTCGGTGTCTTTTCCCAAGTAGCAAGTGACAGGACAAGAGGAAACAGCCTCAAGTTGCACCAGGGGAGGTTTAGATTGAATATTAGGAAAAAATTTCTTCACTGAAAGGGTTTTCAGGCATTGGAACAGGCTGCCCAGGGAAGTGTTTGAGTTATCATCCCTGGAGGTAGGCGTGGTACTTAGGGATATATTTAGTGGTGGACTTGGCAGTGTTAGGTTTACAGTTGGACTCGATGATCTTAAAGGTCTTTTCCAACCTAAAAGTTTCTATGTATCTATAATTATGCTATTCACAGAATCACTAAGGTTGGAAAAGACCTGTAAGATCATCAAGTCCAACCATCAACTAACACCACCATGCCCATTAAACCATGTCCCACAATGCCTCGTCCACACGTTCCTTGAACATTATTATGACATTATTATGAAAATATATTCTAGCCCCTGGATGTATTTTGATTATCCATTTGGAGTAGACAATACGGACGCTTCCCCGCCCCTCCCCGGCCCAGAAAAGAACCAAACAAGCCAAAATGACCTGTCTCAAACTACAAAGAGAACTTGTTGCAGAGACAGGAACTGGACTCGAGCCATCCAAGCCTCACAAAGCTGCTGGTTCTTACTTCCACACTGTCCTGCGGTTCCCAACCTCAGCCAGCATCCTTGGCCACAGGATGGACATTCGCACTGATCACCTTAGATCAGTGGTGCCGCGTGAATGTAAATTACCACGCATACACAACAATAGTAAGCACTCTACTGTGTAATGGGTAAACCTGGTATTGTTGCTATTTGTCTTCTGTACTATATCCAGTCAAAGTTGGCTCATTGTTCTCTGGCCTCACCTATTGCCCGACATACTTAACATGCCATTTCAGTTCTCTAGTTTTTCAAGGTGCTATGCAAACAACAGGCAACTGTAGTCCTGTATTGTAATACATTGTATTCATTTTTTCCCTTCTGTTAAAGACAAATTGATATTTAAAGCAGCTGAAATGACACTGGCTGTCTCAGTAGTAGTCTCTCCCCACAATTTCACTCTGAAATAAATGCAAAGAATCAACTGCATGAGGCAGACATCTCCCTTTTATCCAACGTGCTGAGTATAACAAAAGCTTTCTCATTACCAAATGGAGGTGTATTGTCCTGTAGGTAGTAGAAGGAGTAGCAATACCTTTTCACTAGAGGGAAAAGCACCCATTTTAACTGCGAACAAGTTTTTCCTCGTTTAAACACTGCTTTAAAGGAGGCAAGAAAAGGATGTTTCTAAGGTTATCTTCAGAGATCATTTCAAAATAGTAATTTGGTGACATAACAATGTTTCAATTTGATATATCTTGCACCAAGTACAAAATACATGCTGCTTTTACTGTCTGCAGAGAAATCCATGGATACTCAGCAATTCTGAAAATAAAGCCAGAATTAGTTCAGTATAGACACACACAGCTAGTAAATACTTCTGCAACTTTAAACTTTGGTCGCCCTATTAGAAATTCACCCCTATTTGAAAGTGGGCACAGAAACCACCCACTTAAATCCTGACTGATTTCTTAGTTGGTGCACTGACTTTGTACTAATGCTCCATCCTTTGTACTAATGACCAACCTTTTTTGTACCTCATTCTATCAACAAAATAAGGATAATAATTGCTCTCAGGACTACTGTGAGATGTACTTTGTTAAGTCTGAATGACCTTGAGATCCATATACAGTAGTATCTGTCTAAATGCCACGTATAATCCTTTAAAATGAAGGCTTAGCTATGGGTGTCCCGCAAGCCTTGAGTTTGGGTACACTGTCCCACTGGGAAAGAGATTATGATCTGAAGTCACAGAAACCACTCTTCCCTTTCCTCCTGGATTGGGAGCAAACCTGACTCCATCTGAGCAGCAGAGCCTACATTTCCAAAGCTCTATCCTAAGACATACAGCTGTGTGGTGAGGTAGCATGGGCTGTTCGTAGCGTCTGATGATAATCATGCTCTCCATTACGCAGTTACTGACAGTGTAAGTGGGCAAAGCAGGGGAACAGAGAAAGCGTATGTGTATGTAGGGGGATGGCTGGGTAGAGAACGGAGTATTCAGAGTTGAGCCACAAACTGTTGCTGATTTCTTCACTGTTTTATTGTTTTCAAAGAACACCCATCCTTCTATCATTATGCAGTAATTGCATGTTTTGTGTTTTGCAAAACAAAACTCTACATGCTGAAAATAACCACTTGGAAGCCCTGAAGCTTTGAAGCTAGCAGGAGAGCCCATTCTTTTTATGACAGGCTGGCACTGGGTTATTAGTTCATGTTATCATTGCTCGAGTAAGGATCGCTGAATTTTAACGTCACTGTAGCCTTCTCTGGCCTTTTCAAAATTTACCCTGAGATGAGCCTGAGAGCTCAGTGCAGTGTTTCCATTTTCTCTTATAAAAGGCAAAAGTAGGTACTTGAAGCAGGAAGCCTTGTTTGTTGTCATGATGAGAGAAGTTGATTAATGTAGTTGCTTATTTAACATGGTTAAGTTTTTCTACCAGACTTCTCTTCCCCCACCCCCCCATCCCCAGCATGGGCACGACTACTAAACCATAGAGCTCTGCAGTATTTTGGAAGAAATTCAGATTTTAGAAGCAGAATAAAGGGCTGCTCTGACATAGTCCCCACAACCAGTACGAGAGAAAGCAGACAGATCACACAGGCAATTAAGAGAGCTAAAGTAATGGAATCTGGCTTCTAGCTATGCCTTATGGATATCAGTTTGAAACTGTAGCATCCATAAAAATAATCCATATTCTATTAAAAGGGCTAAGCATTGCTGGGCAGGCTAGTTTTGTCCCTATCAGAGACTGAACCACCGGTCTTCCAGATGATCATTAATTTAAATTAAATGACCATTAAGAGTTTCTAATCAGCGTAAACTCCAGGCAGTAGGACCAACTTTAGTTATAGCCAGGACATGAATTTCCACCCATTCAGATAACATTTTACAATTTAACGAAACATTTTTTTGTCGCAGCTGACTGCATACTTGACCCTCATGCTCCTCCTGTCCCACATTTTTCCTGCTTATTATGCACTGTCCCCCCATGATTTGTACAGTTCTGTAGGCTGATGAAGAAGAAGAGCTGAAAACCCATTTGCACTGTCACAGCCAGAACCTGTCGGGTGCATATAGTGTCCTCCCTTCTCTGGGACCCCCACAATTTAAGTCTGCACTCAGAATCACCTAGAAAACTGAGTACTTCAAAATGAGACAGTCCTATCATTCAACAATTATTCATCACAAAATGAAATTTAAATGAATCAAAGTAGATATAAAATACTGTCAAATTATATTATATTACTATAGATCACTGAGATTTTTTTAAAATATGTTTTCATTTCAACTTGCTGCAAAAGAGTTCACAAAGTACAGAGCAAGACATCAAAAATTGTTGTATTGATCCTGAAATAAAGGCAAAAGTTTAGTAAAGTACTCATAGCAATATTGTAGAACAATTACAAGTCAAAAATGAAGAACCTTTTTCATTTGGAAAAATATAGGGAGAAGTACTTAGGAAATACGAATACAATTATTAGCCAAATTGGAATTTGGACAGAATTCATACCATAATTTATAACAACCAAAACACTACAAAAATTGTGTGGAAACATTAATGAACACACGTGACTCCTACTCCTTACAAAACCTTGGCTTTAAATCTCATTTAAAATTCATATAATGTTTCCTATTATTTTTAAAAGCAATTTCAGAAAAACACAAGATAGGTATTTTCCGTCATATGGAATCTCAGGTATCAATATGGTTTAACCCTACAGAAGGTTATGAATCTTTCACAGCTTCTCCTATGGTAACAGAATGAATTGAATCAGAACTAGACTAATTTTCTGAACTGCTTCCCCCCCAAAAAAAAAAATCATCAAAATACCTGGAAATCCATAGCCATATGTTGTAAGAAAACGTCCGGCCCCATCAATCACCATGGAGCTTTATTTACGTGTGGCTTTAATGGGCAAATTCACTGTAACCATGCAGCAGACTAGCAGCATATGCTACCCAACTGCTACCACCTTCATGCCATTATAGAAAGCAGCATGCGTACACACATGCAAGCTGTGTCTGATCTAATGATCAATGTGGGCATCAAGTGATCCTCTGATTAAAGCCACAGGATACCCTAAAGAATAAGTTCATCAGTTTTCCAGAAACTGAAACTAAACATTCGTTGCTACCTTTCCCCATCTTTTATGAAGCAGAAGAGGAGAAACGGATGAAAATCCTAACTCTTTATTTACTCTTTAACCCTCAGTATATAAAGGAGTATATAAGATGCCTTGCCTTTATGAAAAGAAAGTTCTTTTCCTTAAATAGATTCAGTCTTGTGATAAGACAAAACATGGTACTTAGGAACCTGGCTTTACAATCAACTTACAGCATTATTAACTAATCACTGTTATTTCTACAGCAGTGTATTTTCCTGGCCAAATAATCCAGTTTCTGCTTCTTTGGCACTATGAAAACATCTGATTCAAGGACAACACAGAATCAATAACAAGTTCAGCAGTAGCTTTGTCTTACATGTCACCAGATTAAAATGGAAAGATATTACGGGAAGTCGCATTTTCAGATTTTGCAGTATACATCTTCAGTGGAAATGTAAGTGAACAGAAACCTCCTGGCTAATCATCCATGCAAAAGGAAGAAAACAGGAAGAGTGCCATATTTCTTGCTGAACAGCTCCTTCATGGTATCTATCCACACCCCACATCCATTACATTGGATTAATCCAATTTTTAATTGACAAAAAGTCTCCAGGTATGGAATAAGGATATCCAGTTGGGGATTTGATGCCAAATAGGCAGTTCAATTTTGCATTCACATGCTAGCTGTATTGGATGCTTTTTCCTATACTCCTCCAGCAAGAAACACCTTCAAAGCTCATCGCTGTGTTCTTGAAAATGGCAGTACTAGCAGAATGAGATGTTGACATACTGTGTCCCTCAAGCAGGGGGAGAGCTAAGCTAAAACTGAAGCATTGCCTACAAAACCAATATCCCACAAACCAAATTCCAATCCTAGAAACAATCAATTGGATTTAAATTCTTAATATAATCCATTCTCAGATGCAGGAATGGAAGGGGAAGGGTGGAGTACCTTCTTAAAGAGCCACAGAATCTGGAGGCTCTGGGTTTGGGCTCACCAGACTCCAGAAAAGCCAAAGTCGATAAGTGTCTTCTGGTGAGGATCTCACTTCTTAGAGGGTGTTCACAGTCTGATGATGACTCCAAAGATTTACCAAGTAGCTGGGGAGCCGCTGATGAGCAGGATGTAACAACGGTCCTCCTGCTCTGTTTCAAGATGTCGTGGGGCTGAACATGTATTGGGATAACAAGGCGACAAGGTTAATGTTAACGTTGTTAATGACGTTAATCATCAGCATCCTCTAGCTGTTTTGTTGGGGTTTTTTTCCCTGTAGCTGGAATTGCTCAAAAGTTGCTTCTCACTCTTGAACCCATAAATTGATTATCCCCATGTAATAAGTGTCTTTGGTCTTCAAAAGTTTCACAGGAAATCTTTTGGTCCCAGTCTGATGTCGCCAGTAAATGGGAGAGTAAACTGTTGTCTAATCACTATTTCCCCGCCATTCACTCCTCAGGCAGTAAATGTCATGTTTAAAAATTCATGAAAAATTTCCATTAGCTATATGTACAACTTGCTTTCAAAAGCTCTTCTCTATGCAATGCTAGTGCTTTCTTCAGATCTGTAATTGAAATAAGAAGTGCACAACTGTACTTGGGGGGTGTTTTTTGTCTCTGCTGGCCAATTCATTTTATCTGCAAATTTAAAGCAATGCAGTGATGAATATTAATAGCACTGTTACTATGTAAAGGCAGCACTGATAATGATGAATGGCTAAAAGCACAGAATAAAAAGGAGGGATATTCCCTTTCTTCCCTTAATGCCATTTTCCCACTCCCTGATCCCCTTCCCCCACACTGCCTTTCATAATGTGTGACTATTTTTATAAATTTCTCAAGAGGTAGGGACTTATTAGGTCTTTATAAAATTTTCCAGTAGTAGATCAGATGTTTATGCCCATATTCTGTCTTCTTTCACACTGCATGTAGAACTTAAGGAGGAAGATGAGCAATTAAGATCATGTGTTGTCTTCTGTAGCAGATTTCATGCATTACGTAAGAGTCTGTTATGAAGTAATGATTACAGATACATTACACTGTATTATGTAATGAACTTCCTAAGAGGACAGGATAGATGTGTTTTGGTAAGAAGCACTTCAACTTTAAAAGAAGCCATGTTCTCTATCTATCCTGATGAGGATGATTTTATATAATCATCAAAAGTCCTGTGAGCAATAAATTTAAATAAAAATGCATTATCACCTGCTATCCCCCATCTATTTGGGAAACTAGACCATGTTTTGTTCTGTAGTACTCTACATCAAAAGTTTTTCCTTCCGAAGCAGAGAAAAAGATAAACACATCGAGTTCTTATGGTTCCAGACATTCCAGGGTCTTCTTTAATCTGTATAACCCCTGAGGATGTGCTCTGGAATAATTTCAAGCAGATGCAGACGATAGCTTCGTATTTCAATGTCTGCAAAGAATCACTGACCGAATCTGGTTTGTAATTAGTCATAGGGTAAATGATCAAAATGAATGTGAGAAATGAATAGCAAGCACAGATAAGCATCATCCTAAACTGTCATAGGTATTACGACTTTCAGCTGCCATGTAACCTGTCTCCTGGGAAATGTGGAAATGGCTCTGAAATCCAACAGACGCAGACCCTGGTGTCCCTTATCTGAATTGAGTATCTTAGCTATCCATCTGTACTTCAAAAGGTAATGGCTGCGTTGCCTTCTTCCATGGCCACATTTTAAAATGAAGGCAGCTGTAGCTGATCCACTGTGCATCCCTATAAATTCAGCCTATAAATTCATATATTCAGAAAGTTTTATTAACCTGGCTTTAGCTTGACCATACTAGTTACAAAGTTTCTTTTCACTGAGGCACAGGCAAAGCAAGTGTGACTCGTTTGCAATACACGAAATAAATATAAAAAGACCCAGAGACAACAGTGAACTTACGGTCATCGATGTCCACATTTTACAGTTGGAGATCAAATCAATACCAATCTTGAAAGATGTGTATAATTTCTAATAACCAAGTCTTCCAATGCACACATAATAGAGAATGCAAAATTTCAGTTACGATGCATTCAGTAAGTTCAAAGTGATATCCAGGATCTGAATACTAGAAACACTTAGCATGTGAATACAGAAATGGTTCCTTTATATTTATCTTTAAAAGAAAAAAACAATTATTCGACCAAATTCTTTAGCCTGCAATTTAACATATATTTTTATTGCAAGCTAATCTTCTATGCAAAAATGAGATCTTTTTCAGATTAAAGAACTAGCTACATCCCTTGGAAACTGATTTTAAATATATCTTGTTTTCACTGACCCAAGTTTGCAGCATAATCATCTTCATAAATCCCCATTGTCATTTCTCAGGGATCTGCCAGTCTTGTTCAACTTCGCATCCTCTGTCACCATGTGTCAAAAAGAAAATATTATAACACTGCTATACCACTTAGACACCCACAAGTCTATGGGACGGGATGGGATCCACCCAAGGGTACTGAGGGAGCTGGCAGAAGTGCTCAACAAGCCCCTTTCCATCACCTACCAGCAGTCCTGGCTGACCGGGGAGGTCCCAGCGGACTGGAGGTTAGCAAATGTGATGCCCATCTACAAGAAGGGCCGGAAGGAGGATCTGGGGAACTACAGGCCTGTCAGCCTGACCTTGGTGCTGGGGAAGGTTATGGAGCAGATCATCTTGAGTGCCATCAGGCTGCACGTACAGGACCACCAGGTGATCAGGCCCAGTCAGCATGGGTTTGTGAAAGGTGGGTCATGCCTGACAAACCTCATCTCCTTCTGTGACAAGGTGACCCACTTAGTGGACAAGGGAAAGACTGTGGATATAGTCTCTGTAGACTTTAGTAAAGTCTTTGACACTGTTCCCCACAGCATTCTTCTGGAGAAGCTGACTGCTCATGGCTTGGACAGGTGCACTCTTTGCTGGGTAAAAAACTGGCTGGACGGCCGAGCAAAAAGGGTTGCGGTGAATGGAGCAAAATCCAGCTGGCGGCCGGTCACAAGTGGTGTTCCCCAGGGCTCAGTACTAGGGCTGGTCTTGTTTAATACCTTTATCGATGATCTGAACGAGGGGATCGAGTGCACCCTCAGCAAGTTTGCAGACGACACCAAGTTGGGCACAACTTGGTGCACACAAGAAGGACATTGAGATGCTGGAGCATGTCCAGAGAAGGGCGACGGAGCTGGTGAGGGGTCTGGAGCACAAGTCTGATGAGGAGCAGCTGAGGGAACTGGGGTTGTTCAGTCTGGAGAAGAGGAGGCTGAGGGGAGACCTCATCACTCTCCACAACTACCTGAAAGGGGGTTGCAGAAAGGTGGGTGTTGGTCTCTTCTCCCAAGTGATAAGTGATAGGACACGAGGAAATGGCCTCAAGTTGTGTCAGGGAGGTTTAGTTTGGATATTAGGAAAAATTTCTGCACTGAAAGGGTTGTCAGACATTGGAACAGGCTGCCCAGGGAGGTAGCTGCATCACCATCCCTGGAGGTGTTTAAAGAACATGTGGATGAGGTGCTTAGGGACACAGTTTAGTGGTGGACTTAGCAGTGTTAGGTTTATGGTTGGACTTGATGAAGTCTTTTCCAGCCGAAACGATTCTATGATTCTATGATTATGCCTCATTAAATGACATTACAAATAGAACCTTCATCCCAAAATGAAATGGAAAATAATTTTAAAATAACCCTGGCTAATAACCTCCTGTGGCTTTTCAAAATCCTTTCTATTTTACAGAATCTAAAGTTAATAATTTTTACAGTCATTCAGGGAGAGAGCAACTACATTTATTAATTCTCAGGCACAGGACTATGGTCTGAAAGGCTGTTGGTGTAAAAGTGACTCCATACAGGATGACATCTCTGCTTATGTGTATCCTAATTAAATTAGTCAGATTCCTGCCAGATACAATGGTGGACGGGAGTGTTTGTTTTGTAGTTGGGCCTTAAGTGAGCAAATATTTCAAGCAGTTGATAGCATATCGAGACAGAAATTTATAAAAGGGAGCAGAAACTCATAAAACTATCTCAGACGGCATATCTAGATTCCCATTACAAAACACACTATAATAATTGTCTCCCTGACAGCAATGACCTTGCTAGAAAATTCTGACACATTAATATGACAGCTAAAGGAAAACATCCAAGTTTTGACACCCAATTTTCTTGCCAGCTCCATAGGACAGTTGGCTGCAGATACAGTTAATCACTCCACTCATGCATCGACTCTTCATAAATCTGCCCTTCCCCACATGCACGATATTTATGAAAGGGATTATATGATTTGACTGCTTACAATTGCAGGTGCTGGATTTTATGACCCATGCACTCCAACATGGAGTTGTGCTTTTAAGTGCATAATCTGAGCACAAAAACTTTGGAGCAAGATTTAAACAGCTGGTAGAATAGAATTTTCTAGTAAATCCTAAGGACCCTCCCCTGCCTTAGGTCTCAAAAGCATATAGACAGTACTGTCTCACCAATCAAGTGAGTAAAATCTCAGCTAGGAAAGTAAATTGAGATGCTGAACCATGCCCACGCAGCTACACATACTTAGGTTCTTTAAGCATTAACTCAGGTGTTTCTGGGCACTTTCATGCTCATTGAAGCTATGTCCTAAGGTACCAATAAGTTTTAGCAAAAGGAACTTCCTTTCCCTTTTGTTCTTGTCCATTTTGTATATATTGCCCTATACATTAAAAAGCAAACAAACAAATCACATTAGTCTCCTCCAAAAAGTATAGGGACATCATAAATTGAAAGCAATAAATACAGCATTTCTTCTCTCTACCAGATGGCAATCTGACACTTGTCTTTGCAAGCATAAATCCAGCAACTCACTTTTTAGAGTCGGTTGTTGTGTTTTATTTGTTTGTTTGTCAAGCAAAGTAAAATTTTAAACTGATCTCAGGAAGCTAATCTTACAAAGACTAGACTGGCAATATAATTGGAGCAGCTGGCAAAACTCTTTAATATAAACATATATCATTATTTTAAAAGAAGGGAAGAAGTTGATTTTTCCCCTCTCCAAGTTTTTTAATCTTTCCTCTTAGGCAACAGTTGCGGGTTGGGCTTTTTTATTACATCCCAGAGAAAAATCCCTCCAAAGTTTGTGAAATTGTTATTGCACTTATATTTTTGCTAAAAGTGCTTTAGCCAACACTTTCCTGGTAACAGGTACTTTTTGTGTAACAGTTCAGAAAGCAAACTGTAGATCTGAAACCATAATGAAAGTTTTTCTAAACAAAAGTTTGGAGTAGTCTTCATGCTTACTCTCCAGTTAGATGGAGCGTGATTTTAAAACTATTTTTACGTCTGAAGAGGCAGACAGGCTTCTAATGGAATTTTGGGAGTCACCTACCTTCTATGCCATATGACAAGGTTACTTTATTTCTGCGTAGAGCATTCCTTGCTCTTCTCCCACTAACTTTCTTTGTATCTACCTCATTTGCATTATAACACTTTCAAGTCACAGCCCTGAAGGTGTCATGTTTAATTTACTTAATCAATATATGATAATTTATGTCTGTCCTGTTGCTTGATGGTGCATAAATGCTCAGCTAGATTCATCATCTTCAATTTGCTTTCAAGGAAAAGATACCCTAAACTTGCAAACGTTGAGGTAAATGATAGCACTTTGAAGAGCAAAGCACGTCCAAAGGATGGAGACACATGACTTCTGCTTTGTGACCTAATTCCCTAGTTTACTTGAATAAATAGCTTCATAATAACAAAATATTCTCTTCTAACTACTAAATCATTTGTAGCATTTTTGTATTTTTCAAGCGGGGGGTTGTTTGTAGTATTTCACAGGCCAATGATGAAAAAATCCCCTCATATTTAACACAAGACTGATTTGTCTTAATTTTTTTTGTGCACTGCGTCTTTCAATTTCTAAGAAATTCTGCAAATAGTAACCATTTTCAATTTCTGTACTTGGTGATAGAGAAGGCATACCCAGTGTGATCTGTATTATGGACATTTTACTTTATTTCTTTATGTGTCTGTATTAGTTACAGTCGTTAATGTAATAATTTTGATGGACCACAGGCAGTTATTCCAGATAAAGGTCAAAAGAGTGCAGAAGTTTAGCTGAAGTGCTTGAGTGAAGTAATATGAACCTGAAGTTGCACAAAAAGTCTTGCCCACAGAAATGCTAAGCTACTCCTTATGAACATTCCAAAAATCCCGTTAAAACGTCCTATCCTGACAATTTGTTTCTTCTAGCGTCCTGCTCCAGTAACCAAATACCACAGAACAATATAATAAAAAATACTGAAGGGAAACATGTAAGTGAGACCTTTCAGAGCATTTTTTTTTTTTTAAGTTACTATTGTAGAAACAGTCAAAATTTTTATCAAAGACCTGAATCTTCACAATAAGTGCTTGTGCCTCCATTTAGGACTATCCTTATTTTCTCCTGTTCCTGTGCTTACTCCTTAAGCTGTTTGCTTTTGCTGTTGTTTTCTCTTCATTCCTTTGCCTCTCAACTATTATATGCATTATTATAACTTCTAGCAGTATATGGTTCATGTTCTTGCTGCACAATTATCTGAGGAAGCAAATTGACTGGAGCTCATTCTGGAGCGTTTGGGGTTGTTTGGTTTGGTTTTTTGTGGTGGGTTGTTTTGTTTTTTGGGTTTTTTTTTAAAGGCAAGTCCTACCTTCAGTTACACTGACAAGAACCTTAGTATTTGGAACAATTACGGTACGTTTCCATCTCCTCCGTACCAAATATCTTACATCATCTCCCTCACTCTCTACCTTTAACTAAAGGGTAAAAGCAAGATTTTCAGAGTCTCTCGTAAAAGGTGTATTCCAGCAACAGCCAAAGCTGACTTTATCTGAAGTATCCTTCCTGAAGCAGAAAGCCGCTGAGAGATGAGACATCATGTAGAGGACCACAAAGGTCATTTCACTGGCAAAAATTGCCTTCACAGAGGTGGTGTGCCATGCCTTATTTTATTTAGCTGCATTTCACCGTACGGTCCCTTCTTTGCTTCTCGGACTTGATGATCTTACAGGTCTTTTCCAACCTTAGTGATTCTGTGATTCATCCTGGTCACTTAAACGGCACTAGTGAACCAGTGGCAAAACCGAATACATAACTAATACTAATACTGTGGCTTGGTATGGGAAGAAGTCAGGATCACGAGTGCACAGCTGAAGGGTTTTCTGGCATCTCATTTGCAGAAAGCTCCAGCTCTCTGAGCAGCTGGAAGACATATCACAGCTGTTACAGCCCTGACAATCAGGATGCTCTGCTGAGGGTGGCTGCTGGGCAGAGAGTCCTTTGTGGCATACACAGAATACTTCGCTGGCCGTAAGTGGCAAACAAACAGCAGTTTGGGAATTCCTGATGCAAAGAGTTGTCCTGCTAATACTGGAGAAAGCTGGTTCCAATCCCACTTTTACAAGCCACACTTCATAATTAAAAATCAGCGTAAAGTGCTGTGGGGAAGATTTTAATTTTTTATCTGGACTTGTTTACTTGTCTCCAAATGTATTGTAAATGACAAAGAACTGCATAAGGTATAATTTTCTTTGCAAAGTTGTCCAATATCACTACTCAGAGGAAAGTAAATCAGTAGCATTACTCCATCAGCATATTGAAAAGCTGACGCCTTTTCAAACATATATCCCAAAAAAAGATAAGTGAGTCAGGAAGCAAAAGCAAAGTGTGTTCCCAATCGCAGGGACAGGTCCCACGATAAACAGGCACACCAGACACACAACGATCAGGAACACGATGCACAAATGATTCCTGTGGGTCAAGACCTCGTCTCTTTCCGAAGTGATGACAGATGGACCATAATGAATAGATTCCTCAAGTGGGAAAAACAGAAGCCAAAGGTCAACGAAGTACGGAATAAAAGATTTGGATGTTTTTGGAAGGTTAAGGTGGTGAAGGCCTAAAGCTATATTTATACAGTTGTTTTCCCCTTGAAGAATCACAAAGAGCTTCATCATAAAGGTCCCTCAGTTATGTGCGTAGAAAAATCTTTTTACGGAAAGCCAAAGTATAATTGTCTCAAAGATGGAACAATGCAGGGTTTGATGGTTTTGGGGGTAGTTTTTTTGTTGGTTTCTTTTTTTTTGGGGGCATGGGGGGAGAAGGGAGTTAGGTGTTTTCTTGTATTTGTTTACCATTTCAGTACAACAGAACGGTGCCAGACAAATTTGAGGATGTAGGATGCAATCATCAGGATTCAGAAGTAGGCTGAAATCTGAGCTCGATACTAGATTTCTTGAAAAACCTGCTGGTCAAATTCAATCCATAATGACCATAAACAGTCATTACTGTGCCAGCTGGTAAATCATCAGAAAGACAAGCAACAGCTATTGAGTCTCAGCTGCTTGCAGTATCTGAAATCAAAGTTCCTCTTGAAATATCTTCAATGATAAAAAAGAACTGTCCCTCTCATATGACAGGACACATTATAACACTATTCTTACAACAGGGTTTTTTTTTTTTTTTTGTAGGGCCTTTTATTTAATTATTTTTTAAAAGTACTAAGACCTGAACATGAGATTTATTTTATTCAAGTGAGCTCTTTTGTGCTTCTAGTTTATAGTACCACATTTCTAAGATGAAAAGTAAAACGTTGTGTTTCTTGAATGTTAGATTATAATGAAAGCAATTTATCTTCAACTGCTCCTTATTATTTCTCATTAAAACAGCATCTAAGTTCAATATTAGGTACAATGTATATTGTGGGAGCACAGCGGGCACTGTTCAAATCTCCTATTCAGAAAGTGTATTCAAGTAATGAGCTTTTGTAGAATGTCAGTAATCTAAGAACACCCACGTAAATTCCCCAAGATTGTATGTTATTCTACAGAATGTAGGCAGAATTATCACATCTAATTAAATATCACAGATACAAAGAGCTTTGTTTATACCTCACGATAGCCTTTGAGTTTTGAAGCTCACCTTCAAACTAGCTGTTTATGTCAATGGATAAATAAGGTCTGATCCTTCACCATCACAGCAATTTTATGCCTTTTTTTTAACCTGTTGCAATCACCAGAGTCAGAATGAATGAAATGTATGTGCAAGCCCACTTACAAACACAAGGTAGTAAAGAATTTGATTCTGACAGCATTATCTACTCAGTTCGCATTCATTTTGCTTGGTATGCGTTACAACACAGGATGTAATGGAAAGCAAAGTTGGATTAAGTGTGATCTAAAACTTACTGCTGAGTGAGAACTCCAGAGTCCAGCTCCCAAAGATACCAGAATTTCTGGGTCACAAGATCAGAAAGTTTTCTTGTAGGCAAGAATTAAATGAGTAATAATATCTACTTTGCTTGAATATTACAAGGTTTCAGTAATCATTTTGAAACAGATTAAAAATACTGACTGTGTATAAATTATTGCTGTTCTGTTCTCATCATATCATATAACTGACACCCTAGACTTCTCTGAATGACTTGTGATTTGCTGCTTGCTAGTTCTACCCTTGTGTTAGAGCTCAATAACACACTGATACAATTCTTTTTTTAATTCAAAACAATTGGCACAAACTCGAATACATAAAGGGAGGAAGGTGGGTGCTTTAGCCACATGTGTGTAACTGTTACAGGTGACATTCATAGCTCATTCACTGCCTACCTTGCTTTACTCCTGTAACTGGTTTTTGATGAGATGACCAAGGCAGACTACCTGTAGATACCCCACTTCAAGGATACTTTTTGTTACCTATTAATTTCAAAGAGCTATATGTACTCTGGAAATCATTTCTGCAAGACTCTTCCTCCTAGATCTTCATTTCTTGAGAACTTTCTACTAGTAAGTACCACAGGTAGTTTGCAAACATGTATTTCTAGGGCAGCTATACACTGATATTTATATAATCTTACTAGATACACCAGATGGTTTAATTATAAAAAAAAAATTTGCCAGATAAACTTTACTGCTTGTTTTATACATGCATTTTCCTGTCAATGACTTGTCTTTCCAAACTAAAACACTTTTGTGTAATAGCTAATTACATTCTGCGAAAAACAAGGAATCCTTTAACCCTGCAGCATTTGGGCCATCATTAGCTATCAACCACATATGCTAAAGTTGACACTACCAAATATCCTTTTGGACAGCCAAAAGAATAAAACATACTTTTTTGCTACAGAATATTGCAGAGACCATGCACATTATTGGTTATTTATGAAGACCCTCCATTTCCAAGTCACACACTGAAGCAACTGAAAACTGGAAGTCGTACCCGCTACACAGTGCGGGCTATCGACTAACCCAACTCTCTTGCATTCAGGCAAAAGAAGCAGTTAAATTCTTATTAATCTAGTTGCCTCCCACAGTGTGTGACTGCAGAATTTATCAATTTTGGTTTTGAATAGCCTTTTATTTCTTGATATCTTTTTCTAAGTATAACTTTACAAAGTAACATGCCAGGGATACATAGCACAAGATAAATGAGAAAAATACTATTCCGAAGTACTTGAGCAAGGCTTTTCACTTTTAAAACAGGACCCCACCCTGGAATGTTTATTATACACAAAGCACAGACATATTGCTCACACACAAAATGTAAAATCTCACGTGTTTTACCTGAAGGATTAAAAGCTGGCTCTGACCTGGCTGGGATTTCAACCTATAGATATATTTGCACTGATACTCATGTCTCTTTACACACATCTGACCTCTAACATTCACACATTAAGTGGAAATTAGTTACCAGCTCTACAGGAATGAAAAGAAACAATTACCCTTTTTTTTAAAATTTTTTTAAATTCCCCACAAGCTCTGACATATGGCACTTAAGCAAAGTACAAATGCAGCACCACAGAAGACACAAGTGCTTTGCAAACCACAAAGCTAGTCCAGAGCTAGACAAGGAGGTTTCTGTCGTAGTACCTTCATTCCCTACAACCTTTAAGTCCTACTGCCACAGCATCACAGGCTTTCACCTATGATTTTATGTACCTGCACAGCTATGCCTTTTTCTTTTTTTTTTTTTTAAAAAAAAACAAACAACCAACACAAGTGGCATATGGAGAAGCAGCCAGCCCAGAAGAGATGCATACTCTCAAAGTATTTGGAGGAACACTGCTTTCTCAGACACTCTCCCCATACCATACTACTCATTGCTTTCCCTAGAGCATGGAAGCTACCCAGAAGGTGGTTTTATCTAGTACAGCTGCTTCTAAATCACCCTCGCATTCCTTTCAGTTTCTGTCTGGCTATTACACGAACACTGGCCTTTTTGCATCACCTGCCATAAACATTTATTTCATCCTAGGCAGAAAGCAATCTTTAGAACTCCCCTACTGAGGCTTAGCTTGTGCCAAACAACTACCACAAGCAAAGGCGTGCAGTCTTCATCAGAATCATGATGTCTTTATGTCTGAAGGCAACAAGTGGTGTGAGATAATTACAGCTAGCTGAATTATCTGTGTGCTAAATACAGAGAGACTACCTAGCAGTTTTGTTCTGCTTGTCAAAAAAACACCACACCAACAAACACAAAACAATGACAACAAACCCTGTTTACATTTTACTCCTCCGCCCCCCCTTAAGTACTTTTAAAAGTCTGTTTCTCTCCCTGCCTCATACACACACTCTAGATAGGCTCAGGAACATGAATGAGAAAGGAATGCAAGACAACCATAAAAGGCACAAAACAAATACAAGATGCAAATTAAAAAAAGGCAATAAAAATTCCTGAACTCCAAAAGTAACATTTTTGCAATGTTACAGCACATGTCTGGATATGGTCTAATCATGCTTTGGAGAGAATCACAAAATCATTAAGATTGGAAAAGACCTGTAAGATCATCGAGTCCAACCATCAACCCAACCCTACCATGCCCACTAAACCATGTGCCACCTCCACACGTTCCTTGAACACCTCCAGGGATGGTGACTCCACCACCTCCCTGGGCAGCCTCTTCCAATGCTTCACCACTCTCTCAGGAAAGAAATTGTTCCTAATATCCAGCCTAGATCTCCCCTGGTGCAACTTGAGGCCATCGCCTCTTGTCCTGTCGCTAATCCCTTGGGAGAAGAGACCAACACCCACCTCCCCACAACCCCCTTTCAGGTAGTTGTAGAGAGCGATGAAGTCTCCCCTCAGCCTCCTCTTCTCCAGACTGAACAACCCCAGCTCCCTCAGCCGCTCCTCATCAGACTTGTGCTCCAGACCCCTCACCAGCTCCGTCGCCCTTCTCTGGACACGCTCCAGCACCTCAATATCTTTCTCGTAGTGAGGGGCCGGCGCAATAAGAGATTATGCAGCCATGTTGATTTCAGCAGTGTTATTCCTGGATACAACATTATTTATGTTCACAAAGTGTATTGTATAACATGTGTATTCCAGTCACGCTGCTGAGGTACTGTAGGAAATATGCTTTTTTTTCCTCCCCTCCAGAACACACTGAACCAAGTAGAATTGGCGTAGTGGTTCTTAGTCATGTAACTGTTTCTTGTGTGCACTGGGAGCAAACATATTGTGTGAATGACATCAGCGCTGCAGAAAGGTTGACAAAATATTACCAAAGACAGACATTTCTTCAAACCTCTCAAAGATTCATATAGACTTCCGATTAACTCTTCATATCTTTGACAAATTTGCACATTGGTAAAGCATTCAGCCTACCCTATAATAATTCCTGCCATTTCAGCTGGAGATACGATTCTTCTGCCTTTTTGCTGTAAGCTTCGTAGTAACTTTTCACTAAACAGCCCTCAGCTTCTGTCCCAGCCTCATCTGCTCTTCAACATTTTTGCACAGCTTTGCAACTGCAAGACTAACTGCAAACAGCAAGACTCTTTCACCTGCATGTTTCTTAGCCAGTCTGTTTTCTTCTAAATGACCTCCTCCCAAACACATAAATTTTGCAGAACAAGGTACTGTTGAAACCAGAACAAAGAAACAAAGGAAAAACCCTCTAGGGCATGAAATAAGAATCGTCCTCATTCCACACAATTAGTTCATTAATCAATTTAGCCATCAATAGTGGGGGGGGGGGGGAATAAAAATTAAAGTCTTACTTCAGATCTTGTGAGCCCTTCACTGACAAGATCTACTGACAAAGCTTAAATGTGCAGATGTGAAAGTGATGGCCACATGAGCGAGGACTTTATGAGCAGGTGTTACTGTTATCATGTACTATGGCATCTCAGCTGAAATATCTCACAGAATGACTACGGTTGGAAAAGACCTGTAAGATCATCAAGTCCAACCATCAACTAACCCCACCACGCCCATTAAACCATGTCCTGCAGTGCCACGTCCACACGTTCCTTGAACACCTCTAGGGATGGTGACTCCATCACTTTCCTAGGCAGCTTATTCCAGTGTCCCACCACTCCCTCAGTAGAGACATTTTTCCTAATATCCAGCCTAAACCACCCCTGCCGCAACTTGAGGCCATTTCCTCTTGTCCTGACATATGTCTCAACATATCTCACCCAGTGTTTTTGCACTACAGTTTTATTTCAGTTGTAGTTTATATTTTAATAAAGTATCTTCACTTAAAGAAGTTATTGAGAATCACCACATCTGTAGGTACCTCCCAGTGTTGGTTACCAATGCAGATAAAACAGTTGTCCCACCTCTAGCTGGAATTCAGACTTTAAATAAATGTCCTGGTATCTACATGTATGTAGTCTGGTTTCCAGAGCTGTTAAGACTTATTAGTTATTGAAATGATGACAGTTCAGTATGGAGAGCTTAAAATATAATCAAGACATCTGGGGATTCTTGGTCTCACTATAAAGAGTGTTGTAAATGTAAGTGACTGGAAGCTTGCAAAGAAGTCATGGAATCTTAGATCATTCTGTTTAGTGACTCAGCTGGAGGCCGACATGGTGGTAGGTAAGCATCTCAGACTATATAAAACGTGCTAGAAGAGTCAGGAGGATTCTCATTTTCCAGGCTGTTACAGTCAAAAAACATTGCCAAGTCTTACGATCACCATTTTAGGAAGAACTGCCACTGAAGACAAAGGTTATACCATCAGATATGAATGACTCACAGACATAGCTGTGGGCTAAAGAGGTTTTTTTTCCCCCCATCTATCCAGAACATGAATTGGATCAGTAGGCAGCAGTTGATCATAACTCCTCCATCTCAAATAAAACCCAAACGATAAGATGAAACAAACAAAAAAAAGTGAAAAAGAAACCAAAGTTGCTGTTCTGAGTATGATCATGGGAACTCACTAAATGGCAAGACATTCCTTCTTTGTTCCTGAGAGAACTCTGGGGTAGGTTCGATCAGGTGCTGCTGTCTGACCTGGAGTATCTTGCCTTCATACAGAGGCAATAGCATCTATGAGACATCAGACCCAAGAGCATAACACTGTCTTCACACTTCTGTCTTTCACTTCAACCCCCTTCCTCCTACTTACAGCCCTGTTCTAGGCATTGTTTTTCACACATGAATGTCAGCAGCATTATAAAACTCTTTCTAGAAACACCAACGATTATAAAAAAAGTGTCTCATTCTTCCCACACTGGAGCTATGAAAATGCAATTAACGTGATACTGATTCTAAGACAATAAGCCCTCCTGAGAGTCAAGGTACATTGCGTCAGTTTGGGCTCAACATCACACTAAGTTCACGTGGTTTCCAATTAATAAGCTTGATTTTGTCTGCCCACAATATGCCACATAGACGTATTTGATTTTAAGTGTTGCAATGGATTCAGAAATCGGAAGTTTGTTGCCGCTACATTCTGTTCACATTTCCAAAGTATATTAGATTATTTTAAGCTTAGGTTCAAATCAGCAATAATAGTAATATTTTCACTCTCACTACTAATTCAATACTTCATGTCAGAGTGCCCAGTTCTGATGACATTAACACTGACGTTCCCTTGGCATAGATCCGTCAGTTATAATTTCCAAGTAGAGGTGACATGAAATGGAGAAACACGACCAAAACAAAACATTACTTAGAAGGAAATCCCGGATTTCATTAATGTATTTATTATTCAAATAATTATGGCTTTATTCCTGCTACATTAGCTCACTGCAAACTATTTTCACAATCCTTGATTAGCATACCATTGATTATGCAATTTTGAACTGTTTTCTTGGAGGGAAGTGGTTTCCTTTGTTTGTTTACTTCTATTCTTGAGATACTCAGTTTCATTTAAGAGCTCACAAGAGGGTTTTGTTTGCTATCTCCTACTGGGAAATATGAAGTGTCAAAAAGCGACTGTTGGCTAGAATATATATTTTTTTTTAAATGCAGAATCTTAAAAAAATGCAGTTTTTTATAATTTTTATCATGCTTTCACTTGTCCACTTATTCTCTTTTCTAATACGGATTTTGAAACCATTAATATGGAATACAAAAATACTGTTATGAATCCAAGAATATTATAAAAAAAAGCTTTTATTTTTTACCCGTCTCCAGTTTAAACACAGTCAGAAGTGCAAAAGATTTTCATGTGGAAAATATTTTTGTTCAAGCTCCTTCAGGCCTATACATTTCAATAGAACATTGATGGTTACTAAATATTCCACAAAAGATATGGGAGACTACCTAAATTCTTTTTCCTCTCAATAACATAACTCTCAAACCAAGATAAAAAGGTTCTATTTTTTTAAATGTAATCGTATATACTAGATGGTTTTCTATCGAATTCTTAATAACTTGCTTTGATCAGTGCAGTGGTTTTGCTTTTTAAAAAAACCTTGCTAATGCATCCTATATTATGAAACCCTTACCATAGGTAGAAAATAGTCAAGTAAAATCAAGATAATGTACTGCTTTCAAAATACAAAAAGCTAATTAAATGTAAATAATTTACATTGTTGTGGAAACTGCCAGTTTATTGGTTCCTCAAACTCAAAGAACAGAATCACTTCTTCATAATACAATGAGTTTGGTTACTTGTAATTTAAAGATTGGCTTAAGAAATTAAGTAAAAAAACTACCTAGTTTTAAAGTGTGAGTATCTTTACATGAAATTACTTGGTCTTACGCATGTCAGACAAGGTATTTTGCCTTCTGACATAACTTAAATGCTCTATATCAACTTCTGGATGCACTTAACTGATTCCATGGACTACATTAGGACTTAAATTTTGATGCTTTGAGTCACATTAGAGTCTATTAATTAGATACCCAAGTAACCTAAAATTGATGGCAAGGATGACCCCTTAAATTTCAATTTATCTCAATACTGAAGAAATGAAAATAACTTTTTAACTTTTTTTTTTAAATATACTGAAGAAAAAAGTTCTAACTTGAGTCTGAAAAATTACTATCCCTCACATAAAGGCAATTAGCAGTGTATTACACAGGCATTAAGCAAAAATGTATTTTCATGAAACGAGGATATCACACTGACAAAAGGAAGCAATAACATATTTAGCCAAGCTTAAAACTAACTCTCTAGACTAAAAATGTTAGTAATTCTATAGGTAAAGGTATTCAGCATTGAGTGACAGAAAACATTCTTACCTAGCTCGCATTTTTCCCCACTGAAGTCAATGGTACTGCTTCTCTGCCTCAGTGAGGCCAAAAAAATCACTCAAACTCCATTTCAGCAAAGCATTCTGATATTCAGTACAAATTCAGTCTCAGACAAAACCTCCCATGAGTAAATACAAATCTTAAAGAAATTCACAGCTAATTCATCTGCTATTGGTGGAATAACACATTTTGTAAGATGAAGTCAGTTGTCATTAATAACTTAATCACAAAGAATTTACCAAAGCATATAGTAATATTGGGCCTCAGCAGGTTAAAGTTATTCAACATGAAACTTAATTTCTGCTGAGCTGAAGACACATTCTGCATGGAAGTCCCAGAAAGGGCAGATGGAATTTGACAGCTAAGGATGTAAAGAGAAAATACATTTTTTTAATAATTTTAAAAAGTCACCATTTTGGTTGTTGTTTCTGCCACTTTCCATCTTAACCAGGTGCATTTATTCTAGTCCTTAAATCTGCTTTGTCCTTAAATATTTTTTTATGCTTACAAATTAATAATTGAAAACTGAAAACCTCATTATTTAAGAATGGGTACCAGGCAGGGAAGGTACAGAACAGAGACAGGAACTTGCTGGTGTAGGACTATGGCCTGTAGCACTATAGCCTGAGCCTCATAACTTAGAATCCTGAGTCCTACTCAGAAAGCCACGTTTGTTTAATTCTTTGCTTGAAGCTATGTCACAAAATTGGATCTTCTTTAATCAGGCCTTAGACGTGAAATTACAGATATTCTATTTACTGTAATTTGAGTTTACTGTTATTTATTTTCCTTCCAACAGTTGTACCCAACCTCTACAACAGGGCCAGGAACCGTGTCCTTTACAGGAGACTAGTGTTCTTCTCCTGACAAGGTAAGCAATAAACTCCAGAGCTACAGTTTGGCAAGAGAACAAAGATTTTTAACTGATTGGTTTTGACAAACTGAAGAACCACAGCACCTGTTTCAAGCCTCCCCGACTCGGCTTAAATCACTACTGAATCTGAGCTATTCTTTTGAAGCCTTTATTAAACCCTGATTACAACTAGATTAAAAAAAAAAAATAATGTTTTCAGTTCTGGATGACAATAATGGTTTGAACAAAAAGCTCTGTTCCCTGGGAAAACCTGTACAAAACCAGAACAACATCACAAGGTAAGTTTTGTTCCCCAGTAGACACCATCACATACAGCACAAGTTCAGTGTTCTATACCATATCGTGCTATTCTGCAAATTATTTCAAGGTCATCTCCACTTTGAAGACTCTTCACTGTTAAAGTGAACTCTACTAAATGGTTGTTGCAGACGTGACAACCATACTCTTCATTCCTTTATCACATAGTGAAGAGCTGTGTAACTAGCAACATCCCATAAGTGCCTACAAGGGCTCATCTCTGAGAGACCTTGTAGAAATTCCACTGATGGAGGTCACTTGCAGACATGCCATGACCACATTTATATATGTATGCATCTCCATACTTCTGTATTATGCATGTCTGTACAGGACTTATCATAAGAAGAGGAAGACAGGGTCTTAGTGGGTGTTAGTTTTTCCATCCACTCTCCCTCATTTTCCAGGTACCATGGGGGAATGACTAATTTCTAGTGCAACATGGCATAACGTCTTCTGACCAGCCCTTAGAAAGTCTGAGAAACTTGGAGAGAAGTGATGGTGCAACATCGGAAAGGCAAATGGTAACCAGGCTCCAGCAGATTAAGTAGGGAGCTATAATCTTTCCCTAAATGAAGTCACATTTTTAATTCCATGCTCATTATGCAACTCTTTAGTTAATGATGTATTTTCTACAGTGATCCAGTTCAGATCTAGTGTAATCAAATATGTATTAATGAACTGTTATTAGCCAGGACTAAAACTGAACCACAACAGCTTCAGTCGCAGCTGAACTTGAAGTGAAACTGAAGAATTTCCTGGTTTGACTACCTAGAAGTGAGTTATTTCATTGCCTACCTCTAATTTAAATCATGAAGCTCACATGGAGAATTGTGGGGGCAATCAGATGTAAAAAAAGGATATAGGAAATTATGCATCATCTAGACTCATAATCTGGATGTTCTCTCTAACTCATCCTTCATAGCAGCAAACTGTAGAATGCTCTAATGCATTTCTGAAGAATGCAAGAGCTTTTAAAACTTTTCCACAGAAATGAAGAAGGTAGGTTATCAAGATTCTGTGGCCTCCTGATGAGACCACAGGCATGACATGTCAGAAAACTATGGTCAAGTCCCGCTCCACCCGAACTGGGGTATAAATTTTCAGCCTAGGTCACTTCAAATCAGGCAGGACAGCATCTCTATCTCATCCCCACCCGAAATCCTTAATTTTGTGCTATATAGTCATGATTTCTTGATGGAAGTGTCATTGAAACCAATTCCATTCCACTGTAGAGTTCAGCTGTGGTGAAAGAGTATTTAGACACAAATTCTATTGAACAAAATGTGCCGACCTGCCAAAGCACTCGACCAGAAGTCAGTCTACTTTTTCCTTTGCAGTTTACTGAACATGTGGATTGTTTGTACCTGTACAGAGCAGTAAAGTTCTTACCGAAGCTTTTTTATTTCGTCTCTTGATCACTGAATTCTTCCATCCTGATCCCTTGGATCTTATGGCAGTTAAATATGAACATTCTTTCAAATCTCACTTTCATAGCTTTTTGCCCTGCCACCTTTCCATTTTACGTCCATTCCCATCATTTACACAGCATCAAACAAATTTCTCTTTCTCACATTAGAGCACCTAAAGATCTCTCAACATCTGAAGTTTTCTTGCTATACTCCCTTGATTTCTCTCCCCCAATGAGATGCTTTGTACATTCATGTTTCCCATAAAAAACTTCCAGAGGATTTTATATTTATATATGTACACACACATATATAAGTGCCATCTTACCCATTTAAAACCATTTATAACCTGCCTTATCCATAGTCCTGACAGATCACTAACATCTAGCATGTTAGGTTAGTAGCACCTCTTGCCATCGAGACCACTGCTATTAGTAATTATGGATTCCCCACATGTTACTACTGTAACATCAACCCTTCACCTCTTTCCTGTTTAGACTCTTTTCATATTTTATCTAAAGCTCTGACTGGGAGTTCTTTTGGGGAGGGAACATCTTTATCCTCTGACTATCCAGTACCTGGTAAAATTAAGCCTTTTCAGGAATTTGACTCTTCAGTCAATACTTCAGCAGAAATAGTAATAATGATGCTCCTAATTCCATGCTGGTGATGGATGATTGCCTAATTCCAAATCAAACTCAGGCACTCATGAAGGTGCCTGCACAGCAGTTGTGATCATGATCACAGAAGTCAATAACACGGTCCCAGGTGGGATGACATAACATACAACAATCTGTCTGACCACCAGCACTACAAACTTGAAAATGACTGCTCAAGGTTGATCTTCGAAGAAGTTTTAGAATCCATTCACACCTTACACTGCCACTTATTCACTATTTCAGTGGGAACTGGAGAGAAACAATGAGTTATCTTGCCTTAGCTTGTCATGAAAGTAGCTGAGCCCTGGCACAGTGATCAGTAACGTCAAACCTTGGACCATATTGTAGACCTTCCTTTAGGGCTAGTCTACATCACTTGTTTACAGAAATATTTTTCTATTTCCATTGCAAAATTTCTCCAAGTATAATTCAAGGATTTTTTTGTGTTTGCCCAGGATTTCTACCTGTCCAATTTTGTAGCAGAAACTCCTAAGAGATTTCTGGACATCCTGGAGACATCTGCTGTACAGGTAGCTGTCTAATTGACAATTCATTCATAAGGAATCCAATGTTAATTGGAAATATAGAGTATTATACTTATTTCTGCCTTGGACCTATTCAAGAAAAGAATACTTTTGTTAACAATCTGGAGTGGCTAAAAGCCATAAGCCAACGAACAAAGATACTAGGTGTCAAACTACATGTCAGTGCCATGGTTTTGCAGTGTCCAGCGATGCAGACCACACAAATTCTGCTGAAACAGATACAGAAAGAATCTTTTGACTGGAAACAACAAATCACAAGTTCCTTCAATACAAACAGAGACAGAAATGAATGATTATGCCATTTAATCCATCTCCCCACCCCCTCCCCCAGCAAATACAGTTCCTTACAGGCTATTTTCAAAAGTGTTTTGCTCAGTTGTAAACTTACATATTTCTGTTATAAGAAGATACAGGCAAAGAGAGAGAAACTAAATTAAAGATTCACGTAGAAAAGCACAGCTTAATAACACAAAGTTGTAGAAACATTTTTCTCTATTCCTTTCAGCAGTGTTTGGCCAAACTCCCATTGATCTCCCAGTTATTATTAGATAAAACATTCATCTGCCTTTTCACCACTCTTACAGCCAGAGGCATCACCTTAAATAAGCTGCAATTGAACATGACATTTAATGTCAAACTCAGCACTGCTAATGCAATTGCGATTGTCGCTAGAACAACCTGTAGCATGACCCCCTTTCTGACGTATGTGAGCTGTATACCCCTCTTTCCATCCTATTCAATATTCCTGGCCCAGACATTCTACATGGCTAATATTGAATATCTTTGTTTCCTCCATCTCATCTCCAAAGCAAGCTGTTAGTGCCATTTCCTCAACTTTCTCTTCCTCTAGTGCTTGACAGAAATAGACCCACATCTGCAGTCTCACATGAGACTGCAACAGTCGGTCAATATTTCCTGTGGTCAATGAATGTTTTGGGTTTTTTTAATTTACAAGGATAAATAAAGAAAACTTATGCCCTTCCCCATGAATGCTTCAAAAATTCTGAAGAGACTTTTGTCTGGCAATAGCAGAGAGGGTCCAGACAGTAGATGAGTTACATCAATGCAGGGAAAAGCAAGTAGAAGACTTCACCGAATTGCAACAGCTCTACGATTTCTCTTCACAAGGACACACAAATAAACCTTTCTGAAAATGCATTTTGTGACAGAGTAAGATATATTTGTAACAAATTATGATCTTATATCCTACCGCACTGCAGATGGTAACAAGGGGAAAGCACACTGTTGAAAGATTGTCACAGAATAGCTGCTTTTGCGTTACCTGGTTTACTCATAGTTCACCATCCTTGAATATCAGTGTCCTGGAACAAATTTTTACTATTTATAGATCCGCAGTAATGATGGAGTTCAAAGAAACCCGTTAGAGTTCATTAAAAATGAGGCTGACTCTGAGGAGAAAGAGTAGGATCCTATTATTACCATTTCCAAGAATGAACTGCAAGACAGAAAAACAGGAAAGACAGCTTGAAATTTTTTACAAACTGCCCACAGAAGGATGAGGTAGAGTCCAGGCAGGTAAGATACCTGTCAGTAATGTTCTTATTTCATAGTTCAATAGAAGATTAAAATGTCTCTAGGCATATCAGGTTGGCTTGTTATGACAACTATAGTGTTCATCTTAGTTGTACCTGTAATGGGGACATGATGACAGTTGGGGTGTCTGGTTGCCATTTCTTCATGTAAGAAACACTTCAGATGGTTCTGTTGAAAGGAGTGTAAAAACCTCAAGAAATTTGGGTAGTCACTGTAAGTAGTCCTTTGTATAATTTTCTGTTATTTTAGGGATGGATATCTTGGTAAACAAAGTACACAGACATGAGATACAGAAAATTAATTGCTAAAAATATCCACATGCTTTGCCCAATAGCAACATATGCTCAGAAACCTAATGAAACAATTCTCACTTACAGATGGCAGCAAACAAGTAGCCAGCACTTTCTATAATACCTTAGACCTTTACAGGGGAATGATTTTAACCCTATTTAAATATCATCTGGGGACTAATCTCTGATTTAGCATTATGTTTGCCTTTGGACTTAGACAGATTTCATCCTATTCTCTCAGTTTCTGATGTCCCATGAAACAACAAAGAAATTTGGTCAATCAGTATGATACATTAATTCCACCAAGGACAAAACCTTACTCTTCCACAACTATTTTGGTGTTTCATATTGTCACCATTCACCACCAAGGGCTTTAAACAGAAAAATCAATAGCTACAGCAAAACCCCAGCATGGCTATGATTAACCTGTTGTAGGTTAAAACTCAGCTTGAAGGAATAATGCAATAAGGGTGAGACAAAAAAGGTGGATTTTTTTTTTCTCCTTTTCATTGCCAGCAATGCTGGATGGATAACTTAGAATAGAAAGAAAGAGAAACAGCTTTTCCTAATTATAATGGCATACTGAATTTTCCTGGACTCCACTGGAAGCCAAATCTCTGACTGAGAATGCCTCTTGCATAGTGGTTCTCAGGGGCACCGCAGAGAAACTTACAGGTAAATTTAGTCTTTGATGCCATGAAGATTAATTACTTTTAGAAATAATGGATATGATGGATATGGCTTACTGGAGTCTGGATCTTACCCCGGAGAAAAGGTCAAAACTTCTATAAAGTCCGAAACGAAGCATAAAAGTTATCATAATCGATGGTGCATCAAAGACTACATCAAAGCTTACCAAGGAATCAAGGGGGAAGCTTGAACTTCAATACCTTTGATTAACAGGAACTCTGACTTTTGTGAAAGCTAGGGACAACTTGTCCTTGTATTTGTGTTTTCTGTTTTTATCAGCATCTTCCTCATTTCCTCAATTTAAGCCAGCTGTTACTCTTCAAGAAGCTTACTTGTAAACATTCTGTTTTGCCCTTAGTCACAACAAGTTATTGAATATATTCCTTGGATAATTTGGTCCAGTTCAGTGAACTAGAGCATATTCCTGAAGGCCACTGGTTCGAAATAATTATTTTCCCACTTTTCCCAATTCTTTGTTTATTCTGTGTCTCACAAACTTTTTCTCAAGTCAGTCTGTTTTTAAAAGAACTTCCCCTTTTCTTAAATCCCTTACCTACAATCCTTCTAACATAATGGTTAAACATACTACCAGTAATTGCATGAATTCTAAAGTTGGGGTTTTTTTTTAGAACGGCCTCAATGTGCTTTACAATATTATTTCCTTTACAAGTTCAATAATAATGTTTTGTGCGTGTGAGTACATACACACACAAAACAATGACAATTTTCTGTATTAAAACATGATAGAACTGTTTAAGCAGACAATTACTACATTATTACAGTAATGTATGTAGTAATCATTGAATAAAATGTTACATACAACTTAAAAGTCATAGCGTGTTTTTTGTAAGCTAATTAGAAACTACACTGAGCAACCAAAAAAATGATCTGATGAAGAAAAGGATGTTAAAGTACAGGTATCTATTTAATTGTAGCAAGGGGAGATTATTTTTAACAGGCAGACCTGGTTTATAGTACAATACAAGTATTTCAATATTTTTTTTTAATAAAGCTAAAATAGTGAAACAAACTATTAAAAAATTCTCCCTGAGTTAAGATATTTTACATCAGATTCTTGAAAATAGAAACCTTGAAAATGGCAGGGTGGAGGAGCTTATAATGAAAATAGGGAAAGACTATCAACAATAGTAACTCTAGCAGGAGACTCTACAGTTAGACTAGATTTTTTCCCCTCAGTCAATCATAGTCAGCACTGCACTCAGTCAAAAAGTCAAAGCAAAATGTACAAGCAATGCCACCATACCATTGATTTCTGCATATTTCCTGGTAAAGACCAGGAGTTACCACTTTCTTTTTAATACCAGGGCAAGTGGGGGAAAGCAAGACAGTAGGTAAATATTTAATCCTTCAACGAGCCACCACCTAGCATTATCTTCACTAGGCAGCAGCTTTTAGCCACCACCTCTGGACCCCACTCTCTCCAGCTGAGGAGGGCATCTATCTTCAAAAGTATAGATTTCCTACGTATATAGAAAAATATAGTCAGATTCTCATCTGACCTAAACTCCTATAGTTTCATAGAAGTCAATAGCATTGACATGGTTCCACTAAGGGTAATGAATTTAGGTTTCTTCAAACTTCATTTCATGAAATGTTTTCTGGACAAATATGATTCCCCCCCCCCCCCCCCCGATAAATCTTGAGGAGAACATAAGTGCTAAGACACTACCAAAGGTATATATAGAAAAAAGAAAATGTCTCTTCTTAGCTTTTCACAAAAAAAAAACCCCACATCCCACCCAAAAAAAACCCAGAACAAAAACCACACCAGAAGAATATTTAAAACCTACGTTGCTGGTGTGAAAAAACCTTTCCAGTATAGGAAGTAATGGAATGCCTACTTTTTAGATTATGAGATTAGTTACGGTTCCTTCAAACGAATACTTTGAGATTTCTGAGAAGTGCGGAGCATTCGCATTAAATAGTGAAAGAGAAAAATTACTAGGTTGCTTTAGGCAGTAAATAATTAAAGCAGCAGTGCATAACTGTCGTATATGTGATTTCCGTACGTTAGAATATGAAGCATCCAGTATTAGAGTAAGTTGTGGCACTGGAACTTAGCAACAGAAAACCATGACACCTGCCAGAAAAGTTAGGCTGCAAAATGATCATTTCAGAAGCTATTTTTGAGCAGGCTCAACACTCAAGACAACACCACTTTCCCTCCGCCCTCTGAGAGATGGAGAAAATGAGATGTCAGCAATCAACAGAGCCAATACAGATTTGATGCAGTATCTGACAGCATTTATGTTAATAGCATTTTCTCATCTTACTATCCAAAGAAATATGCTGTCAAAGCTCCTCATGCAACTGGGACATCTCACTATGGTTGTCTCATCTTCAGATAAGAATCTCCTAACAAAAATTTCTACTATAGAAAATGTAGAGTTAACCTTTCTTGTTTACCAGTGAATTCAATTCTTGAAGAATCTATGATCCAAGCTTAAGTCAGAGCAAAGATTAGTTTGCTGCAACTTCTTCGAGCCAGTTGGACATATGATGTTCTATTAAAATTTCAGAACAGCTGATCATAAGGCGTTTAAGGAGGTTTGATCCCATTCTGTTTCACTGAGCATTAAACATTATATTTCTAGCCTCCTATAAAAAGTTCTACCCAGATAAGTTTGTATTTCATGAAAGATATTTTAAGCCATCATCAAAGATGAACAGACAAGGAAAATATTTCCACTTACTTCAAAGCCTTTCACTTAAATGCCATAATTAGATGTCCAACTTATTGGAGAATTCTTTTTCCTTACCTCAAACACTCATATCAATGTTTTTAGCCAGGAAGCAGAAGTATATTGCTATGGGGTCAATCAACACATAAATGTCTCCATTATATTAAATACAGGAAGTGAACACTGACTCTTTCTCAGAAAATTAAGATTCTCCTATTAGATAGCAAGAAGCTTAATAAGTATGTTACCAGCTAATGAATAAACTATATTTTTTTTTGCATGGTGAGTTACGTTAAGTTATTCCTCTATGATAGGTGACTTAAAATACTGCAGTACATTCATGTTAAAAAAAGGAAAGAAGATGCACATGAGAAGACCTGGGTAATTTTTTTTAGTTAAACACTATATTAATATTGGAGGAGAGAAGAGGTGAATTTTTTTATTTGAAAAAAATAAATACATTTGACCATAGGTATTTTTCATTTTCAGATTATAAATGGTTCTTATTTTGAAATTATTTTCTGCAGAAATTTGTCTAGATTTAGGTTCTGAAAAGACAAGAAATTTCTGGAAAGCAAAGTGAAAAGGTCAGTCAAGGCTGGTTTTATTTAGATTTTCAGTTTGTCAAAAGGATCAAAAGCAGGAGTACTGAATAGCTCTGATCTGCAATTTTAGTTATTTTTATTTTTATTTTAAACTGTATAAACAAACTAATTCTTCTTACCACTTTAATGAGGAATCTTGCTTTTTCTTTCTCCACTAGACAGAAATAGAATACGTTGGGTAGAGGAATTCTGCTCTCATGTTAGCCTTTTTTGACATTGTCAATATTGGGAATATTTGCTTGCCTTTTGTCTATTGAAAATATACTAGAAAAATAGTCCTGATAATATAGTATGCTTGTATGTTTCCTACGGTGCCACATGGCTAGAAAGCGCAGACCCTTTTAGTGTCAGAATCTCCCACAAGAACATTGTGCCGTGCACTTGGAATACCAGATCAGAGTATTTTACACTTAACGCTTGGAAGTTGTCTTAAATGTGTAGCTCAGGATATCACCAAGCCTAAATTACTTCACACAATTTTAATATAACCAATAGTTAAACGAAGGCATTAGTGTTTGCCAACCCTGTAATAAGTAACTGCTTCACTTAATCAGATCCAAGGGGCCATTTCCTTCCCATGGATTTCAGTACCCCTCCTTCAACAGTACTGAAACATCTTGTTACAGAGGAACTGCAAGAACTGGATGAGAATTTTTTTCTTGCCCTACTAATATATTACTTTTCTTGCTTCAAAAACATTTTAACCACACAGTCAAGAACTTCTGAACAGGCTCAGCTGGGGACAGCTAAAATATTTCATTTTGCAATCTTGATCTTATTTTTTGGTTTTTTTTTTTTTTTTTCTTAAGCTAAATTTGCCAGTATTTCAAACTAAAAACTCCTATTTAAAAAAATACTTTGAAACACAACATTCCAACACTTTTAGAAATCCTCTCCTCCCCATTATATATATTATTTCAAGTTGATTGATTCATCAAAACTATTTCTGGTGTAAGCAATTTAGTTTCAGCAAATAAACAGCTTTGGCAAAGATGCAAAATGAGAGTAATTTTCTAGTTTTAAGAATAAACTTTTCACCTCTGAGAAATTAAATTGTAAAACCTACTCACCGATATGAAAACAGCAAGATCAGGGGTTGTTTCTTAGGACTTAAATACTGCTTTAGAAATCTCCATGGGCTGTATGAAGTATCAAGATTAACCTCTTGCACTAACCCATACTGTAGATAGTCACAACCAAGAACTGTTCTAAAGTTTCAAGTGAATTTGAAACTTAGAATGCATAGACACAAGATTTTGAAGGAGTTTTTAGCATTTGAGAGTACAGACACCACGCTTAGCCATAGAAGTAGTGCTGCAAAAATCGCTCCATACCACCACCTGCATTTTAAGAACAGAACGTGTTTTTAAAAATCTAAGCATAGCTTAGTCTTTGTGAAACACCAAATTGTTTCTTTTGCCCTTTTGTGACTTCCAGATGATGTGGCCACCTAGTGCAACTGATGACTGACTGCATCCATGATGGCAATGCCTTCTGAGTGAATGGACTGAGACAACCTGCTAGTATATATTCTGTTAGTTATTCAACTAGAATGGATTTGTGCTAGTGACTAAAAAAAAAATAATTAGCATCTCCATATCCCTTTTGCAATTCCCCGAGACACCGATCCCTATTATTATGCTATTCTGAATGCTATCTCACAGTAGGATTCTACCTAAATAGAGTAGGATCCCTTACTAGATTCATCTTTTCATGAAGTATCAAACTGCTGGAAGCATGAAGGTTTTGTGTATCGTTCTGCCTTACTTTAAGTTTTGCCTTAAAACAAAGAAGGGGAGGAGGTAGGCTAAAGAATTTTCCTTAAGATTTATGTAACTGAATTAGCCCATTTCACTCCATGTAAATCCCCAGTGACTGCCGAAACACTCACTAACAAATACAACTAGAAGTAATTAGAGCAACAACTTGCTTGAGTCTAGACTGTCTGCTTCAGCAGTCAGTGGCAACATGGCCAATGGGAACATTAACTACTGTTTTATTCCTTCATCCTAAGAGGAAAGGTCTTTCAGAAATGCCATGTCCTTTCATACAATAACGACTCCCTACTGCATACAGTTACAAACTGTGATAGGTTGTTATATAGCAATAGAGCAGTAGAGACGCTACATGTTAGTAGTGTGGAATCTATTTCTTAAGTGGACAGTATATATGTAATACCAAACACAATGATACAATAAATTTATAAACACCGTATATGGTTGGACCAGGGAGTAGAAGACGCTGTAAAATTAGGTACATTTGTTTCTTTTATGTCTTTGCACCTTAGTTTTACTAAGGTTTGGAGGAAAAAAGAGGCACAGAATGACTTCCTACACAAGAACACCCAACCTTGGAAGTTGTTTAAAAAATGAGAAAGCTATTAAGTTTTAAAATCATTAACCCACAGAATGGAAAAAACTGTCTTTTACCAGAGCAGAGCAAAGCACAAAAATACTTAAAAAGTGACTTCATTCCCACTAAGTAAGATTTGCCAGAGTCTGCGAGGTATGATATCAGTGAGCTCTGACAGGAAGACAAGCAGAGAGAGAGGGAAGCCTGGAAGTGTCTCTATGGAAGGTTGGTCTAAGGTCCCCACATAAATGGTCAGATACTTGTAGGCAAATAAGGACTCAGACCAGAGGTAATTGTTTAAGATATGCTCTTTTCAAAATACTTTAGCATTAAACAAATAAAGCTTTGTCTTGATGAAATTATTTGATTATCGACTATCATGGTCATAACTCAAGGGGGTGGGGAATTGTAGAGCCTCAGCCCAAATCTGACCTGATTTGATCTAAGCTGAAGAACACAACTGCATTCTGTGAACTGTTTCCACCACAGTTCACAGTGGACATCATCAGAGAGCTAAACTTGAGACTAAGTGAACTTGAGGACACGCAGCTGTAATTAATCCAGTAATGACAACACCTATGTGCAGTCCCGATATCACACTGGTTGGGTTGGACACCTAGTTGAGCCCCTCCATGCCTTTAGAAAATAAACAATGCTTACCTTCCCCCTGACATGTCAGCATGACAAAAATACCAGTGTTTAATAAGTATTTTTATTCTCTAGGAAGCTAGAAAAAACCATAACCGCTACAAGTAATGTCTAAAATCAACTTTCATAGTTCCACAAGCTAGTTAACAAATGTGACTATGATAATCTCTTGACATTAATACAGTATCTCTTCTCACTTTAAAGAGATCCAGCATACTTTTCAGACTTTATGTCTACTGGAATGATTTCTTCTACCACTGAATGAAAACATAGTGACTATGTAATAACATCATACAATAGAAAATTGATAAGTATCTCACCAACGAAGTAAAGCTGAGGGGGAAAAAAGGCATTATGACATGTATAACACATGGTCTGAGCTTGAGTTTAAATCCTGTCTGAAATGCAAAATCCATTACACCTGATGAAGCCAAAATAGGGCAATGATAGAAAAGAGTTCATCACTCACACCTTGCAAGTCTAATACATCTTAACCATAAAAGTACAGTAGTTCATACAAACAAGAAAAGGATCTTGCTAGGCAAGAAGCAGCTCTAAACTGCTTATTTCTGTGTAGAACCTTCCACTGTGTAAAAGCTGATTCTCTCACATATTTTTCACCCAACAATATCAAGGTCCTTAGTGAAGTACTAAGTCCCTTTTACCTATACCTTCAGAAACTATGACCTGTGTTCCACTTCACCAATATAGAAAACTAGAACAAAATCATATCTGGACCATGACTATCAGCTTTACCTAAACTCCCTTGCTGAAACAGACAAAAAAAGCCAGTCGTGGATTTGAAACCACGTACATATATTAGCAGAGCAGCGAGCCCAACAGGATTTCAACACGTAGCTCATAGAGGTACGCAGGTTCCTGACTCCAGCTCCACGGACTTAAGAGACCTGCGGCTGTGTGTTCTTCACCTCTTCAATTCAAAGCCTACCTGCATGTATTTAGGAGCAATTTTATTAGCTTAACATGGAAATGTCACCGAAATAGATATGGCTAGACTGAATGACATAAGAGTGACAGCAAAGAAGGTGACAAGAGAAAAGCACTTTCTGAATAAAGGAGTATGAGCATTATATAGCAGATGTATCTTATTTTCAGTGTCAGGGATTTGAAAATCTAAACAGATGATTTATAGAACTTAATTTTAAACCATTTTACCTCTAAACTATTTAACCTAACAGTACCTACTATTATGACAATATCTATTCCAAGGCTGCATGCAGTTCATGAACTTAGCAACTCCAAGAACAACTAAGTGAAATAATTCTGCATGATGAATCAATTCACTACATGGTTGCTGAACCCATGAATGAAATGAAGGGGAAAAAACCCAAAGCCCTCAGAACTATAAATCACCCCTTTACACACTTTTCTCAATTTTTTCTGTTACATCAACTGTCCTATTGTTTTGGTTTTAGCTTATTCTGTTGGCTTTCAGCAGCCAGTAGGCTAGTTCATTTAAGACGATCAAAGAAGGAACCAAACACATCTATATTTATTTGCCTGAACTAGACTGAAGCAGTTTAATTTCTGTTGTTTTTTTCCCCTCAACTCAGTATATTTATAAACCAACACTAATCCTGCACAGAAATGGTCTCTGACAGTTTACCCTGCTTTATTTGGGGAAGGATCAGATGCAAAAGGCCATTGTCTCAGTAGAGCACTCAGATTTCATTAGTGAAAAGGACAAGCACGTACAAATAGCTGTCCTTACATAAACTCAGCAAACTATTTGAAATTATGGTTTATGTTGGGAGCAGTAACTTTCCAAATCCAGAGACTGGGTTACAAAAATACCAGAGATCTTCTGGGTCCATTTGGAGAGTGTTTACTGTTTACATTTCATTTTTTCTGTGCCAGAGGCAGAAGGAAAAACAGCAGCTTTGCCATCCCCACGCGTCTTTGCAATCAGCCTTATCACCGATTTAGTCATAATTCCCTTGTAAACTTCTTCAGAAATAATTTACCCATTTTGGCAAGTATGCCTTCAAGTGTAACGCATACAACCTGAATATAGAAGAACATTTTAGTTCTAAAACCACGGCAAGAATTTTCTACTTACACTACTATTCATATAATCAGAACCACACAGACAAGCCACTGCTGAACTGAGCCAACTTGCACAAAGCTTTCATGACAGCATGAACCACAAAAGTATTGTTTAGATAAGTTCAGCGACACATCAGAAGTGCACGATGACAGGTGTTTTATACTTTCTTTAGGTGATACGTGCTTTCTTTGTAAACTACTGCAATCTGAGTGCCACACTGATCTTTATGTTAGACTTAAGTGAATATTTGGGGAATAAAACTGGTCAATAAAGATCTTTTTGACAGCAATTCTGAAAAACTCCAAGTGCATCAAACCACAATATTCTTCCTCAGTACTGATGAAACCAATAACAGGTACACAAGCAAAATAATTTTGATATAAAAGAAGATTCCGGGTGCATGAACCTTGTATTGAAAGGTAGGGTCACACAGAACTAGCTATATTAATTTCAGCTAAGTCAGAAACATAAGGAAGAGGAAAACACAAGAAAGTGTTTCAGAAAAACAATGAACAAGAAATATAAATATTAGTTTCCTTTGGATGAGAAAAAAGGAACAGTTACAAAATAAATTTCTTGCTAGAACAGTAATGATATCCTGCCAAACCTGGTTTTCTTCTTGTAAACAAATAATATTGAAGCTAAAAGAAAAACACTGACCACTGCATGCAAGCATCTCCCAGGCTAGCCAGTACTTCAAATGAATCTGTTAATAATTTTTATGAAGTCCATCACACTTTTGAATACATTTCTAAGTTATTATAATATTATTTTATATTTTGAAAACAAAGGTACCATTAATTTCCATGTGGTACTTTGTTTTTAATCTAAGTTCTGCAGTGCACAGGCCTGTCTTCTCAGGCTGAATTAACGTGACACCACAAAGTTTTAGTTTGCTTGTTTTCCCCTCACTTAAAGTCCTCTTATACATTATTTGTTCTTATCAATGAAAGGTAACATTTAAAAATAAAACAACACACACCCATAAAACTAATTGGGCACTGATTCACTGTGATAGCCTTATGATAAAATTTTCTACTGGCTGCTATAAAACTAGAGAACACAAGAAAACTAAATAGAGCATAGTGTAAGAACACAAATATGCAGACCTTTCAGGAATATATTTGCAGATAGAACTGTACTGACATAACTTTCAGGGATGCCAGTTGCACCAGGGGATGTTTAGACTCAGTATTAGGAAAAATTTCCTTACTGAGAGAGTGGTGAGACACTGGAATGAACTGCCCAGGGAAGTGGTGGAGTCACCATCCCTGGAGGTGTTCAAGGAATGTGTGGATGAAGCATTGTGGGACATGGTTTAATGGGCATGGTGGTGTTTGTTGGTTGATGGTTGGACTTGATGATCTTACAGGTCTTTTCCAACCTTAGGGATTCTGTGATGCTCAACCACTGTAAACTGAGTACTCAGTGCCTCAAAGTAACTCAGTTTTCTAGAAACAGCACATCTCAGAGAGGTCCTATAATCAGCGTACAGGAACTCTAAGCATTTTAATGGAGCTACTCGAACTTCTTCCATGGGAGAGCAGAATGAGGTCCCAATGCTTAAGGAGAAGTACAGTAATAGTTCACATGGAGATGCAGCCTTTTTTTTTGTATGGAGAGACTGTTGGATTCCAAGTAATGAACTGAGCTTACCAAAAGTGAAATCATTCTGCATGATGAATCAATTCCAACAATTGCCAACAATTCCAGAATTATCTAAATATTATACTGTCTTTTGAAGCACTACACTCCAATGTGTCATCTACCTTCAGTAAATGTTCTCTCATCTTCAAATTTTATCTGTCAAAGAATTGTTGAGAGTTGAAGGGACTCTGGAGATGTCCAGTCAAACACACCCGTGTTTGACTGTATATACACACACACACACAACGGTTTATATACATATATATATAAAGGTTTCCACAGTTCCTAGTTGGGTACCTCAGAGAAAATGTCACTCGTTATCTGGTTGTAGAGAAAAAGTTCCAAACCTCCTTTTCTCTTTAAGACAACGTGAGGAACATGCGGACACAATCACAACACCTTTTTGCAGGAAAGCCTCAGCAAATCTGTGCAATTGCCCATAAGCTGCTGAGCATATACCTCCAAAATCCTTCCTCAGCTTCTCACCCTCTTTTACAAGGCATTGCACTAGAAATCCGTATCGCTCTGCCCTAACTGGTTCATAACAGACTAATTCTTGTGCAGCCAAGAAAGTTATTCTAGTTCCTATAACTCTGAAGTGGAAATATGAATACCTTCTCTGTAAGGGAGTTCTTCAGGTTAGTTATTTGCGGAATATGTGAAATGGTGAGGTGACAAACAATTAACCTTCATGAATAGTTCAATTATTTCTTTAATTGTAATTGCTTACATAACATCCCGATTTCTTAATAGGAGATATTTGATTCCGTTGTGTTGTGTTTTGTTTTTTAAAGAAAGTATGGAAACAGCTCTAGGATAAGCAGGCATGGATACCTACAGACCTTTATTCTTACAATCTTTCCTTCTTCCACCTCTTAGTTTAGGTTTCTCAGTAATCTTGACAGATATTTTTTGTTATACATGCAGGTTTTCCCCAGGATTTTTAGAAAACACTGTGCAAAAGAGGAATTGTAGGCATTAAAATGACCTGAGACCCACGTCTTACCCACGCATATATATATATATTATCTCTTTATCATAAGTAAAGTCAGACCCATACTGTTTCAGCTCCACCTTATGAAAGCATTAAAATGTTCCCCAGGCAATGTGAATTTTAGTGCAAGTGTACTCACAGACACATACAGCTTCTTTTACGGTCTTGGAGATGCCTGAACATCTCACACCCACAGTTTTGTCAGTATCCTGTGTCACGTCATCCATCATAGATACATAAAGCTACTAAGACAACTAAAGAAAAAGGCATCAGGATCATTGCTTGAGGCTGCGCATTTACTAGCTCAAGCTTTTTGCTTGTTCACTGGACTGGTACACCTTTCACGATTGACTTGTTTCGGCAACTACCTATGGAAATTAGAAGAAAATATAGGAAAAAATATTTGTGCTTTTTAGGAGATGAATAGACAAAACACCTACTGCGTTGCCTACCAACAGAAAAGTAAACACGGCCATATTTGCAAGCAGTCAGCCTGCGTCCACCCCGAGGTCACAGTCTACACGTACAGTTTGCACGCTTGCTTCAACGAAGAGCTGAGCTAGGACCCTGGAGGACAGTAATTACTCTCTAGCTGAGTGAAGGAGCCTGTCCCCACTCACCAGAGGAAATGAAAAACCAAAAATTATGGGGGATTTTTGGTTTGGTGGGGATTTTTTTTGGTTTTGATTCAGGGTCTTTTGGTATTTGGTTTGGTTTTTTTTTTTTTCAGATGCTATTCTCTCAGTAGCTGTTTTGTAGCTATTTCCAAAAGCTGTCTAGAGGAAATAAGCTCTGTCTTTACCTCCAGTACTTTTCCTTCTCTTCTTTCACACTGATAATTGCTTTTTCATCTCTGTTATTCTCTAAACCATAGTATCACCATTCCATCTTTGTTCTCCCGCCCTAATTTCACATATTTTACGGGCTCCTGCCACTTATTCCACCACAACAGCTTTAAAGTTTATCCTTTTCTTCCCTTCCCTGCATTTCAATTTACACAATTCCATTCTCAATAATACATCATGATATATTAAGCAAACTCCCCTGGTACTCATACACATTCACATTCCTTATCTTTTCAGAAAGTCTGTACGTCATCTAAGGTGGTATTTCTCGTTATTTTCAGAGCTGAATCTAATCTATGCCTATATTATTCTATTTTCTATTTCTGCAATACTTGTTTGACTATAGTATGATACAGTCTCGAAATGACAGATTATTGCTTCTGCTAGGTAAGGGGATCAATATTTTGCCTTAATTGTAATGATTCTGATGGAGTGCTGAGTGTTCTTGGTTGAGAAGAAGCCAGACTGATGAGGCCTCATTAAAAAAATGATACCTGAAAAAAGGCTTCAGCAGCATCAGTAACTTCATTATTACCTTCATTTCCTCTAGCTGAATAAGATTTAGATCCCTAAAAAAATTACAAGGTGTTAAACTCTTTATAAACTTAAAATGCAACACAAGCCCTGATATGGAAAGACTTGACATCTTCATAGATGGCAGGTTAAAGTTAAAACAAAACAATTTTTCTCTTAAACGTGGAGAATGGGAAACACATAAATTAGATTATTTCTTCATGATGAAAACCATGCACATGTGGCAGTGACATACACCGTTACCTGGGTACTTGACAAGGGCACTAATCACTCTGTACGCATCTGCTGTCAGTAAAGGATGTAACCCATTCTTCCTGCTTATTGCACTTCATCTATTCATCAAAAATCTACAGACTGAAACATCTACTCCTTTGCTAATTGGATTCAGACCCTGCTGATGGGAGCTGGCATGACCTTCTCCACAACTAATCCCTACGTTAGTGAATGATGAAGTCCAAAGAAAGATATTTCTGAAATTTCTGCCCCTCAGCCCTAGATTCCATCTGGAAAAAGTGCCATCTGGGATGGATTACTGTTCTAGTCAGTTCAAGTGCTGATGATCTTAACTTTTATATCTAACTGGGAAAAGAAAATTTAGGATACGCTACAGAAACCACACACATGAAGTGATCAGAAACACTCTTTTAATGGTGGATATCTTAAGTGATTTCACATTTATAGCTGTCAGTGCTAACGTCATTCTCTGAGGAGAAAACCGACAAAATTTTCCCTGGCACAAGGCCATGGATTGGGTTTTTTTTTTCCACCCCTCCTCTTTCTTTTCATTTTAGATGTACAACAGGTGCTTGTGGGAAAACCACTATTCTAACCCAATCATGCTCACTGTGGCAAAATGTTAAGAGGCAACTCAGGGAGGAGAATGACAAAACGCATTTGCATAGTTTGCACTGCAGAATTTATTTAATTTAGGAAGAAAGGCCTGTGAGGCTTACGGCGTTGTCAAAAACTGTAAATATAAAGGTCCCTTTGGTATTTCTTAAAGCGCTAAGTAAAAGGTCCTTTGGATTCAGCGTTAAAGCCAGACTAACGAAGTCAGTCTTCACAGCCTTTTGAGTTGATCTTTGGAAGGAAAGTATGCTATGAGTAAACTATACTACCTTGAAAAGAGTTTCAGTTGCTTCATTAGAAGCAACATCTCATTCAGCTCTGAACTTCCCAGACTGCATTCAACTGCACCCACACAAGAGTTTTGTTGCAAATTCTAATATAAATATACACACAAAATAATAATAATTTTCGCCATTTGGTGGAAAGTCCCGAGTGCTTACAAAAAGCACTAGATTACCACCAATGACTTCTTCCAGATTTATACACCTAGAGTGTAAAAGTATTACATCCATATTACACACATGTGAAATAGTTCATTCAGTGTTTTCCCCTACCTTGGTTGATCCCAGTATTTCACTTCAATATATATTCAAAGAGTTTTCTAGAATATGCTTGTGATTTAATCATCAATTTATCTAAATGCATTCTAGAACAAACAGATTAACATGGATACTATCCAGCTCAGACACGGGATACCTAGACTTACTAAAAATAACTGTTCATCAAAGCAGAAACGGGGTAAAACAGCTCCGGAAGGAATCACTAAGAAAAACCTTTGCCAAAAAACCCATTAAGAGTGTTTACTTCAGATGCGGAAGGCTGCGTTACGGTGCCCAGGGTGCCGCGAGACGCAGCCCGGCCGCTCCCTGCCAGCCCAGCCCCAGGATCCACGGGGCACCCTGGCCCCCGCAGTGCCCATCCCGCAGAGAGCGGGGCAGGCCCGGCCAGGGGATCGCTAGGTTCAGATGAGAGCCCAGATTGCCAGACAAGTCCATGGTGCTGAGGCAGGTCCAGTGAGAGCAGCCAGGGTCAACCACAGGACAGGGCCGGGCCGGGCCAGACAGCGGCCCAGTTGTGGGGCAATGGGAGCTCCGGCAGGGCCCAGCACTAAAGCCTCGGCCTAGAGCAGCTCCCGCAGGATGGAGGTGGGCCCGGGCCCAGGCCTCCACCCAGCACCGCCGGGGACCCTCACCCAAGGCCACCAGCGGGAGGGGGGCAGCTCTCGGCTGCGCTGGCCTGGGCCCCGCTGCCAGGCCCCCAGGAGGGGGGACATGCTCAGGGCCCTGGCACTACTTCCTCTAGACATCTTACACCCATACAAGTACTGCGCCTGTTAGGCTACTCGGGGATAGAGGTTTCCTTTCTCCACAGGCCCAACTCACTCCCTGCATACACGTTTTGAAAAGCTCTGAAGAAAATTCAAACTTGCAAAAGGTGCTTTGGTGTATTAAGCTAATTACCTACTCAGAGCTGGGTAAACACACAGATCAGGCAACAATGCTGCCATCTACCCTGATCACAAGGAGAAAGTAGCTGTCAGAGGTAATGGGAAATCACCACTGAAGACCGGGATACCTCTAGCCATCAATCAAAGATCTTAAAACACACACATTATCTTTGCACCTGGTAATAACAGCATACATGGATTACTATACAGGTGGGGATGCATAAGGCAACCTTAGGAGTCAACCTGCAATCCTTGGGTCCAATTTACAAGTAAGGTTTTATTCTTTTAAGAATATTTTAAATCCTTCAGATAGGAAAATTACTCCCACTGGGGAAATTCAGCCCCTGAAACTGAGTTTTACCCTCAGTTCACATAATGAATTAATAAAAAAGGGCACAGATCCCCTATCAGTTCTGTTTGACCAGAGAAAGCCCATCACTTATCCTTCTATGCATTCACACACAGAGTTTAGATATTATCTGATTTTCCTCTTTTGTTCCCACCCCCTCTTTTCTTCTTCTCCACCTCAAACACCATCAGATAAATTTTTTGGATTTATGCCTTAGTCTCAGAAACATGACAGCTTTAATTTGTCACATAGTTTTTTAATATATGAAATCATCTTAGAAACATGCTATTTACCCTAGCCAAACATTACAGCTGAAAGGAAAGTTTTCCTTTTCAGTAGGTGTTCAATAACCATGTAAGTGCACGTCCTCATATGCTGCAATTTTTGCACTGTAATCTAATAACTTATGAAAATAAATTACCAAACATATGCAAAATTAAAAGGACAAGAACTAAAAGATGTTTTTATTATTATTTCTCCCAGAAGTAAACTTATTAGATTTCAGCATACTGCTACAGCCCTGACAGTTCTTACTTTCAAAAGAATAACTGAAGAACCCTTCTAGGATATTGAGCAACCTAAACTTGGGTGGTTCTCATGCCCCTGAATTTTTACCCTTACACAGCCTGTTAGATTCACCTTCTTCCTTTTCAGTTTGACACTATCAACACGGATACCATGTTGGTATCAGTTAGATACCAGTCATGGATTTTGTCAGCATTATAAAATGATTGCAATTACTGTCTAAATCTAATTCTCTTCTTTCGCATATATAAAGGCATGAACAGTCATACTGTGCACTGTAAAGTAGCTTACCTGACCCTGTCACAGTGGGAAAAGGAGTGCCAAGCAAAAAGACACTACATTCAAAGAATTAAGTAGACTAAACAAGGTATACAGTCAGGGTTAGGTCAAGCTTGCAGTATGAGCCATCCACAGTGACACTGTGCTATGTTTCCAGCAGTTTCAGGCATTATCTCAGTTTTTGGTCCACAGCTCATTACCCTCAGGTCTTCTTTGCATTGCCCTGTTTGCAATGGCTTACCACACTCAGACCGTTTGCCTCGGTCTCAGCTCTTGGCCAAGTCACGGCTGCCATACATGTCACTTAGCATATCAGATTTACAGTAATAAAATTTATAGTAATAAAGAATGCAGTTTTCAAAGAGTGATTGCCATTTCATATTTTAATGCAAGCTGGTTTCTTTCACTTTGTCATATAAGCTATTGGTATTTGTTCTCATTTTTTGTCCCAACACATGAAAGGTTAGTTTTCATAAGTTTTGTGCAAGCTATGATTCATGTTAGCTGTAGTGTTCGTTGCAGTGAATTAACCCCTTTAGCGCTTATGGACTTGATCTATAACTCCTTGAAGGCTGCTTCCAGGGCAGGAATCAGAGCAATACAGTAACTATGACTCAGAGCTACCTGCACACTCAAAACAGTTTCCAGATCACCAGAGGATAGTTCCTTATAGGTATATTACTTTAAATAGTGGAATTTCAAGTTATTATGGGCAAGTGAGTTTGAATGCTGACTGGACGTTCTGATGTCAGAAATAGGAAAGAAATTCTTCCAAATCCTCAGTGACAGGTAAGCCAAAATGCTAAGCTATATAGAATATAACCTGGACACAAAGAGAAGCGAGATTTTCAGGTTAACAGGTTGTTCTAGAACTATGCTGGGCAGCAGATCACAAAACAGGAAAACCACAAAACTAATTTTTTTCAGATTTGGCCTCGGATGCTGAGCTAGAGGCTCAACTTGACTGAATGCTACTCTGTGCACTCAATGTATGCAGAGTACTTCATACAATATAGCATGCCAGCTTTCCTGAACGATGCCCAAACTTCTAACTTGGGCCACTAACGCTTAGCACATTTTGACATTGGTTTTATTTGGAAAGTGCTAGATTGCATTACTATTCCAACTATCTCCTTTTCTTGGACATATCCCCGAAGTATTATTACACAAAGGCAGAGACCAAAAATGAAGCGAAAAAAGAAGTGGCTGCTAGCTCTCTACTAGCAACACAATTCTTTGCTCCACAGATAAAAAACCTCTGTCCCCTTTGGTGCAGCTGTCAGGTGGGTCTAAATCCTGTGTTAAAATATCTAATCTATCTTTGGAGAGAAGTACTTCAGGAGTAAGGATGCTTGTTGACAAGTGAGAACTACTTTTAGAGGCATTTCTGTATACAATATGCTTTTCAGCTAAGCAATGAATAAACTTTACTTCACAAAACTTTCTTCTGTTTCAAATAAATTGCAAAAGCCTAGTCTAGATCGGTCCTTCATTCTGGCAACTCATTTTAAAAGAATTTTTATTGTTACCAAAACATTTTAAGGGCCTTTTGCCTTCAACATTCATTTGAAGTAGCTTTTTGTGCTAACTGAAAATCCATTACTGTTTTTTCACTTGAGACTTGTAGAGGTTTCATTTTTCATGTAAGAGACAATGAAAAGCTGATGTTTTGTTGTTTTTTGTTTTTTCTTTTTTTAAGTCTGTGAAAACCAGACATGGATGCATTCTCTAATCTCCTTTATCCAGCAAAGGAGAAAAAAAAAAATAATTATTCACAACATCCAACATCATGGACTATAAGCCATGAAGGTAAGTGGCTCTGTAGATCAGAAACTAGAGCTGCAAGTCCCCAAGTGTGCTGCATCATTTTACAACTCATGTTCTAATCTTAACATTCTCATTTGTCTTCTGATGATATCGCCTAAGGGAACATTCCAGCTACTAAAAATAAATGTAATAAACAGAAGTGTAATAAACTGAGAAAATTGCACCCTTGAGCTTCAGAATTTTATACCTTAGAACCACGCAGCCAACAATTTCAGCTAGTATGTTGTGCAATATGTTTTGATTAGCTTATGGTATCTGCACTCTCAAACATAGCATAGGTGTGATACCATCCTGATGAGCAAACCAATACTTGAGTGATGAACAAACAAATAACCCATTTCATTTTGCATGTCCAAGCTGCTTTCAGATGTGTAGTTTATTGTAATTATTTAAATATTTAACTATCTAACAAAGATCACTATTTACACTACTTAGCCTTTAATTTCCAAAAAAAAATGGTTTGCTGATCGTGTCACTGAGCATTTTAAGATTGTCTCACTTAGGTATTGGCTGCATCAGAGGAGCTTCAGAAGCATTTTAGGAGAAATTATTTGAAAGAGAAAAAGGACGGACAAGAGTCATTGTCCTCCTCCCTCTAAAAACATTTTAAAAGCCAAAACATACTGAACTGATGCATCATGCAGTCTGAAGAACACCATTATTGCCTCCTCTACAATGCTTTCAATTTTGGCAGACATCATACGCTAGCATTTACTGACATTGAAAACCTCCAAGCCATCCTTCCAAACTTTGTATTGAATATAACATTAAGTACAACTATCTTCATTGTACCAAATTACAAAGGATCCTCAATGATAATTTCTTTTGTAAAGATAAGACTTTTCCAAAAACTCAGAATATGAAAGCATTATAAACAGTTTTGAGATGTACTTGTCTGACCAAGTGGAAGCGGCAGCTGTGTGCCAGCCAGAACAGCTACTGGACAACTCAGGAATCTTATGCTTTTCTGTCATTTTAAGAAGGTCTATATCTTTAACATGTATCTTACCACAGATACTATCCCGTAAATATATACCACAGATTCATTTTTAATCAAAGTCTGCTTTTCTAGCACTAGAAAATTTGTGGTTGACAGTCACTGTGATGGTCAAGAACTACAACAGCCATTAGCAAGAGCCATGCCCTTTATTCTTTAAGCCTATACTATACTGTCTATTAGTAACCCTGTACCAGGAGCAAAGAGGTCTCAATTAAGTTGATGGTCGTACACTGCACTTCCAATAGAAAGGAAGAACAAGTCAAGTCCTCTCTGCAGAATACCCAAGGGCCTTACCACGAGAACCACTCTGACAAGAGCAGGAAAATCATATCAAGTCTGTCCACCAAACAGTGACTACACTTTCAAGAACTCTTTCCCAAAAATTCATAATGCTTCTACCAGGAGGACAAGTAAGCAAAATGTTATTTCTATTATTTCTGTATTTCTATTACCCACAAGATTTCTGTTTCCCTTGTCCACCTTCCAGATCAGGATTTGGCCCTGGCTAACACAGGCCTTATACATAGTAGTGATGATGATGGGACTCTTCCCAATAACTAGATCAAGGAACTACCTCCTGATGACATTCTCCAATCCTGAACAAGGATTGGTTAGCCAGCTTGGATACAATTCTGCAAGACCAGCAACTTGTGAACATCCTATTTGGTCCTGTCTGTTCTCATGTCTCGTGTGGTAAGCCAAATCCTAGCTCCATAGTAAAGCATTCCTTAATACAGTCAAACTCAACACGCAGAGAACAGATTCAACACAGAAAGCAGCCATAAGCATGACAGTAAGCAATGATCTGCCCTTAGTCCATACTTGTCCCTTTCTCTAGCACCTGCAATTTGTCTCCTGCTCCAGTGGTGACAAAAAACTATGTGAAAATTCTGTTCCACAAGACAGGTCATGATTTTTAACAAAATGGATATTTTAAAAAACTACTTACAAGTCAGCTGTCAGTTTTGATTTGCAACCCAGTTTCCAAAGGTAGAACGTCTTCCGAGTCCTTTTTTGTTTTCAGTCCCATTCTAAGCCCGGTAATAGCACCCCACTCAATTTCTGTGGCTACTTTAAGAACCGAAACTTGAGAGGCTTCTCCAACACGCTTTTCTGCTAATGTATCATGGAAGAGAGGACATCATTTAAATGTGAAGAATGGTTTCATAATATTCCAAGGAGGCCCCAGAAAGATGCCTGTATTCTTAACTCTTTGTTTCCTCGCTCTCCATTTGACCATCAGGTCACAAAGCATGATGAGCTAGCTTTCAGAGACAGTAGTTCTCCTAGAATTCCTCATCACATGTCTGCATCCAGAATGATCATCAGAGCACAGCAAGGGTTCGCTGCTCCCTAAGCAACGAGGAGACAGGAGCCAAGTGCAATAAAAAGGTCAACAGGGCAGGGGCTATGCAGAGAGGCAGCAGGTCCAGAGATCATGACCAGGTTCAATCAAGAGTGCAGATCAGCAGGAAAGTTCATAGCAATAAGGCAGATCCAAGACTAAGTCAGGAAAACAATCTGCAAGTCAGGAGCAGTTGAGGGTAATCAGAGTGAGATACTGTCCAGAGATCACTGAGCAGGTTCAGAGGGACAAGATAGGTCAAGCCAGGAAGTCAGTCCATGGGTTAGGGTCCATTTCTAGGCACAGACATGGCTGAGCAAGCAACCAACACTCCTACAGCCTAGCTCAGAGAGAAACTGAAGACTCAGGGCTGAGCTTAAATGGAGCCCTTAGGCCTATGGGCAGGGATGTGTCTGGAAGGCTCAGGTGAGGCTGGTTAGGGCCATTAGAGCTATTAGTGCAGTCAAGGCCCTGACATGGATGTTCTTGGCCACCTGCTCATGATTTGGAGATAACCTAATGATTTGCATTAATTACACAGATATTCTGCTAATGCAAAAGAGATACTCCTGTCTAGGCAACCCTCACTGGGAGAGCTTCCCTGGAGTTTCTTGAAACAGCAGTGAAGGTACAGATACACTTTTACTTATCTTTACTGCTCACAGAACACCACAATTAGGGCAATATTCAATTAAATCCAAAAGTGGTTTTTTTTAGAAAAGCTTTTTTTTTTTTAATTTAAAACATAAAGCACCTTTAATCTATAGTTCTAGCTGTGCTAAGATAGCACAGAAAACAGGAACTTAGTAGAATTCAGATAAGCATTGGATTTAATAGGCTTAATGAGACCATGTAAAATAGAATAATTTTTAAGAGATACAAATCCTCAAGCTCCAAGGCATACATCAACCAGGAGATGAGAGAAGCTAAAAAGTTCATTCCATTATGATCTACTTTTCAGAATAGGCATGATCAGAAATGAGCAATTCATCACAGGTTTGATCCAGTGTGCAATCTTGCCTTTATTTATTTACTTTTATTATGGCTTTACTTTTATAAGCTATCAGGACAAATTCTGACCTAAAAATGTATGTATAACTCTTTTGATTTTCAACCTTAACCAGAAATTAGTTCATCTTATGCACCTACGAACTTCCTTGCATTTGTGTATATCAAAAGGAAATATTTTATAGAAAATGAAAAGAGTGCAGAAAAGTTTCTGCCTAAGTTTAGAAATCAAAAATATAACAGGGCACAGACAATTCCGTGCATACACAAAACATTAATGCAATTAAAGACCATGCCTGAGCCTTGGAGATAGAAATAAGAATTCTTGGTTTCTTGTTGGAACAGACACTTGTAGTTCATAACCTGTAGGGGAGGATTCATTACAGGACGATAGATTTTCTTTACTGGTCCTTCTTGCTTATCACAGGATTTCTCAAAACATTTTGTGAACCTAATGAAGCCTCACAGCACTTCCTCTGAAATAAAATAGATATTCTTATCCTCACTTGATGAGTAAACTGAAGCACTGCGAAGTGAAGCCACTTGTTTGTGAAAGACAACGGGCTGGAAAAGTTGTACAGTGGTAAGATTTTGCCTTGGATTTAGCATACCTGGATCCAAATTTCTCCTCAATATAGTTACCTAAGTTAAGAAGTAAAAGGTCAGTCAAAGTTCCCACCCCATGTGTGCCAGGCACTGGACTTTTAACCAGTGAAGCCCCGTGGGCACTGCTGTTGCTTCTGAAAATACTAAGTATTGTTTCTACTATATCAGAACTGAGGCCATTCACATTTCTTTCATGCCTAAACCTGAAATGCACAGATGAGGTATTTTCTTCAGTGTACCATCTATGAGGCCCAAAATAGTAACCAAATGCTTACCTAAGAAATACCTACAGAATTAAGGTCAAAAGAAAATACAGTTGTATTCACCTGTTTCATGCTAAAGTTTGTCCAGAAGAGGAGCTTTGCCTCTTTATTAATCTTTATCTGGCACGTAGAAAGTTTGGGTTTGTGCCTCTTCTTCCTTTTGTCTTTCCAGAGAAACCAAAGAGCCCTCTTCAGTCTGTAAAAGGGACAACTTATTTCCAATGTAAACTGTTTTCATATTGGAGGGCTTTTATAGTTCCCCTCTCATACTTACTGTTATCACAACTATGGATACTCTCCAGATAGTGCATATATATAAAGCCTACAGTTCATATGCCTAACTTGGTTGCTAGTCCAAGAGTCAGGAATTTCCCTTTGTGGATCTAGCCTTCAGCCTGTGTCTTAATTCCTCATTTGTGCAATAGCATTAGTAACACCTTTCTAGTTCATAATATAATGAACATTAAAGATTGTGAGGGATGCAGATATTAAAGAAATTAGGCCAGGTGATAAATCAGGGTTGGATTAGGATTCAGCAAAGCACATGTAGACTCCCAATGATCAACTTTCAGCTGTTATCTTACTCTCCCCTTTCTACCTACAAACCAGAAAAGCTTATAATTTTCAACAGGGGGGTTATGATCCAGGAATCATGAAATGTTCAACCTCAGGAAGCTATCAGGTGCCTGGACTGGGCTGCAAAATGCCGTAACAAAGTGGTCTTGATCCTGCGTTGACTTCAGCGACAGCCTATATGGTCAGACTTTTAATCAGCTCCTTGACTCGTTTCATGACCCAGACCCTTGCAGAAATACACCTCATACTCTCCTGGCACACCTCCCATAAACTGTTGAAATAGATAGTTCTGAAGAACTGGCGGCATTAGATTTTATTTATGTTTCCATACTTGGAACGAAGCTTTCTCCCAGCCGGCCTCTTCACAGTAAGAAACAAGAAGTCTATGTTTTTGCAATGCATTTGCACAAAGCTCCCCTTAATGGCCTGACAGCCTCCACACTAAACTGACAGTCTTTTTTGCATAAGTAGAGAAGCAGGAAGAGCAAGGAGACAGATGGGTGAGTATTAATTATTGTTTATAAGGCTGGGGAAAAATAGTAATTTGAAATTTCTAAACCCCACTTCCCAAACAACCTTGTCTTATTTACATTATCATGTAATGCTAGCAGCCAGAATGTACTAAATGCATAAAGAGCTACAAGCTTTACGTCAAGTATTTCTTGAAAGTTAAGCACAGAAAGATGCACAACTAAGGCTATTTCAGTTCAGCTCCCCAGACACTGGCAGAGGGCAAAAGTAATTTCTTACATGGCAGAAACCTGTTATAACCAGAAAACTGTGTTATTTAATCTTGCTATTAGGTGGACATCCCAACCAAAACTCACCAAAAAAGAGAACTGTAATGCTATTACTGAAAATTAGATTTTATTCCTGATTAGATACCACAAATGTAGCTATGAATAGTAAAGGCTAGGATGTCAACATAAAGTCTTATTGTCCACGGTTTCTGAAATGCTAACCACATATCGTATACTATCTTTATGGCACGGTTACTATTACTATGAAGCTCTTTCTCACTGCCAGATTAAGCACAGCACAGCAGCTGCGATGCTGAATGTACTCCATACGTTATCTCAGAACACAGCTGCTTCAAGATCAGGTACAACCAAACATTACATCTACTTTACTTCTGAAAACTGGAGCATGTTCCCCCTGAACATGGCTAGCATGTTATTGAATATATAGTGCTAGGAATGTGGCTGCATTTTCTCTACCAAGTCAGTAAGTGTGCTGAATGACTGTATTAATTATGCCCATGTACATCATCTACTGTGCTAGTATATGCACTAGATATTGGCACACTAATGTTTTGCTGATATTACTGCAGTCTGGTACAATTTTTTTGTAAGCCTTCATTAAATACCTACTTATCATACTTCAGCATGAAAAGGGCAGCTTTTGCATGATTTGAAGATGATGGCAGTATAATAAGTCAGATGAAAGAATAGCCTTGAAATGAGAATACATTTTTCACTATTTTCAGGCTTCATTTCCTTTTTAGGTAGGAAGAATAGGACCTAGAACTGCATAACTGGATAAAAAAAAGTTATGTCACTGGTATGCAATAGGTTGGTATTTTATTCACACCCCGTAGCAACTCAATGGACCTGTTCACATGTAGATGAGTAAAGTCTAAAGTTCTATTAATTTTGCTGTGAATTCATTCACAGTGTGCCTGGTAATGACTCTGAAAAGTTGAGAAAAATATATTAACAGCTGTAGAAACATTTGCAGATCATTTTTCAATTATACTTTTTTGAATACGAACAAAAATGCCTTCTGTTAATTAGCATACACTTACATAGCATCTTTCTTGTAGAGAGATCCCAAAGTATTATATACGAATCAGTTCATAAACAGAAGAAAGGCAGCCACAACTGGGACAAAACACACAAGATCATTAAAGGGCCACAGCACTTCCACTGAGCAGATCTACCATTGCTTTTAATAAAGGTAGGATAAAGACTTCAAAAGAAAAAAGGAAAAAAAGGAAAAAAGAAGAAAACAGGAAAACAGAGGAGGAGGAGGAAGAGCTTACACAATGTTTTAGTTAGGTAGATCCTTAATCTCAGGGAAATCGATAGAATTGTTTTGAAGGTGCAGTAACCATTTTAAAAAAAAGGAATTCTATCTGTATGTCATGATTACTGCTCTTGGTAAAAAAATGCTGGGCAAAAGTTTTTAGAAATACCTTCTTAATTAACTTTCTTCTTTTCCTTTTCATTATAACCATCACTTTTTCATTACACTAAAATTGTAACCTCCCTTAAAAAGAATAGGGAATTTTTTTATCTTGCAAGAATGTATAGAGAAATAAAATTCATATTTGTATGTGTGTGTGCATGTATTCATGCCTGGTATATGCACAAAACCTTTAGGCTTATACTCGGATTCAACAAGTAAAAAAAAAAAAACAAAACAGGAAAAAATAATTTAGACGTTAATTCTACTGTTGAAGCACAACAGATTTCCTGAAATCTCAGAAAAGTTTTTACTGAAGTGGAAAACTTTATTAAGTTTCATCCACAATTTTAGTTAAGGAGCAGATGAGGCAGAGCTCCTAGACAACCGCACAGCTTCTCATCCTACTGCAGCAGCATCTCTCCCCACACACCTGGGAGAACATGGAGAACTGGCTACCCAGAACTGTGCACCCGGGAAACATGGTCCCTGAGAAAACTCACAAAAAGATTTGGCTGTGATGTCTTGAAGGTTCATTGACCTGAAGCTAATTTCATGAAACAGTTTCAATTTCAAGTCTACAGAGGTTCCCAACCACAAAATGATGACAGAAGTCTAAATGATGAACCAACAAATGCCACTAGTTTAAACACCCAGCTTTTCCTGAGTTCTAGGCCCATGGATCCTGGTTTACAGTATAAAATTTCAGATTGAAATGATAGTTTAAGGAAAGAGGAATAGATTTTGTAAACATTTGCTAACACTAAGCATCTTTAAAACACATAGGACTTGTACTCATCCAGATAAAATACTAACTTCTTATGTACTATTTCTTGCCTTAGATTCCCTACTGCCCTTTAGCTATCTACAGTATTGTGGTAGCCATCCTTACTTCATTCACACATTCTCAGACCAAGAAGTCTTCTCTAACCTTTGTAGTCTTTGGTTTTTGCTGTATTTAATCCTACTCTCAACACAATTCCTTCCCTCCCTTTTGTTTCTTCAGTTTTTTCTCTTGCCTAGCTCAGCAAACTTTCTCTGTTGGACTTTTAGATTCCTACATCAGCAACTCCATCTCTCCATTTTTTGGAAGACTCTCTTACCCCTTAAAACAGTAATCCTCTGCACTTAGGCTGGATAAAAATAGTTGGCATACGGCCATGCCATTGTTCCATTTAGGCAACAGCTCTTTGGGTTTTGACAGTCTTCAATGGCCCTCCAATCTCCAGACTCTGTAGCTTGTTTTGTGAATAAAAGACATAAGGGACAAGAATATGGCAAAATAATAATAGTGAATTGAACATATAGTCTCAGAGAGAATTCACAGACTGTTCACAGATGGATTCCCAAATCTATATCTCAATATAGAAAAAGGATGATGCAGACAAAAACATTACTATATTTTTGGTACTTCTGCTTCATATACAGAAAAAAAGCCAAGACAATTAATTTCAGGCTTTTGAAAGCTGTTGTACTTACTATAAATATTGCATGGCAGGCCTCATTTATACTTTATTAAATTTCAAGCCCTTCAGAAGATAATAGCTGAGTTATATACCCTCCCCACATGAGCCAGTTGGTGTTATAACGGAATCAAATATCACTCACTCCAGGAGCACTAGCAGAGTCAGGTTTTCACGTGAACTCTTTCTTCTAATAATATAGAGAAGATAGAGATTTTACATAGCGGGCAGAAAAACTAGAGAGAAGAGTGAGGTGGTAAAGCAAAAGTGTTAGAGATAGGAATAAATTCCAAATTGCCATTCATTCACTGGAGCACCTAGTAGCAGGAAGATTATCAGGTGTTTATCTGTCTCAAATGTTATAAATCACACATAAAAGAAGGTTTTGCGTATGCCTCAAAAGACACGGCAGCCGAATTGATCCCCTAGCAGCTTTAGCACCTGTGAGTATAAATCACAGGATGCCCAGTGAGGCTGGGATTTGAAATTGAGCTGGAACAGTTCAGAAAAGAACAGTCTAGTCACAGAATCACAGAATCACAGAATCACTACGGTTGGAAAAGACCTGAAAGATCATCAAGTCCAACCTGGAGAAAGAAAAAAAAAAAACAAAAACAAAAAAAAAAACACCCCACCACACAACAACAACAAGCCACAACCCACCCAACACCACACAGCACCATGTCCATCAAGCTACATCCCACAATGCCACATCCACACGCTCCTTGAATATCTCCAGGGAGGGTGACTCTACCACCTCCCTGGGCAGCCTCTTCCAATGTTTCACTACTCTCTCAGTAAAGAACTTTTTCCTAATATCCAGCCTGAACCTCCCCTGGCGCAACTTGAGGCCATTTCCTCTAGTCCTGTCACTTGTCACTTGGGAGAAGAGACCAACACCCACCTCTCTGCAACCCCCTTTCAGGTAGTTGTAGAGAGCGATGAGGTCTCCCCTCAGCCTCCTCTTCTCCAGACTGAACAACCCCAGCTCCCTCAGCCGCTCCTCATCAGACTTGTGCTCCAGACCCCTCACCAGCTCCGTCGCCCTTCTCTGGACACGCTCCAGCACCTCAATGTCTTTCTTGTAGTGAGGGGCCCAACACTGAACACAGTATTCGAGGTGCGGCCTCACCAGAGCCGAGTACAGAGGCATGATCCCCTCCCTGCTCCTGCTGGCCACACCATTTCTGATACAGGCCAGGATGCCATTGGCCTTCTTGGCCACCTGGGCACACTGCTGGCTCATATTCAGCCGGCTGTCGATCAACACCCCCAGGTCCTTTTCTGCGGGGGAGCTTTCCAGCCACTCGTCCCCAAGCCTGTAGCATTGCCTGGGGTTGTTGTGGCCGAAGTGTAGAACACGGCACTTGGCCTTATTGAACTTCATCCGGTTGGCCTCAGCCCATCGATCCAGCCTGTCCAGATCCCGCTGCAGAGGCTTCCTACCCTCAAGCAGATCTGAGCTGTATTAATCTGCATGAGTAGCATGGGGGAAGAGGAGGGAGGGGGAATAAAACGGATTAAGAATGAAAATAAAATCAAGATAATGTTACAGAGTTTAACCCCAAAATGCTGGAACGGGGGTTTAATCCAAACCACACAGAGAGGAGCTGCTTTTCCCCCTATATTCCCTGATAATAAACTTAGAAGAGGACTTAGTTTAACAGTTGTGTTATACCCTTTGTAACAATTGAATCTGGCTGCTTCTTTTAAGCCTTCATTAAGGTTGCTCACTATATGAGAGAAGCTGGAGAATGTGAGCTCATCATTCGATGAGATAACCGGGAATGAGAACTCCTGGATCGTGTTTCACCATTTATCACAAGTGCTGGACAATCACATATGTGAATTTATAAAAGAGGACACCACACATAATTTGAAAGTACCCAGATTATGTCTGATATCTCTCAGATACATTTGTTAGACAAACACAGGCAAAGTCAAAAAGTAAGAGCGTACATTGCTAGCAGGCTTTTGAAGCCAACTTGACTAACAGCTAGAAAATATTCGGAAGTCCTCAGCTGAAAGCTGCAACAAGAAAAGAAACAGTTATTTTCTATCAAATTCCCCAAGAGCTGCTGAGCCTGTGCAGATTCCAGTATTGGCATAGCTTGGGGTGGGGGCTTTTAGAACAGATTGCCCCATTTGCTTTCTCATTACAGAGGCAGTCTAAAGAACCACAGTCATCGAGAAAGAACAGGAAATTTTGAGCTTTTAAGCATTCCACTTTGTTCCAGCCCAGAGGTGAATGCATATTTGAAGGTAAAATAATAAATGTTGTACACACAGCCTTTAGTAATCTCAAAGAATAAAAGGTTCCATATGAAAGTAAGGGATTATTTTACTTGTCTGAAATGAGCTAAGAAAGATAATGATTGGTCCCATTTAGAAAATGAGATGCAAACAATTGAGAGAGGCTTTGGATCATGTGAGTTCTAATGCTTCTGCTATTACATCCTTTTATGATTGAAGCACTACTGTTTGATGAAGCATTTTCTTCTAAATGACACTATTGAAGACATTAATGAAGCAGGAGACCTAGTGAGTTAAATTAACATTTTAACTTTCAAAAGTTACCCTGATTAATATTAATTAGGACACAGAAAGTATAATAGCTAACACGAAAGAATCTAGAATAACACGATATTTAGCGGTTGGTTATTTGATTGACTGTGAGGCAAAGAAACATTGGGAAAATATATCTTTGTTTACCCCCAGTTAATTTGCATTATGGCAAATTTTAGTTACTCCTCCATTCCAAACATCGGCTGTCTCAGCCTGCTGTATAGCTAAAGGTGATGTATTAACATTAAAATCCATTGTCCCTGCCTTCAGACAAAACCAAACAAACAAAACAACCAAAACCAACAAAAAACCCATCACAGAAAAAAAAAAGACAAAGAAAAAACTGAAGAAATATGCAAATAGTCTGAATTATGAAATTATTTGTAGAGGAGGGATCTGTGTGTGATCTTCACACAGATATGCACAACTGGTGATCCTCTGAAAACTAAGCTAAATTGAGGAATGATTATCAAACACGGTTCTTGTGAAACAAAAGGATGTAAAAACATTATCAGAGACTTTGTCACTGGGTTTTTCCTTTGCCAATGTCATCGCCACAATAACTCCCTTTTCAGGCCTTAATGCAGTAGCATATTTTATACACTAATAACCATTGCAACTACCGCAGACTAAGACTTCTTCTCCAGAACCTCATATTTTGTTCAGCAGCTCTTCCGCAGGCCCTGAAAACGCAGCTGATCACAGCCCCATGCGTGTAGAATACCACAAGAGAGTATCAGTAGGATTCTAATGGAGTTTCTCTCCCTTCTCTTCTTCTCTTTGCATGACCATCTGCTACCGATCAGTAAAAAGTCAAATTACTTTGGTCTTCTCCAAAGGGACACTTTGATAGATTACATACCTAAATTAGCTTCCCTTCACTCAATTCACTGTCATTCACATCAGCATCACGCTGCTGGGGCAAAGGTGCTTTTCCAAATGTCTTTTGGACAGGAAAAACATAGGATTGCATATGGTTTCTCTTCACTACTGTGCAACTGCTCTGCTGAAAAATAGGAGACATTACAAAAAGGATTTTGAAATTGTACTCAGGGAAGAATAAAAATGGTGTCTGTATGAGAGGAGAGACACACATGAATGCAAAAAACCACTGCCTGGGCTTAAGCTTTAAAAGCCTTTTGTATACTTCTGTAAACTTCTCAATCTCAACTATATTAGGAAGCAAACAGCTGGTGTGGGAAACACCTGTCTGTACTTAACTGAAAAACTGTTGTGGAATTTTCTTAATGATTGTTGACTCACTTGAAACTATTGATTGGGAAGGTTGGTCCTGAGCAAGCTCTTATTTATCTGAAATTGTTACAATGAAAGGTTTCTAAAGCCTCTAGAGGTTTAAAAAAAAAAAAAATTGGTATTAAGTTTAATTATAAAAACACACACAGGATTTATGTGGACGTGGCATTGTGGGACATGCTTTAGTGGGCATGGTGGTGTTGGTTGATGGTTGGACTTGATGATCTTACAGGTCTTTTCCAACCGTAGTGATTCTGTGTGTGTGTGATTATTTTAAAATTCAAAATCGAAATAAATAGTAAAAACATGTTTCAGAAAACCTATTCTGAAATTCATTTGGATTTACAGGTTAGAAAAAAATTTAGGAAATTTTATTTTTTGTCCCAATTTAAAATAAGGAACTATGTTAAAATTTTGAAAATTGTTATAAAATGGAAGAAAAGCATTCTTTAAATGCATCTTGTTTGCCTGACATTCTTATGAGCACCTGATTAAATTCCTATACAGATTTTTAATTGTAACTTTCATTCTCTTAATGAGAGAATTAAATAAACAAAAAATTGTTTATTTAATGCATTAAATAGAATTCTATCTCCTTTTTTACCAACACTTATTTTATACGTACCCTGTGTTGCACCTCATCCAAAATACCTCTAAAGACTCAGAACACATATGAATTTGTTAAAGCGTTGGCTGAAGTTAATGTCCTCACATTCTAAACCCAACCCAAACAATTGTCACTTCAAAACCATGAATGGAAATATGCACTAATAATAAATAACTGAAATCAGTATTTATTTGTCCAACTACTGTAACAAGTAATCACCTTTAATAGTAGATGCTACAGAAATACAAACACCTAGGAAATCATAATGCCTGCTGCACAGCATTAGCAATTTAAGACCACAGTAAAACAGAATGGCAGAACATATTCATACACCCACATTTGCATATATAATATACACTTCTATGCACACACATACATGCTATGTTTTAAATATATTGGCTAGATCTGTTGCCATCACTATAGAACTTTCGTATCTCAGGAAAATTCAAATAATCTGATATTCAAACGTAGAGATTATAGTGAGCCAACCAATCCCTGTTTTAATACACAGATATCCATCCACCTTATCTTTTACATTTCAAAATGTTCTCCAATTATATTTTGCAGATAAAAACTAAAGCGGGAATATATTCTTTGATAGCTTCTAAATTTTGAGGAGGATCCAATGGAGTGTTCAAACTAAAACCCAAAAATTATTTTACCTATAAAAATTTCTAGACCAGTTCCAGATAATAAATGTCAGTCATATGAAATTGGGAAATCCTAGAAAATATCAATATAATTTATTTGTTGTGTGATTACAGGATTGTCTTTTTTATTTATCTGCTCTTTTCTGAAGTTTAGGTTGAACTTGGTGTGCATCTGCATATTTTTACTCTACAGTCCTAATTGCTAGATGTTTTTAGTAGATGGGAGACCTACATTCACCCCCATGACTGCAACACTAAGGAAAACCAATAAATACCCCAAGATTTTCAAGCCTGAGAGATTTCACAAGATACAGCATGGCTGCCACAAAGCAAATTACTATCCTGACTAGCCTAGATTTTGTGCAGCCTTATATCCCTAAATTAGCAAAAAGCAAGCAAAAGCACATACGAGGTCAAAAAACCTGTGAAGCAGACACTACCGCACTGTCACTCCGGCTCCACCACGTATGCCAGTAAGTGTCACCCCGCGCCGCCACCTACTCCCCCAACCACAGTCTGCACACTTCAGTACCTACACACCTGCTACTCTTGACATCCTTTACAAACCTGCAGTAAACTCCTTTTTTGTATTAAATGGGATGGAGAGAAACGCTCTCCACATTTTAAGTGGCGCTGCAGCCAAAAAGATCACCGTCCATTCAGACTGAAGCCCTCCACTCCCACTACATCTACTGAGCTTGACAAATTGCTTTCTCTACTTAAGCAACCCACAGATTTAATTTTGGTTGGAACATTCAGTTAACACTCAGGTCCTTCACTCACCTACCCATCCCCTCCTGATTACAAGATTACCATTTTTAGTTTCAAGACTAACCTCATTTGAAGCTTGTCTGACCATAAATGTTAGGTCCCTTGTCCACTTAAGGTTACTGCAACTCTATCAAAAGCTGGGACATCTTCCTGTTGGGGTACAGTGCAAGGATATGATACACAGCTTTTGCTTCACATCGTTCTCACTCCTCACATGAGCCTACCAGAATCTCTTGGAGCCACTTCTAAGTCAAACCAATGGTCACCTCCCAGATTACAGAAATCACAGCCTAAGGTGAATCCAGGCAGCGTGCATTGTATTTCTTTTGTGAAATAACAATAATCTGCTGTTACGTTATTACCATCACTTCTGAGTTGCCAGGCATGGGCTTTATCAAGAGCTTTATAATTTCCTACCTGCCTATTGTATGGGTCTTTTCCCTTTGAGCAGGATGAATTCTTAGGGGAAAGGGAAACTCAGTTCTGATACACAAATCAGACTGAAAACTATGAACATCTAGACTATGCAATTATAGAAGCACGTCCAAGCAGCTGTTACTGTTTGCATATGTAAACTCTAAATAAGAGCCCCACAAGCACAATTATTATCTGCTTTGTTTACTGGGACGAGTGGGTCCTGGGAACACATGTGAAGAGACACAGATGTTCTGAAATTGCAATAGCTTCTCTGAAGCTTCACAGTTTTTCACCTGTCTGTGTTTATGGTGCTTGAAAGTAAATTTCTCACATATCAAAGTTATTCCTTTATACTGTGCTCACACAATGACCATTTAATTTGTACAAACAAAATGGAGAGAATGTATTGTGTCTTTATCTAATTACCTTTCTCCCAGTGAAGAATTAATACTGTAGAAACTTCCTTCATCAGCTTGTAAGTCCACATATACCGAGAAACCAATCGTACACTGGAAAAAGAATGGCTTTTTTTGACAAAACTATTTCTCAGCAATTTCTGTGAATCTTAGCTAAGGTGGTTTGGCCATCCCTGTGACAGACAGCAAGAGACAAAATTCCACAACTATAATGTGCCACAGAAGGAGAACAGAAGAGATTAAAGATGATTGTAATATCATAAATATCCTATACAAGAACAAAAGCAAGGAATTCCTTAAATACAATTTCCAGATCACCTTGGAAAATGCACCTATACTCCCCTGGTACAGGGAATGAAGAGAAGCAAAAAAAACCCACCACGATTTAAAAAAGGACAGAACAAAAGAAGCCAGCAATACTAACTTCACAGCCATACTAACTTGAACTGAGGAGATTCAATTTCCTTCTGATCTTAAATATGGAGAGAAATTTAAGCCTAAAAATGTGAGTAGGATACACGAATGAATCAGTTAGGAGAATTTAATTTCAGTGCAACTTGCTACCATACTGTCTCCCCTTGGGTTTTAGTTCTAGACATTTAAAAACTGAATTCTGCAACTGTGGAAGAGAAAGAAGAGGAGAAAAAAACCTCCCCGGCAAATGACCATGAAAGCTTTGAAGTTTAAGATTAACACAAATAAAAGTGCAAATTAGAGGCTGCCAAGACTTCTTTCAACACCCTTGAGATATACTGGAACATCAGATATAAATATGTTCATAGTTCTCATGTCAGGAATTCTTGGACATATTTATATAACCCCTTTCATAGGCTTATTTCAAGCTTCACCTTAAAACCATTTAGATTCTTTGACTCCACTCTGCTGAGAAATCATTTTAGAACCTCACTTCACATCTTATTGCAGACCTCCTTCAAATATATTCTCAATTTATTTATAACCAGTTAATAGTAATTTGTATGGTTTCAATCTTATCCTTTAACAGAATTATTTTTCCCCTCCAATGTGTTTATAGAAAATCACTTCATCTCCTCTCAGTTTCGGCTGGACTACACTACACAGGCCATGTCTTCTCATGTTCTCTGAACTGCACTATAGGTCTCCCTACTCTGAGCATGTTCCAAATCGCATTATTTCCTCTTAGAATAGTATCCAATACTTCACACTACATATTGCTTATTAAATGATGGCACTAATATTCCTCTAAGGCTGCTAATAATACTCACTTAATGCCTTCTAGAACCTTTTTTGTCATTTCCCTGCTACCTAATACTGGCAGCAGATAGCCGTTCTCTAACTGACCAACACATTCAGATTCCCTTCTTCTCCCACCACCTCCTACTGGTAAGTCCCCAGGTTATATCTTAGTTCCTAGTAGAGGTCCCTTCATGCCAGACTTTACTACTGGATTTCAATCTAGAGCAATTATTCAGAACAAGGACACTGGTTTTCACTGTTGAATGATATGATCAATCTGTGCCTAACGACCGCTCTCACACTTTTGAATACAGCCTTGTCTAAGAAATCATTTATCTTATTTAAAAAGATATTAAGTCACAATTTTGCCTCCAGCTCTGAATCAGAAGAAAAATGCAGGTTTTATGTTATTACCGTTATCTATCTGTCCTTTAATAACAAGTCATGACCTTATTCTTATTAGGACTACTTGTGCACCCATATATATGTATTTACACGTACTTAGCTATATTTAAAAAGGCCCACTACATCAGCAAATACAATCCTTACAGCTTGAAGGTGGAACTCAGTATCTGTTTAACAATTTTCCATGAAACTTGAACAGAGTGCCTCCAAATGCTATTTTAAAATGGAAATTACTGGTGAGGAAAACATGCTTTCTAGCATAAAAATGCATTAGAAATTTAAACAAAAAATAAAATGCATAAAACATTTTCTAAACATTATAAAATATTGTTTTCATATTACTCTGTTTGTAAGCAATGTCTTTTTTGTCCTTTTAAGTATTTGGGCGATTTTTAGGAAGTCATCAAAATATTCTGTATCATTTACTGAATATTAGATCAGCCACAAATTAGAAATGCCAATAAATGTTTTCATAACATTTCCAATAAAAATTAATGCAAACTGTATATCTATAGAAAATGCTGAAACAAAAATAAAATGCCAAAAGCAACAGTTCCTTTCAAAAGTGTTATTGGGATTAATGACGTTTTTCAATGAAAAAAATCCTTACAAAAGCAATCAGCTCGACAAACTATTTAACAGAAATACATTTAGAACAACCGTGACCTAATCAATCAGTCTGAGTGCACAGAAAAATGACACGCTACATGATTTTGACACAGATGACGTCACTTCATGAACAAAGTAACTCAATGTACTTAATCCAGCAGATGAGAATGGGGGACTGGCTGCTCTTCAGTCTGGCAAATGTCCAAACAAGGACTTGATTCCTACAACGTTTATTGAAGAGTCACTGTTAGGAAGTTCTTCATTCAGACATACACATGCATAAGAACCAAATTTCCACAACCGTTACATGCATGATCTGAAAAACCTACGGATATTTTGTACTAGGCTTCCAGTGTGCCTCATATTCTCTCCTTACAAATCAGGTTCATAATACATAATTTTTTATTACTCTCAAGAGTCTTACCAAATGGGGTTTGATGTTTGAATCAAAGTGGGGTGCTGAATGTGTGCCAAGGAAGGCAGCAAAAGAACTACTTTATCATTTCAGCACTTCAGCCTTCTATTATGATTGCATTGGCACCTTTCCTAATGTATAACTGAGTTTAATTTGCAGCAGTGCTATACGGAAGGTGTGCTGTACGAACCTTGAATTTTAATGTAAAGCATTCCGGATAATTTTCCACCCAGTATATGGAAATTAGTGAAGTTCATGCACTTGGCTGCCTCTAAATCTGAAAATGCCACAGATCTGCACGAAGAGTTGAGCAATTCTGAAAATGAATGATCGTCATATGCGGACATAAGACATTCCTAGCGAGTTAGCGACTTCAGGTATAGGAGATGCTTGAATCTGTAGCAAACCCGCAGCTTTTCTTTTCAAAGTCACCTAACACCCAAAACTCAAGAGAAGAAATACAGCATAAATAAATACAAATGCAAGATTCTCCCACCTTCCCTTACTTAATTCACTGTATTTCAACGTACTAACCACTGGAATATCAAGTCTTGTGGCCAATGGCTTAACTCTCACTTGCCTCTCTGAGTCTCTGTAGGACCTGTTTTAGCTTCGCCCTCTCTTCTCACGGAGACTAGGAGGGCCTGCGGGGGTAAGGGAAAATTAGCACTTCAAAAGTCGTAATACAATTATATGGTTGTAATCACTCTCATTTTACGATATCCATACTTTTCTTTCCATCCCTCTGCCCCGATCACATTCTTCTTTATTTTGCCTACTAGACTGTCTCACTCCTCTCTATTATAGTTATGTTATCACCTATGTTACAAGAAATATGATAGCCCTTTGAGGCAGAAAATACCATAACACTTAAAATGCATACAGGACCAAACTTTCTATCCTAGCACCCTAGCTCAGATCACTCTAAAGTTAATAAGAGTTATTAACAGGGCAGTTGATATAATAACAGATGATTTGCAAAACACTAGGAAGTTATGTAAAACTCAATCTTGTAGGCTTCTGTAATTAAATGATTTAGGAAATCCATCTTGACAGTAGGCTACGTGAAAGTATCACTGGTATCTCAGACTACAGTTATATCTCCAGAAATGGAAGCGCAATGGAGTAGGTTGTTTCATCACTCTTCGTTCCCAAGGCAAGGCTTTTCACTAGCAACCCCAAAACCACAACTACATGCACAGCAGAGGTACATCCCTCCTGTAATTCTTTCCATCCTAAACAAAACTCACTCCTGAAAGATCAACTTGCAGAGCAGATAATGGGTGCGATGCTTGAGCTGCCTTATCGCCTGTTATGATCCAGACTGATGAAAGTCTTACCATTTCACACGCACATCTTTAAATATTTCATCAGTGAAGGAAAAAAAAAGAAATCGGGTGGGTTTTTTGTTGTTTGCAGGTTGGTTTTTTTTCCTTCTTCTACATGGAAGAGCCAGCATTTTAACAAAAGAAGCCAGCAGGAAAAGGGTGGTACTGAAATATGTGTATCTGTCTGTATTTAAAAGAAAACAAATGATAGGTTATCAGCTTGGATATGCCACGCTTCATCTGATCATTGCTAGATGTGAGCAATGAAAACAGAGTTAATGTTCCATAGTGAAAGCAGAAGTGACAGTAATGCCCAGGAATGGACTTTTACACAAAGAACTCACTGGAAAAGCTCAAATGTCAAGTGTAACAGAAGTTTACATTACTTCAGGTCTTTGACTTTTGCCCTGTGCTTCCTTTTTTTCTCTCCATACAAACATACACGGTAACACAATTTACTGTCTGGTTTTAGCATAGCTCTTCACTTTTAGTGGTAATCTGTACAGTGAATCAGCAGGATCCCCAATGTGCGTGAAAACTCCTTGAAGTTGGAGAAAATAATTGTTATTCTGTCACCTTCATGGGCAGCGTGTGCCTCGAGGATGGACAGATCATAGCACAGGCAAAATTCAATCGGACCTGACATTTGTTAATGCTACTTCCCTGAACTAGAAAGGGGGTAAGTTCCAAAACAGTTTTTTAGCCTTTGCCTACTCCTTACTGGAAGGGAATTGGTATTTAAAGCTTCAGTGGATCCCTGTGGCAAAGATCTTATTCAGTTTCCCCAAACATTTCATAGGCATCACCCAGCCCCTCCCATCTGCCCTAATGCATTGTATTTCTTTACTAAACACAGCAACATATTTTTAAAAAAATGGAAATTGTAAACACCATGGTGGATCATAACACAGAAAATATATTTGGAAGCAAACATGTTTTCAGAATGAAACTAGAAAGGAAAAAACAAAACAAAACAAAACCAGGATTCTCCATAAACTGAATAATACCTGTGTACCACACACAACTGTGTAACTGTGGCTAGGTCGGTGGGCTTGCAGACACTAAGATATAGCAGAATTTAATCCTTTGGTTATAAATTCCTATGACCTATTAGAAATCACAGCCTGATTTTCAGAGATACTGAGACTGTCTCTTCCATTTACTTTACCTGGAAATGTGTGTGCTCTGTCAACTCTCCTGGAGATCAAACCCTAGTAACTTTACAGGATATTAATGGCCAGATTCTCAGCCTTCAAAGGAGCTACACTGATTTATATTGGCTGAGACTACATCTCTCATGCTGTGTTTCTGGGTACTACAGCCTCTCTACTCACACTAAAACAGTTAGAAGATAAGTAAGAAAGATAGAGAATAAGATAGATAAATGAGATAAATTAGACAGTAAGAAAAAAAAAAAAAGATGTTACTTCCGAGCTCTGTTTTAACGCGAGACTTTATAAAGTTGGTGAAAAATAAAGTAAAGCAAACCCAGGGTATTACTATATTATAATGTACCTTGTTCTGGCAAGGACTTCTTTGTAAAGCTCAAACTGTAAATGTGCAGCATGTATAAATCATTCTTTCATTTTATAGACAAGAACTAAAGTAAAAGGACTGTCTTCTGACAGATTTCAGGACCTATGACTATGCCATAACCATTAAGTCATTTGTTTATAATTGAACATAACCTATAAAATCACTTTTCCTGAAAGATGACTATGCTTACCATTGGGGAAAAAAGAAAAAAAAAAAAAAAATCATGATGTTTGATAAATAAATTATTTATCTCTAAATTCTTTTACCTATCAGAGCATCCCTGTGATACATGGCACTAGCGGCATATTACTGACTTCAGTTTGGTACGCACATCTATCTAAATGCCAACCAAGCACTTGAACCCTTGTTCCGATAAGTATGAACAGCCCTGACAAGATCAGAGGTAGCTCCTTTCCCTCCTCCTAGATGTAAGGAGTGGATGGGACTGGAAGCACCTCCCTTTCCAAGGAAAGGAAAAAGAAAAAGCATCACTTTTGCTTACAGCTTCCCTATTAACTCAGGTATAATTAAGTGGCTGATGCTACTGCCTGCACCACACAACCCGAGACTTTGGAAGGGATTGTTTGGTAGACACCTAGGAGCGCTTCTAGGCAATATTATTCGCTATTACGTGTATGTTTGTGAAGAGAGCAGAGGTGCTGTTGACAATGACACTTTGAGGTCACGTGGGACTCGGGCTGCCCATCTGCAGAGGACTGAGATTGGGAGCCTCTGCCATGTGCCGCTCCAATCCTTGCCACTCAGTACTCTGATGCGCACGGCACAGGTCCTGTCAAGATCACAAGGGCTGGCCACCACTGTAAAATGAACTGCTGGAAAGTTCAGTGCTGGTATTTGCTGCTCTCTGTCACAGGTCTGCTCCCATAGACTCCTTTCCATCCTCTCCTGAAGTTAGTGCTGCTGCTTTCTTCATCTGCCTTTGGCAGGCTGCCACCACCAACTCCTTTCTTACCTCCTGGTTTCCGAATACAGCCAACCTGACCGGACACAAGCTGACTGCATGAAACTCAGAGCCTTTGCACTGAACTCCGCAGTTCCTTGATCTAGACACAGACATGCACATTGGCAGTGAACGGAATCAGCTAAATCAGCTGTACTCTATCACATAATTGATTACTTGAGTTCATGATACTGAAATACCAGATTTTCGAAGGTCACTGCTCGTGTAAATCTTTGCAACGTTCAGCCAATTTACCTGAGAAGAATGTTTTTCAGTCTCACAAGGCTTGATTTTACATAGCAATTTTTGCCTTTTGAGTTACACAGTTTATTGGTATTTAGTAGCTTTACTTTTTGTCTATGAACTTTTTTCTCAGAACAATATAGCGTGCTATGGAAACAATGAAGATTGTCCTTTGGATATCTACAGAGGTTTTCCAGCATCCGATAACGAGGTGACATGATTGAATGATTGCAAGAGACTATTAGGACATGCAATTTTGATGCAATGTACTTTGACCTCAAACTGATAGTTTGGGAAATTCCCCGCAGTATCACAAGGGACACTATTCTGTACACATGACCACCTACAAAAGTCATTCCTCCATTCGTAACAATGTTATAACCCCCGAGAAATAAGGCATTGAATTCTGGAAATAGCAAGTTTCAGTTGTGTAGGTCGGAATTCTTAATCCCAATTCAGATTTATTGTTCTTCCTTCTGGAAATGAGACAGACATAGACACAAACTCCTGTCAAAGCTAAGCCAGGAAAAGCTGTTTCTCCTGCACTTCAGAATATGAGTGTGCTTGTGTATTGGTGTAAGATTTATTTTCATTGGTCAGACATTCACTTATTCGACTAGATTGGTTCTGCATGGGCACAGGGGTGCTGTGTGCGGCAGTGACACATGGAGCTCCTCTGCACAAAGAACGCTTTTAGACTGGGTATCTATGTTTCACTGAACGAGAAAGAGAGGATGTAGAGTTTTATGGTTTCCCTCACTTTATATTCCTTATCAGCAGAATAAATCTCGCTTTGTCAAGTCTGTAGAACTCCTTCCCCTTAACTGTAAAGAAAGATGATACAGAATTAGAAGAATTCCATGTCCAACTAACCAACTCTGAATTCTCCATCTATTCTCTGCTAGACCTATGTCTCCCTCTCATCCATGAAAAGTGAATGAGAGTCCTCAACTTTCAGAGAGGTGCCTGCCTCAACTTGCTGACAGACACACTCTGTGCTGCCCAGCTCCTCTAGAAATGGCTGCTGGTTGGCAAAGATTTTAGTTTCTAGCAACCACCTTTCCCACTAGCTTCTAAAATTATCTTCAAATAGTATGAGCAACCAGTAGCTAGACATCAGAATCCTTTCACTTTTTCACTATGCAGGTCCTATACCTGCTATCATCCACCACCGATATCCCTACATAACTTATTTAACACTTAGCTTCTAGCCATGTCCAGTCTCGCTTCGATTTCCCATTTAATCTGATTTCACTCGCCTACAATGCATGCTTATATTTGGAAACATTTAAATTGGCTGAATCAACTCGGCTAATTTCTATTGGGTACTACCTATCTAATTTACCTCACACAGCCATAAAATGAAATTACTTTGTATTTTAACTACATAAACAAAAACAAAGCAAAAAAAAAAAATCCACAAGCATTAAAATATATTTTCAGTTCAGTTCCTTCAGTGTTCTATGAATAGAAAGGGGATTTTTTCATATGCTGTATGAAATTATAAAACTACTTGTTAACAGGTTTAACAATTTTGTTTCCACGTTAAAGACTTTAGAACTAAATTCATCTCAGAAATGGCTTAACCCTTTTTAGGTCTGCAAAGCTAGCAATTTTAACAACTTGAATCTACAGACTTGAGAAGATATCTATTCTCAGCACGGATATACATATCACCATGTGAGTCTTAGCAGTTGGTCTTTAGTGCTGTTTCGGTTGATGATTCATTTATTCTGTAGGTAGAAATAAGTATAGCTAATGAGATCACAGAAACCTTCTGACAGCTTTGATGTGAATATAATCCCTATAATAAGAGCAGTGTGTGGAGGAGTAAAGGGGGGAATGTTCTCACTTGTTATTTGAAAGAAGTTTGGTGGATCTCAGCACAGTGCATAGCAGACTGATGTTCAGAAAAATCACTGTCAACAGTTAAACTAAAACTGGCACCATTCTTGGCAATAGTAGCAAAAATTAATGATTAAATGGGCACAGTAAGATCATAACAGGCCTGCAATGCATTTGCTGAAGGGAAAGTGTCCTGGGAAACTTGATGTCAATCCCATCTGTACAATGAAACCGTGATGAAGCCAACATTTTTAATTACAAAGAATTTTAGTTTTTCAAATGTATGGAGTAAATTTTGAGATGGCTTAAATCTGTGCTGCTCTATCAACTTCAGGAAAGCTATGCTAATTTTCAGAAGCTGAAAATTCACCTGTAGATTTTCAAAACGTCTCATGAAATTCCTTATAAAATATTTGTAGCTACCTACCACCTTAACTTTTTATTTGTTCCTGTATGGCTATGCCAATTGTATGGTGTTTTTTCCCTCAGAGCAGGCAATAGGAAGGATTCCACCGAGCATATTGAGATGGAAGTGACTGAAGTTTGCTTGGGTCACCAGACAGCTGGCCTATACTACATACCTAGGCAACCTTTACACTTACTTGGCAAGCACAGGTACCTCTCCAGAGGGCCATTAAATTCATCAAAGCTGCTATTTCTCTCCCGTCCACAGCGAGTGCCCAGGCAGCAAAGCTATCACGGTGTGGGTGCTGCTGAACAATACACACCTCTGCGGAAGGAGCTGTGAAGGTAACATCACAGGGTTGCTCAGAAGTCCAGTTGCATCTCCAGACTGAGCTCCATCACTTAACAGGGAACTGAGAACCCCTAAGAAGCTGTTATCATCTTCCACCTATGAACTACTCTGCTAACGCTAGTTTTCTGAGGTATGCAGTATACATCTTGCAGCTCTCAGCCATATGAAGATTTTGGCACCGTAGGTCACAGGATCAGAAAACTTGTGACCCCTGCTACAGAATAAGTGAGTTTTTTGAAACGTATATTTTATATTACCACTATCTTCCACCACAAAATAACAGAGCAGCATTACTGCTGCATGGAAGCTCCTCCTTATACCTGAAGGCAAAGGAGGCTAAAGGTATATAAAAAAAAAAAATCACACAGTTTCATTCTCCACACTCTTCAAAAAAACCCAGTAACAACATGAAAATTTTAATGTGATGCAAACCTTTTGTAAATCATGTAGCATTAAAGCAATTTTCCTTCTCAAAGCTGATCACCCTTCCATCTTTCTACAGAGCAGTATTCGAGAAAGGGGAAAAATTACTTTTTCTTGTGCACAGAATCTAGGAGTTTCTAAAATCATCATTCATTTTTCTTTATCTCTACACAGGAACAATAAGTCAAAAATACTTTACATCAGCAGCATGAAGCTGGGAGGAAGAAACCTTCTAAGCTCTCTCTGAAATGACAGAAACAGGGATAGGACTGAAGACACCTTGGGCAAATGAAACAGACTGAGCAGCCCCAGATGAGATGCTACTACACTTGTCTCCCCCTTCCTTACATTTGGCTCCGCTTTGACAGCATGACATCTAAAAGCCATTACCACAGTCTGCACCATGACAAAACTTGCAGGTTTGTTCTCTTCTTCTCATGCTTTGGCTTTTCCTTTAGAACACCCTGATTCCTTATTATTCTAAATATAGGAACCTTTCACTGTCAATGAATTGCATAAAAATTCAGTGAAACTTGAATAAACTTGGCCTGGATAGGAGATCTGGCCTGCATTTATGGGGGGGGGGGGCGGGGGGGGGGAAGGCAAACCACATGCTTTTAGGGAAGTATAATGGTCTTAAATCTCGCATTCATGTGACTTGCAAAGATGTAAAAGAATTTAGGAAGTACAGGTTGTTTATTAAGCCAAGGTACGGGTTCCATAAAGCCAATCCTTAATTTACATCTACACAATGTTTACATATCTAACATATAACCTTAATGATTCTGTGATATAAGAGCATGCAAATGCAAAAGCTGACACAAACCATTCCTTCCTTCCTCATGATCATACCTGCTTGTTACTCTGAAAGGAGCGCTAACATTAAAAAACCGCTTCACGTGCACACAGCCCCCCAGTAATTACACTCAGTTTCACAGTTAGTCCTTATTTCCCTGTGAAGGCATTCTAATTCAATGAGAGAGTAGTTCCTCAAAGCACTAAAAAGATAATAAATAAAGAATACTGACTTGGCTCCACCTGGAGAATTGCCGTAAGATGCTTGCTTGTCTAATCAGCTTGAGTAATTCCTGAAGTGAAACTCTACTGGAAGGAAGTATGCTGCTAATTCAACAAAATCCCTTTCAACAATGAACTAACATGCTTCTGGTAACTCTTATCCTTCATTTTTTCCTACTTTTCCCGGTTTAGCTCAAGCTGACTGTGCTTTAACCAGTCTCAAAAACCTCAAAGGATTCAGTGAAACAAGCTGTGAGCAGTCAAAGAATTGCCTCCCTGCCCTTCCTCAGTCGCAAGCATTTCATAGACGAATGAGGCTAAGCAGCAGAGGACAAAGAATGCTGCGAGGGTATTCCTTGCAAATCAGCAGACCTGGTTTGATTGGGCACAACCTGAAGATAGCGCTGCTGGTAAGGGTCTTCCCCAAAACCAACCAAACAAAAAATACAAGTCTACTGATTCTTTGAGCTCTCTGTGAATCTGCCAACAAGTACGCCATTTAGTGTTACGGACCATTCAGTCTCAAATCGTATTTTCAAAAACATCAGAGTGGTTATTCTGAGCCTAACAGTCGTTCTTCTCCTTACAAACTGAAATCAAGTTTTAGCTATTAGAAGTTAGTAAGCTCTAGGCACAGACATTCCCACAAATTAATGTCTCCTAGTGTAAAACATATAACATTTAAAAGAGCAGAAGAACTAGCAAACACAAGTAAATAAGGCAATGGAGAAAATGTTAACAAGCCAGAGTTATTTCTTCTAAATACACATTTAGAATCAATACCAAAAAAGGAAAGATTTTCTTCATGGAAAAGAGGAGTTTCACAAACTGCAGACTCCACCTGACCTGGGGAATTGCCTGCACATCAGGAGTTGAACTAAGTCCACACACTCTCTTCATAAACCACCTACATCTGGTGTGAAGGACAGATGACAAGGAGAACAAGGAGCTGGAAGCTACATCATCAAATGTGAGTGAATACAGTGCTGCATTTGCCAAAACCACAGTTAAATGACTTCCCCTCATTCTTCTCTCCCCCTTGCTATTTTGCTTTTTTATTGTTTAGTTATATAAAGTATGCACTTTACTAGATCTATAGCCTTGTACAGTTGCTGGAATAATCTCATAAGTGATCTTCCCAGTCATATTGGCAGTATTCCAGAAAAACCACTATAGCAAACATTACGGTTTTAGCTTCCCTATTTATTTTTACAAACTTGTTTACAAAGCCAAACTTCTTACAGCCCAAATCTGTAAGGCTACAAGCATCTGAGAATTTCCTGTTAATGCAGTTGAAAGCATCATAGACTCATCTAATGCTATCAACTATCTCTAATACAGAATCCTAACCTCACGGAGTTAGAAGCAACTCTCATTTACCAAGGAATAGAAGGAACCAGATTAATAGTAATACTAAAGTATAATACAGCACTGTATTTTGATAGTAGCAGGAAATAGAAAGTTATATTCTTAAGGTTTCTCAAGTAATCTGGTGACAGATTGTTCAGACATAAAAAGCGTAGTAGATTAAAATCTTACATCTGCAAACAGGACAAATAGATTAATGGATAATAAAATACTTCTATAAAGTTAGAGTTCAGTATTTTTACAGACATACAGAACTTACTGAATTTAATTCAATAATTTGTTATTTTGTTATTCAATTTGTTGTTGTTATCTATCTGTCTGCTAAAAAGACCTGTAATTTTCATGTATGCTGATTCCCATAATGCTAAAATTCATCATAAAGCCTGGTCTGAATTGATGGGAGAGTGATACTGGAATACCAACAAATTATATAGACAAATTCAATTTTGAAAGGAAATTATTGATAAGCTTATCTATCATCAAATTCCCCAAATTAAGACAGTCTGCACAGTTTATATAACAATTAGAAATACAAAAGTCTCCATCAGCAACAGTGAATAACACTACTGATACCAATTCTGATGACAGCCACGGTAACAAATTGTTCCCATAGTGCAGGTGCAGATGAGAGCTGCCTCGTGCTAGCTTTTTACAAATACAGATGAACGGGATGGTAAATGCCGAGGAACAAGAACGCAGCAATATGGCAGACAAAGAGCAAGAGGCTGCCAGTCTGGAGAAGTGTTGATCTCAGTACACCAGCCGTTTGCACAGAATAGAAAACTATTACAGGTACCATGAAAGGAAAAGCTGTAAAGAGAGCTTTTAAAGAAGTCAGCTCTGAAGACATTTGTGAGGAACTCATTGTAAGCGTAAGGGTTGGTCCGGGAGAAAAAAATCCCAAGGTGCAACTTCACACTAACAAAAAAGGTATATTTTTAGAAGTATTGAATTATAATTGGTACGGCAGGGGTAAATATTTTCAAGTACAGACAAGCTGTTGTTTAACCGAGAGACAGAATACAGTAACTGAATTCCAAATAAAGGGGGGTATGGCGAATCAAATAATTTGCCGGTATTATCACATGCGTTCTTCAAAATACATTTTTGTCTGGAAGTCTCTGCATACCACAAACATGAACAGGTGCATTCTCATATTTCTCTATACAAATTCACGGGCTACACATCAATTAATAGTGGATTTCCAAAGTCAATTACAATAGAGCAGTAAATAATAGGTCAATAAGTGTTAGATTGGCAAACATGGTAATTGAAAATCTGTATTTCTCCATGTACAGAATAGTTAATGGTCGTGCTAACTTCTGCTGTACTTTCTTCTGCCTACGTGTCTTAACGCTTACCCAGTTGCATCAACAACATGACTTTATTTCCATTTCTACCTTCTGAACATACTCCAAAAAGCTAAGTGCATGCCAGTTGTACTTAGAGATAACTTGTTCATAAAAATAAATTTTGCCATATGAACATCTATCATTCAGAACTTGGAGTAATCACTACTACCGTTTTTAAAAAAACAGAATTAACTTTTCATAATTCTTTATATAAAATGAAAAGAATAATCTGGAACAAAAAAGGTAAGCTTCTGGTTACTGGATAGTTCAATCAACCATTTGTTAACACAGAACATTCTTAAGCATATGATCATTTAAAATATACATTTCCAGAAATATATTTTATTTATCCATAGCACTATCCATATATGAAAATATAGCAAGTGAACTCCTGAAATTCTTAGTGCCTTAGCTTCCATTGACTTTGAATTTGCAGGAAATCAACAGAGCTGGAAATCAGGTCAATGGCTCAAAAGCATAACTTCCCAAAACTAATATATCTTCCTAGAAGAAGCAACCATTGGCTCAAGCTAGGAAGAAGTTCTTTCTCTACTTTACCCACAAGCCCTTATATTCCCTGATCCAAATGGAAACCTTTTTTTCCAGTTAAAGAAATACATGAGCCTACTGAGGTTTTACTGACCCAATAGGCTCTAAAAAAAATCCCTGATGATTTCTTGGCATTTGCGATCACTTGTGACCTTTATTTTCTAAGAAGGATTATTATTTCCTCCTTGCACTGTACATTTCCCTACAGGATATCACCAGCCATATGTCAGCCTTGCTCAGGGGGTTCTCATATACAGCTCGAACAATTCTTCACATCTTTCTAGTGTTCACTGAAAATTATGTATCATTATTTCTGTAGTAATACCTAGTTTTTTCTCAATTAAATGTAGAGTTCTAACATGTAGTTAAGCACACACTAACCTATATAAAATACAGAGACTTGCTGGTATCAGTAATGTAAGAGTGCTTAATTTTCATTAAATCACATATATTAAGCCAGATATGTGAATCAAGACAGTAAAACATAATATTTTTAAAGACCTTTCTAGCCTTGCAACTAATCATTTGATTATATACCATTTTGTGTGATGTTCCTATGATAATGCACTTAACCATGAACCTTTGATCTTCGCTCCTCCTCTGCACTTTGCTCATTAACTCAACTTCACAGTCTATACTTCTGTCTTATAAGCCACTGCAGAGCCTCATATTCTTTATTTTATTTCATTTCAGTAATCCTCACCCTCTGTCCCATGATGTGTGAAATATTCACTCCTGAATCTCTAAGTTTTGATATCCTATAATTTTGCAGAGCTGGAAATATGAAGCTTTATGGAAAAAAAAAGAGAAGAAATAAAAAAGATAAACAGACAAAAAGAGAAAAAAATAAGTTATCCATTTCAAGTGATTTATCAAGGATCTAAAATGCCAAAACATCTATATGCAGACAGCTAAGAGAAGCAATAGTCATAAGATTATTTTGCTACTTCACAGAATCACTAAGGTTGGAAAAGACCTGTAAGATCATCAAGTCCAACCATCAACTAACACCACCATGCCCATTAAACCATGTGCCACAATGCCACATCCACACGTTCCTTGAACACCTCCAGTGATGATGACTCCACCACTTCCCTGGGCAGCTTATTCCAGTGTTTCACCACTCAGTAAAGAAATTTTTCCTAATATCCAGCCTGAACCTCCCCTGGTGCAACTTGAGGCCATTTCCTCTTGTCCTGTTGCTTGTCACTTGGGAGAAGAGACCAACACCCGCCTCACCACAACCCCCTTTCAGGTAATTGTAGAGAGCGATGAGGTCTCCCCTCAGCCTCCTGAGGATGAAAAATACTGATGCTTACAAAATTTCTGTCACTAATTATTTTCTTCCAAAAGAATTAATTTTAGTATTTATAAGACACCCTTTAATACAATGTATTTTTACATATCGGGAGGCATTTCTGTCATCTTCAAGACACAATTCTCATGGATTCAGTGGCCAATGATATCTCCAAAATGGAAGAAAACCCACAGGGAAAAGTTTAAGCTATAAATATATGATGTCTTGTGGACCAGGGTAAAATATTACAGTTCTGGCAACACTTCTACTTGCTTGGATCAAGCACTTCAAAGCATTACTAAGAAAGTGCAAGTTCAAGAGAACATAATCCTGCAAACATTTCAGTGAAGTCTGTGCAAGTAAAAGCAGTGAGCTAGCCCCCAAGTAGCCAGCAGCTCTGTCTTCCTGCGGCGGAACAGTAAGAAGCAGTTGCCATCAGCTACTGGCTGCAAGAGTTTCTATTATCTGCCAAACTACCTTTACCTGTTGACAGCAGGTCAGTTCCTTGAGGTCTAACTCTGAGCACTTCCAGCCAGTTCTTCATCATTCTGGAATGACAACTGTTCCTCTTGAATGTCAGATAAGGTCACATTAAAAACTCCTTAATCCAAAAGGGTTTCAAATATTTTTAAATATATTTGCTCCAGCTTTTCGCTTTTGACATTCGGACTTCTGTCCTTTGCTTTTTTGTCCTTCCCCATCAGTCTTACAGTAATTAGTCTCTTTCAGCTTCTAAGTCTGAGAAGTTAAAGAGTGCCAATAGCCTAACACTGAAGTTTTTAACATTTCTCGCCTAAGAATAGAAGCTGTTGCTAAAATAGTCCTTTAAATTTCATTGGTCAGTTAGAAAGTCTTTTGCAGGAAGGACAGTTTTCCAAGAAGGTCAGGATATACGGATTCATGATTGCAAGGCCACCATTTCAAAGATTTTTCAAACATAAGTCTTTAAAGCACAGTACATTCATGATCAGTCTGATCCTTCTGGGGCATGTTAAAGCTTATCTACAATAATTTTTCATTATTTTATTGCAGTGGATTTTGAAGACTATACTACCTGGATTACAAAGTCATTAAGTATTGAGCCATTATTTTCAACTGATGTTCTCATCCTGCTCCTTGGGAAAAGCGCCAAGGAAATTTTGCTGATGCAGACGACAAAGTCTGAGAGGACACAGGTTCAGCAGGTCTAATTCATTACCCAAGCTAAGTGTGAAATTTTGAAAATAAACGCTATTGACATATAACCTGTTGGTGGTTCATAACAAGCGTTATTTGGAATGTTTGCCTTCTCTCAAAAAAGGTTAGTTGTCCAGACTTTGAGATGAAATGGGAAATTTGACCCATAAGAGCAAAATGCCTAAGGCACATCGATTTATCTTCTTAGGTATTGGAAGAGAAAGATATAGCTCAGCCTAAGGGCTTTGAGACATGTTTGAAAAGATTTGCTCCATTGAAAGCAAATTTTAGATGGGCCAGCTCTTTCAGAAGGGACCCTCAGTTTATGTAAGTCCCTTCATATTCAAAAGATATGAACATTTTCAAGTTTCAAACCTTCCATTTCCTCAAGTTACACCTGCTGAAGAAGATAGTTACTTTTTGTTGTTAAGTATTTCATGAAAGGATGTGGTTAAAGATCCTTACTGCTAAAGTACGGGTAATGCACCTGAATATTTTTTGCATTAAAAACTGTCATAAACTTCCATTTTTGTTTCCATTACAACAAAACTTGTTTAAATACTATGATATTATTTAAAGTTAAGCCACCCATGAAAAAAATGGCAACACCAGAAAAAGTGTATTTATTGCATACTACTTTAAACGCTATAGTTTTTTGCAATTTATGTCCAATATTAGGTAACAAAGTATTGTTGATCCTGAAAAACACACAAAGCTACCATTTGAGCTGAAGGGTGGAAAAAAAGGTTAACTGCTGTAATACAACCCTGCATTATCATGACAAGCTGTGATGGGTTGACCCTGGTTGGACACCAGGTGCCCACCAAAGCCGCTCTATCACTCCCCCTCCTCACGAGACAGGGGAGAGAAAATATAACGAAAGGCTCATGGGTCGAGATAAGGACAGGGCGAGCTCACTCACCAATTACTGTCATGGGCAAAACAGACTCCACTTGGGGAAAATTAAGTTAATTTAGTACCAATCAAATCAGAGTAGGATAACGAGAAATAAAAAACCAAATCTTAAAACACCTTCACCCCACCGCTCCCTTCTTCCCGAGCTCAACTTTATTCCTGATTTTCTCTACCTCCTCCCTGCCAGCAGCACAGGGGGACGGGGAATGGGGGTTGTGGTCAGTCCTTCACACGTTGTTTCTGCCTCTCCTTCCTCCTCAGGGGGAGGACTCCTCACACTCTTCCCTTGCTCCAGAGTGGGGTCCCTCCCACGGGACACAGTCCTCCACAAACTTCTCCAACATGAGTCCTTCCCACAGGCTGCAGTTCTTCACGAACTGCTCCAGCATGGGTCCTTTCCACGGCGTGCAGTCCTTCAGGAACAGACTGCTCCAGCGTGGGTCCCCCGCGGGGTCACAAGTCCTGCCAGCAAACCTGCTCCAGCGCGGGCTCCTCTCTCCACGGGGCCACAGGTCCTGCCAGGAGCCTGCTCCAGCATGGGCTCTCCGTGGAGTCACAGCTGCCTTCAGGCATCCACGTGCTCCGGTGTGGGGTCCTCCCCAGGCTGCAGGTGGGTATCTGCTCCACTGTGGACCTCCATGGGCTGCAGGGGCACAGCCTGCCTCACCATGGTCTTCACCAGGGGCTGCCGGGGAATCTCTGCTCCGGCGCCTGGAGCACCGCCTCCCCCTCCTTCTTCACTGACCTGGGTGTCTGCAGGGTTGTTGCTCTCACATGTTCTCACTCCTCTCTTCTCACTGCTGCTGGTGTTGTACAGGGTTGGGGTTTTTTCTCCCTTCTTAAATATATTATCCAAGAGGCGCTACCACCATCGCTGATGGGCTCAGCCTTGGCCAACGGCAGGTCTGTCTTGGAGGTGGCTGGCATTGGCTCTATCAGACACAGCGGAAGCTTCTAGAAGCTTCTTACAGAAGCTACCCTTGTAGCCCCCCCACTACCAAAACCTTGCTACACAAACCCAATACACAAGCCCAGAAATTTCTCATTTTATTCAGAAGATAATAGTATGGATAGTTAGATGATATAAACCCCATATATGCCATTTGTGCTTCCTCAAGCGATGTAAAAAAGATATATTTCAAGCAGACATTTATGGAATGTTAATGTTATTTTGTAGACAACAATTCCCTTCTGCAGTATAAGAAAGCAATCCTAAAATGTATTTTTAAAAATATTTCTGTAAGTTTAAGACTGACAATAGTACTATCTGTACCTAGATATCCAATTTGAGGTATTTTATATATTATCCAAAAAAATTCCTGGTACGACCTGACAGTAAATAGTATGCAAAAAATACCCCTGAAGCTGTAAGACATATATAAATAAATGACCAGAATTCCACCCAGCAGGTAGTACACAGGTTGGAGATAGGAATTCTCAAAGACAAGTGGCAGTAACAGAATAAATAGCTATAGTACAAAGTTAGTTTTAACTCTTTTTTCCTAAGCGGAAGAGAAAGGAACACTAAATATCAAATCAGACAAGTCAACATCCATCATGATTTCACATTTGTCAGATTTAGAAATTCATTTAGAATTTTTACCTTTCTTCAGTTTGCCTCTAAATTAATACTAACCAATGCAAATTTATTCAAATTAACTCATCACCTTCTCTGAAAGTTCTCCAATTGTATTGCAGCAACACACCAAAAACTTTCATAAAACACCTCTCAGCAGTATCCAAAACTCATGATATTCATCATCGCCCATTAATTTCTAATAGCGTTAGCACAGAATATAGTAACATTCTACTATAACGCATACTAAAAACTGCTCTTCAGTAGAATTATTTTCTACGCATTTGAAAAGTACCAAAAAATAAAATAAAATATTCTTTAGAAGAAAATAATGCTCTTCCTTGATTTACACAGATTGTTTTTCTTTGCTGGGAAAAAAGATAATTGAGAAAAACCTGATTTTCTTATAATGTCATTATTTCTATTTTTTGTCAGTTTTTTATCTGGAAAGCTTTTGTTAAGACCTGGGTGGTTGTGGAACTCACAACTCAAAATAATTCTCACTTAATAGCGTACTCACATGTAGGCAAAAGTCTCAGAAATCTCTAGTACAAGGAAAAACATAATTAGAAATTATTCTTCAGCACCAAAGAGTTTCAAAATCCATTTAATTATTTGAAAAGTGAAAATGTAAAATACCCATTCTGGTAGCCATCAGAATTCGCTTTTCACAACCATGACTCTACAAAGATGCATAGAAGTTTAGTGGTGGAGCTGGCAGTGTTAGGTTAACGGTTGGACTTGATGATCTTAAAGGTCTTTTCCAACCTAAATGATTCTATGATTCTAAGTGAAAAATCAGACCCACGGTACTGAAAGAGCTTCTGTACCCTAAATTTCTCTCATGATTCAGTATCCCCCTGTCCAAATACAAAATAAAAGACTGTGCTCACATCAGCATACTCTGATGTTCTAATAAAAGGCTCCACGCTTGCTGCCCCCCACATTCCTTGGACTGCATGCAGACTTTTATGAATATTAATGAATAATACTTATACCTCTAGATATTTACTCCTAGACAATATAATCAACTTAAGAATAAAATGTCATCTATTGCTTTGACTATGTTTAATGTTAGTTGCTGTGATTCTGATACTTCACATAATTTACAAACTCTGGTCGAGTGCCCTGTCCACTACATGGATGCCTGAGCTACTGCTATCCTGACACACTATATCCAGGAGGACATTTCTGATATTAACACGATAAAAAGGAAGGAGGCTGTGCCTTTTAAAAATTCATTCTATGTTGCTGAATGTTTTCTCTCTTTAGCTTAGAGTTCAAGAGCATCCATCCTTGACTTCATTTAATTGCTTTATGAAGGTGCGAAAGTCAGAAAGAAGAAGAGAGTGTACAAGAGTTTTCCAAATGCTTTCCTTCATTATTGATGCAAATGGCATCCAGATCCAGAATATGCTTTAAGCACAAAGAAACGTGACTACAAGACTGACATAGATGAGTCCCAAGAAATCCATTCCCAATAATTTACTTCTGCTACCAGTGAAGAACCTACAGTTACCAATTTAGAAGTCAGTTTGAGATCTGCCCTAAAACTTGATGACCAATCACCCCTTTAAAAACTTTTTTTCTTATACAACCATATGTGATTATATGAAAAGGTACAGATGAACAGCCAAGAATAAAGTTTGGAAAGAAGATAACAGCAGACCTTAGCAGACACACAATATTAACGAATGAAAGAATGGAAGGAAAGCGATTTTCAGTTTACCTGTCTTCAGTAATTCATGGTACAATTAATTATCCTTCATGCCAAAGTGTAGTGTATTTATTTTCTCAAATGGTATGCCATATCTTAGGATATTTCCATATTAACAATCTCCATTGCACATTCCTTTTTTCTGGCAACCTGTGTGTGTTGGGGGAAAAAAGATAACATTTTATGGTGTGGTGTGTCTCGTACTGACAGAGCACCAGATTATAATGTGCTTTATAATGAACATATTTAGAAATCTCGTCATTAATTATGAAATAGAAACACCTCTGAAGTACGAGTACTTAAAATTTCTTAGGCAGACCATCTAAAACATACAATTTATAAACATGGAAAATAAAAGAAAATTCATCTGGTTTTGACTAGAGGTTATATTCTGTTCTGCTTATCTTCATCAACAATAACGTTAATAATAATGTGGAACTTGTTCTTGAGACACCACAGAGTGGGTAGTCTATATGACAGCCATTATCCCATTTACCGGTCAAAATATCCACATGCTCTAGTGCCAATTCACACCATGACTCAATGACACAGAAGAATCATCATCCTTTTCTGAACTAAATACGTTGAAATGCAGCTCGTTATTTTGTTGTGGGTTAGGGGTTTTTCCAACGTTTGTAGCATTTTATAGCATTTGGCAGGAACTGCACATTCAACAATGCCGAACGTACAATGCTAGGGAGCACCTGTGAACTTGGGTATTCTTTGTGCAGAAACTGTCTCTGACAGCAGAGCTACTTCCTGACGTGAATTAAAAGCCAGGTATCCCCGTGACATACATAAATCTTCCCTACTAACTGCAGATCTCAACAATATATATATTTTTTTTATCCCCTAGGACAACCTTTTCATCAGTCTGCTTCCATTGTGGTTTTATATATGTGTGACAGTCGTTAACGGCTACTTATATATTTTATTCACCTGAAACCACTTCATGTTATTCTACTGAAGAACACAAAAATCCTGAGGCAGGTGTGCACTACGTTAACCTACATTAATTTTGCACATGATGCAGCTGTTCAAATACCTGGAAATGTAATTTCTTTTTTGAAGTAAAAAACATCTGGTAGTAAATATAATGGTGATCCCTTATTAATCAACAGATCACAGATGCATGGTATCTGACAAGTTCAGGCCAAACCCCACATACTTCCACAGAAAATATGGTTAGTATAAATCACTTGAATTCCAGAAGGCTCATTTCTTCTATGCTGGAAGGCAATATGTGAAGGAAAACTCAGGGAGAGAAATGTGGTAACGTTCCTTTATAACTAATACTGAGCTTAATTTGAGATATTGTAATATTTGCAGTTTCTCTTTGAATTTCAGAAATTACAACAGTGCACATCACTAGCCATTGTGTATCATATCTCATCCATTATATATAATACTTCTGGATAATTAAAATTATGTATCTGATTAATAGGCAGTATGGAAATACAAGGAATGTTTTGATTGCTTCAGTCATTTTTTCTTCAAACAGTGATTTTCTATCCCGAAGATATATTATCACCTGCTTTTATTAACTTATTATTATCCAGCAGATTTATTAATTAACTGTAAATAAATTATTCTATTGTCAGCTTCTTGTTTCTACTGGCTGTTTTCTATGTATAGAAGAAAAAACAGATTCAGGATCTAGAAAAACAATAAACCATTATTTAAAGCTTGACTGGAGGGATCTAACAGTTTCTTACCACAGGAAAGAATTTCCATTTGGGCACGGATATTAAAAATAAATATATTCTTCATCAAATTTATAGAATATAAAAATAGAAACATATTTAATTTTATAGAAAAGGTATATTAATATAATATATAGGGAATAGAATATGAAAGTTAAAAAGTGTTATTCTTTAAAGCAGGAAAAAAACCCTTTAAACATACACCTACACCACTGATATATTATTCAACTTCCATAACAAATGAGAATAATCAGGGGACAAAAATAGACACAAGAGACAAAAATGCATCAGATACATTCACAGCCACAGATTATACCACAGTTTAACTTACTGTTATATAAGGGAAAGCTACAGAGACTACTGCTTTTCTAAAACTTAAGCACCAGGATCATTCCAAGAACGTCCCTGTGGAAAGGGATTTTACTCCTGTGCTGCGTGAAGATCAGAATTTGGCCTAATGTCACCATTAAATTTACGAGAGCCACTCTGCCACAGGAGAACAGGAGGTACGTTTCATCTTACAATAATGTTTTACTAAATTTTAATTGAACCTCAAATATTTTACCTGCCATCAGTATTTTATCTTTCACAAGGATGTTATGAACTACCTCTGGGAGCAGTACAGGAGTAGATCAGGTGGCATTCCAGTCTCCAAACCAGATCACATACTTTCCCTCTTTGCACAAAGACGATTAATATTATTCTATAATTACAGAAATAACTGCCACTTGGTGTTACAAGTGTTAAGGTATTGCTTCAATGAAAAACTTTCTTAATCTGTCCTGTCTTTTTTAATATATCACAGAATTAATTAGCACTTAATAATAATCTAGCTTCACCAGTGCAATAATTCCTGAAAGTTAGTTGAGGTATTTCAGCAAGTACACAGAGTTCACACTCACATATGCACTGCATATACCAGTAGCTACTATCATCGTTCAGCTCCTGTCCTGCTTTCAAACACAATTCGGGGAAAGGATGGTGCAATGGTTACCGACGAGACTGGGGCTCTGACTACTGAGGTTCAGTTTCTAATTTAGCCTTACGTTTAAACTGGGTCCCCAAGGGTGGTAATGGGCATTATGCATAGAAAAGCATTGAACATATGGATTTTATCTTTCAGCCTATGTTTTCCACCTGTAAAATAGCAATAGTAATTTATCATATAATTTACTTTATCTTTTTACTTGTAAATAATAGACAGAACTATTTGTACAATGCATATAACAGTGATAGCAACCTGACACTGATGTTTTCATAATAAAAGTAATAACAACAGTAATCTTTTTACAGTTAAACAAGTATTACATTATATTTGCAATTGAGGAACTGCCTGGAGTGTATATACAATTACATATACGATTAATTACTAAACAATTTCCATTCTGTATTTGGGACTCACTGACAGAATCTTTGAGGTTGGAAGGGATCTGTGAAGACCGTCTAATCCAATCTCCCTTGTTTGACCACCCAAACAGTAAAAGTTTTCTCTTTAGGTTTAAATGGAATTTTCTGTATTTCAATTTGTGCTCATTGCCTCTTGTCTTTCCTGAAGCCAGGTTTCAAAGGCATCTATAATATTTTGAGTAAGTGCTATTGAAGTGACCATTTAATTTTTTTTGTTTCTCATACTCCCTCTAACATCACAGAATCCTGTTTCCTGATCATGTACCTATAACACTGTGGACACTGAAGATTGGTCTTTCATCCACCAGCAGTGCAATATTTTCTTGTTAAAACACCTACCACATTCTACTGTATTTCAACAACCTGTTGGTGTCTCAAAACTTTAAATTCATTTTTTGACCCTTTAATTTCGAATTCTCATTGGGCTCTGCTTTCTGGTAGTTTGACAGGATGTATCATTACATTCTATTTTCTGCTTTATACATGTTATGTCTCAATCTGATGAGCTCATCCTTCCATTGTTTCTACAGCAAAGACTACATGATTGAGTAAGGACAAATGCTCTCATCCATCACCATGGGGTATTTAAATAAAACCTTATTTTCACAGTCCTGATCATCCCTCACAGAAATAACAAGATCAAATTATTTCACATTACAAATTTTATGGACAAATTAGAAAAAATCCGTGGTATTATTCTTCCCTGATGAGTGGTGACTGAGACTGAATTATTTGGATTTTCCTTCCCCTTGCATAATGCTATGCAGGTCTGTGTACTTGTGAAACAAAATGTATTCTGCAAGCTCATGTAGTTATCCAGAATTTCACAGAATCATAGAATCACAGATTCATAGAATGGTTTGGGTTGGAAGGGACCTTAGATATTACCTAGTTCTAACTCTCCTGCCGTGGGCAGGGACATCTTCCACTAGACCAGGTTGCTCAAAGCCCCGTCCAACCTGGCCTTGAACACTTCCAAGGTTGGGGCAGCCACAACATCTCTGGGCAACCTGTTCCAGTGCCTCACCACCTTCATGGTGAAGAATTTCTTCCTCATAACTAATCTAAATCTACCCTCTTTCAGCTTAAAGCCATCACGCCTTGTCCTATCATTACAGGCCCTTATAAGAAGTCCCTCTCCAGCTTTCCTGCAGGCCCCCTTCAGGTACTGGCAGGCTGGTACAAGGTCTTCCCAGAGCTTTCTCTTCTCCAGGCTGAGCAACCCCAACTCTCTCAGCCTGTCTTCACAGGAGAGGTGCTCCAGCCCTCTGATCATCTTTGTGGCCCTCCTCTGGACTCGGTCCAACATGGCTCATGTTGAGCTTCTCATCAACCAACACCCCCAAGTCCTTCTCCTCAGGGCTGCTCTCAATCCATTTTCTGCCCAGCCTGTATTTGTGCTTGGGATTGCCCCGACCCAGGTGCAGGACCTTGCACTTGGCCTTGTTGAACTTCATGAGGTTCACATGGGCCCACCTCTCAAGCCTGTCAAGGTCCCTCTGGATGGCATCCCTTCCCTCCAGTGTGTCGACTGCACCACACAGCTTGGTGTCATCAGCAAACTTGCTGAGGGTGCACTCAATCCCACTGTCCCTGTTGCCAACAAAGATGTTAAACACTGCCAGTCCAAATACCAACACCTAAGGAACACCACCCATCACTGGTCTGTCTCCACTTGGACATGAAGCTGTTGGCCGCAACTCTTTGAGTGCGACCATCCAGCCAATTCCATATCAACCGAGCGGTCCATCCATCAAATCCACGCCTCTCCAATTTGGAGACAAGGATGGTGTGCGGGACAGTGTCAAATGCTTTGAATTTCCTAAATGACATAAATTTTCAGCACCTTGTGCAGGGAGTGCAATGTCCTTGTTTTATGATGGTTCTATGCTGAAAAGAATTGGACTCCTAAATAGATTAGGTCAAAGTCCCACATTGTAGGAGTCGTGGCTGGATTTGTACTTGGGATTTTAATGGTAATCACTCCATTGTTCCTACTAAGCCAATAAATCATGCAACTTGTTGGCATAGTCATAGCTGCAGAAAGTGGCGTAAAATGTGCACACATATTTCTCTTACTTATCACCTGGAGGAAAAAAGGTTAAATGTTTCCTATACTGTAATTCTGACATTGACTTCTAGTACACTCATTGAAGTAAGTTCACTCAGCACTCAACTGTAAGATTTTTTAAAAATGTTTTAATTAAGATTATTTATTTCTTTCTTAAACAACATTCATGTATTCACACAAAAAAAAATGCCTTGCATGCATGAACCACTATATAGCTTTTAGAGATATAGTCTCCAGCCATGTAAAACTGATTAATTAAAGGCAGGTTGATAAACCATTTCTTCACCATGGTGTAGGGTACAGGCCAAACTTTAGGCACTTTTTTTCGAAGATGTTTTCTTATTCTGCTATGGATATAAACTACCGCATTTCTTCTGAGGGGGTGAGGGGGTAGTTCTCCATTCTTAAGAATAATTTCATTTCCCTCCTGCATAAAATCTTGGCTACTACTCCATTCCTAACAAAATAAAAATAATGTCAACACAATGGTAGCTAACTTCCACTGCTGTGAACAACCCTTCTTCAATTCATTCTCTAGTGTCCGGCATTTGGTGGAGTCATTAACACCTGGGCAGAATGAATACTATACAAGCGTACACTGCAAGCAAATCAGAATAGGAACACTTTATGCCTTACACAGGTAAGTGAAAATTGCTATACTTAATTATGGGGATATCTAATTACAGCCTGGGATGTATTTGCTGCCGAAGTACATCAGCGGCAGGAGAGCCTCCCCCTCATCCCTGCAGGGGAAGGCACATGGTCCAAACAAACGGGAGGGAGCACCACCAGCTGATTCAGAGTGCCCTCTCCCAGGCACAACAGGTTTCCTCAGAGGAAATCCTTCTCACATCATGTTCAGATCTGTCCCTTCAGCTCCTAAATGTAACAGAAACAGCTTGAGATGCTATGGCTTTGAGACAGGCTGGGAAACAGGACAGGGCAGCGCAGCTCTTTACTGGTTGTAAAGCTTTTATGTGACGTTTTACATATACAGTTTGCATGAAATTGCAATGTATACACTAACGCTATTTTATCCCTGTGTGAACGTTCCGAACTCTAACGCTGCATTATATTGATTTAAGTCATTTTTAAGTCATTGATTTAAGTCATTGTTGGCTGGCTTAAACTAAATCAAAATATGACACTTATTCTGAAATATGAACATCTACACTGGGGCTTACACTGAAAGAACTGAAGATATGAGTCATTACTGGGTTTCAGTACAGATTTATATCTGGATCTAAGTCATCTTCATATACTCTGTGACAGATGCTATTCACTTAGGAAAGGCAACATAGATGAATTCCCTTACCACAAAGAGAGAAAGCAACTTCTAGACACAATGAAAAGGCATATCATAATTACTATTTACATATGCAGAAACAGAAACTGTTTTCCACACTGAGATTGACAAATTCAAATTATTTAATTTATCAAGACAGAAAAATATTTAGCTTTAACCAAAATTCATTAAAGTAAAGGTGGCTAAACCAGAAAGATTTTATATTTATGTTGCCTAAAAAATAAGCTTTGTATTTGTTCCTTAACAACTGAACAATCTAAGTCACAGAATTTATTTCTATACACTTAGAATTCACAAACATCTAAAAATCTTAGTCCATACCTAATTCATGTAAAAAAGGATTATCCTCTCATCATAAACATATGGATATGGATAAATGCTATTTAAATAAGTAACATCCTACAATCAGATTATCCTGAGTTTATAGGAATTGCTATTTTATTTTACAAATATCTTGGAAACAGAATTTGAGCCTCATAGTAGGATGATATTGTAAAAAGTGTTGTACTATCCCTCCCTTAGAGCAGTGTGTGCTCAGAATTGAAGACAAGCTGAAACACATTCTGCAATTTCTGAATATAAGACAGATTCCTATCCCTGAGAAAGTCAAAAGAAATCATGCTATCATTATTACTTAGATATGACTGAAATGAAAACAAAACAAGCAAGAAAGCAAGCAAACAAACAAACCTGAAAGCCTGTAACCTCAACTTTTACAGAAATATATTCTCCTTCTTGGCATTTGCAGGTTTACAGATTTAGTTCTTTATCTTTCCTAATAAAATCAGTCCCTGTGTATTAGGGAAAAGCATACATCAACTAAACATGAGTCTGAACCTCAGTTTTCTCAAAAGCTTTTGATCCAAAAAGAGATCTCTAACTGGATAGAGTCAGTATATCTTATCTTCTATAGGAGCCTTTCACAGGCAGCATTATACAGAAAGTTGCCATGTGCCTCTGCCTATGCTCAGTATGGTTTGATTTATTTCATAATATGCAGTTCAGAGTGCCATATCAAGGCACTTCTTTCAAATACTGCCTTAGGTCACTTCCCACCCTCCAGAGACTCATTTCAATTAAAAGACATTTCTTATATCATAAAACACCATCAAACACTTTTGGTGAAAGACCCAACGTATTTTTTTTTTATCAGTATTTCTTTATTTCAGCAATACAGCATCCCTGTAGGCTACAGATTAGGTTAAATGGAACAGAAAAGATTGGGTTTTTCCTGAGAACCTATTGGTGTACTTTTCCTTCCATCTCCTCTTCCCAGATCCATCTATGAACAGAAACCCTCCTAAGAGGGTCAAACCACAAATACGAGCGCCTTTAATAAATTTTAAAATAATCAAAAAAGAAGATACCAGACAAATAAAAAGAAAACAGAAATTAGCACACAAACCATAACAACTACTACAGTAGTTTCATATAGGAGAGGTAAAAGATTTTATCACTCCTTTGTCCTTGAGTTTCCCCACAGGTGAATTATTATTTCAACGATTTGTCACCTCTTAATCATGATGTTTTCATGATGCAGACAAACTGAGGATTACACATAACTGCCCTTGGAAAAATGAAGCTGAGAAAAAGATCAGCATACAGTGCATCGATCCCTGAAGCAGTCAGCAGAAAATGAACACACATTGACCAATGAGTGGAATAATGGCTTTGTTGACAATCTCAGTGAAGTTCAGCCTCTGCAACTAAGTGGATAGAGAGATAAAAAGATGGAGATATGAGGAAAATCATCTCCCTATCACCTCTGTTCTCTGCTTTACACAATCATCCCCCTTCAGTCACATACATGGCCAGATGGCCACAGATCAAGGATGGTACGTCACTTGTGATCACAGTAGCTTCTTTGCCCTTCTGGCCACAGATGATGTGAAAACACTTCGTACATCAGAAAAATGTTTCTACCTTGTCAAATGGCATTATAGCTTATTGTAATAATTAATATTATTACACCCCTCTTCACCTCTTAATTAAATTCATATGAAGTCAGCAAATCCACAGTGGACTTATGGTCCCAATTTATCCTTGTAACTATTGTAAAGTCCCGTTATTGAACCGCCGATATTGCCAGTTGCATGTGACTTTTGTAAATACATACATGGCATAAGAACAAAACCAAAAGAAGAATAAATCACTGTCTGAGATAGATGCAAAACAACAAAGAGAGAAAGTATTACAAATACATCCAGAGACTTGATGGAATAAGAGACAAAGATTACTTTTTTTCTGTTTAAGTAAACTTAAAGTAGCCTTAAACTTAACCTTGGCAGGGTATTAGAAAATACATAAATTGTATTAAAATATAGCAACTCTGAAAGAAAATAAAAGCAGCTTATTTTTTTTTTCAGTCATAATAATCAATACTGCAGTGACATGGTCTTTATATCACTGCACCAATGAAAGAACGTGTGTGGAGAAGTATTTACAACAGCGGACAGCAAGACAGCCCTGTAGAGGGATAAACATTTTAACCATGCATCGCTTCTTTGCATAGAGTCCATTAATCAGGAGTGTAGGTGTCAGGGATATTTGATGGTGAAGTGGCTGGGCTGTGCAGTCTGGATATCCCCACAGGGAGCATTACCCTTTGATGCCAAGAAAGGAGATCATTCTACCCTCTTATTTCAGTCTTTCTAGGAATTTAAGTAGATGCAGCTGGAAAACAAGAACTTTCTTTTGTGATAATTATTATGACTTCTGACTTTGATATAGCAAAAGCCAAGCTCTCTGAAAAAACACGGGAAAAAAAGGAAGGAAGATCAAAGATCTTTATACAATCTATTAGCACAGGCATATATATATATTTGATTATAGATGAATAAATATCAAAGTTACTCAAAAGAAGTGGGAGCAATGCTCCCAAGAGCTGCAGATCTGGGAATTTTCAAAGAAAATTCAGAAAAAAAATAATCCAAGATGCAGATACATGGAAAATGTAATGCAATGCAATGTAGTTTGACTGAAGGTACAGTATCCATCCCTAATCGGACAGATATTTTTAATACAAAAACATCTGGTTTTTTTTCCGTGTGTTTTAAGTCTGTTTATTTTATCTGTCTTCACTCAAGCACCTGGAAATGGAGAAAAGAATCACAGAATCACAGAATCAGTAAGGTTGGAAAAGACCTGTAAGACCATCAAGTCCATCCATCAACCAAGAAAAAAACCACACCACCATGAAATAGAATGACATTTAATGGCACATCCAAGGTCTTTTACTCACTGACTGAAAAGGATTTCAGTTATATAGTTCAATCTTATAAACTGTATATAGAAGGACTAAGGTGAAAATTTAATGCTACTAGACGGTTCCTGGATAACCAACACAACATAGCCATAACGTATCAGGTAGTATTATTCCACTTTTAATGCAACTGTACAAAACCTCATGCGGACTTCAGCAGATGACCATCCATGTGCAAGGAATATTAATTCAAGCTGTAGAAGATAACATCATCATCATCAAAAGAACAGAATCCAATCTTATGTGAGGAATTGAAAAGTGCTTAGCTCATTTACCCTAGAAAATGAAGGTTAAGAGAATATACGATTAGTCTATAAATATATTGGCTGGTTAAAAGTAGAAAGATGCAGGGAACCTTTAAAGTAAAGGATAGTGCCATAAAATCAAATGTGCATGCCCTAATACATTTAATCATAAAAACAAAAGAAGGCTTCTGAACATTAAAATGGTGAGTTTTCTGTAATAGCCCTAGACTCAGAGAAGTGGGGACAACCATCCTTTCTAATCTACAGTCAACTAAATTCAGAGAGGTTTGTTTCTTAAGAGAATATAAATTGATTTTAAGAAAGGGAATACATGATATGGCAGTCTTAGAGAAGGGGGAACCAGTGTCAATGAAGAGTATTACAACAAAATCGTAGTTTTGCTTGGTTTTAATCTCTGGTCAGTTGTATTGTCAGACAAGGTAGGACTTACATTGAGAGACCATATTCAGATATTTACTCTCCATGAGTAAGTGCCAGAAATATGTATTTCTTCAGTTTGAGAATCAGTCAGTGATATAAGCCATGTCACAAAATTCTCTTCATGTTCCATTATTATGCTCACAGGATTTCCAAAGTGAATTAAGGGTAATCAAGAATCTTTCTGACACTCATTCCCCCTTCAGAAGCAAAACAATGTTTAGAGATAGTGGTACTTTAAGCACATTAATGTCTCAAAACAGCCTGAAATGCATGCAAAAGTGGAGTTCTACAATTATTCCTACTTGTATGATTATTTACTTCAGTAGCTCCTACCACTAGTCATTCCTCATCACCTCCAGCTTTAGTGATGGAGTTGTTATGGATGGATACAATGATATGCATACACACCGACTGGGCGTTGCAATACTCCAGGCATTTTCTTTTACTGATTACCTGACAAACAGTGAAAGTTGAACATAGAAACATATTCTTACTAGATTTTATTCATTGAGGCTTTGTTTTCTCTTTATTTTCTTCTAAATGTTTCAAAATAGCTGTGCAGCTGAACTACATTAGCAATTCCAACACATAGTAAAACGGACACGGATATTAACATTCTCCAGAACAACAAATTGGCTGAGGGGGAAAATAGAATGGGGTTTGGAAACATTTTCAGATCCGCATTCAAAATTTAGTGAACACTAAATACAGACATGCCACAGTGTCAACATTCAAAGTCAGCACTTAATGATCTATCCAGCTAAATATTTCTGGTCAGGTAAGATTATGAAGGCGATATTAGCGATTTCTCCGAGAGAACATGCGGATAGAAACAAGGGTGCCATTTCCTTTCATCTCAATAGAAGTATTTTATGTTCCATCTCAGGGCTTCACTTTATTGACATTGAAAAAGTAAATACCTACCCCTGTCTGAATCCAGTAGCCAAAGGAAACAGCACTGTTGATTTATATAATTGCATAACATTTTCAATACATTTCCTTATTCTTATGTGTGCTAGCACTCTATTTGTTTTCATTTCTCTGCTACACATCAAGATTTTCCATATTTTCATTATCTGTCTACTGCAATACCTAAGTGCCTTTCTCTTGACCGGTTCCAGTTAACTTGGAATCTAACAACGTGTATCAACATATTCTGCTCTCTTTCATGATCAATGGTAATTTTAATTAACAGAAATTAAAATTTTAGTGATATGTAATTATTATTAACATATGTATCACTTCACTGGCCTTTCATTCAGACCATCACGCAGCCAGCCAAAAATCAAGTTTAAAAGAGCTGGATGGATGGAAACTCACCATCCATCACAAAGAGTCTGGAGAATTTATAGACACATGTGAACTCTCCAGACTGATAACTTGAACAATTTAACCAACACATTACCAAGTGTATTAATGAACTGTTTACTAAATTATTTTCAGCTTATGTTTTCTTATCAGGTCAGTTACTGTATAGGATACACGGCAGGATGAACACGTAAGCAAGGCAGTGAAGATTGGTCAGTTCTCCAAAGAAACAGAAACGGTAGGTCTGAGGAGTATGTACTGGCCTTCCACCAGTCATCCCATCATTATCAGATACTAGTAAGCATCAAATCCACTCACCTGCGAAAGAATTTCCAAAAAACTTGTATTAGAGAATGATGTATGTGACAGAGACAAGAAATATAAAATGTAACTTGCAATGGTTTTTCTATTACTTTTTGTTTATATATACATATAGAACAGTGACAGTTTTACTATAGTTTCAAAAGGTTATCCAAGTTTTTTGGAAATGCCTCTGGACTCTTGAAGAGCAGTTAACCAAGGGGATGCTGAAGAGAAGGGGCCATGTCCATCTGCAAATATGCACTGCTATAAACACAACTAGCTTTTGAAGTACTGTGAAAATCTTATGGCTTATGGCATTGAGAAGATACTCCATTCTGCTGCTCTGGTTTATTCTCCTTGAGATGGGGAGGAAAAGCTGGAATGTAGCTTTGGGGTCCTTCAATATTTTATGCTAAGGATCTTAGATTGTCTTACTCTGGTGCTTTTTTCCCCAAATAGATGGGTCCGGTGGTGGGAAGAGAATATATTAACCTTGTTTGGTCAGCAAATTCCTCAGATCAAATGAAAACACACCTATTCAACTAAATGAAAAATAACTCACTTTTAAATACTAATGAGATTTCACACAAAAGCATAGCAACACTGTCAAAGCCCTGCACTCCTCAGACCGTGATCTCTTCACCTGTATGGCAACTGTATCTTGGTTAAATACCACATTGGAAAAAGTTGTCCAAAGCAGATTCCCCAAAAATACAGTATATTCACTTCCTGGATCTTTATATTAAGTGCTATGGGCAAAAGAAGAGAGGTGATAAAGTGTCTCAAGACTCTTCACATCATGGAAGAATACAGGAAAGTAAGAACGTGAACTAGAATGATAGGATGGCAGTCTGTACTCCTCCAAGGAATAAGACAGGCTGAGGTGTCAAAAAGCCCTGCTGTGTCAAGGCTAGCTGAATTACAGCTTTGCCACTGCCCCAACATATACTGGGACGACAGTGTCTGGCAACAGTTGTATTATAAGGCCACCATTTCCAGTTATCTTACAACAAAAAGAAAAAAACAACAGCAATAACAAAAATCTCATTTTGCAAGTACAGAGATTAAAGGTGAAAATAACCAGGATCAGATGTGTTGTTTATATATCATAACCTTGTCTGGGTAAAACCAACACGACTTATAGATAAGAATTCTTGATATTGAAACGACAAAATATAATTGCATGTTTGGTTTTCCTCCTAAAGAAAAAGATAGCAAAAACTGGGGAAAAGAAAGGATGTCAGCTGCCAAGTATGTTCTTTTTACCCATTTGGCAGAAAGTTGGTTACAGGAAATAGGAGAAACTCAAGTCTAGAGACCATCATAAAGAAAGAGGACGTTATAAACACCTGTGGAATAGCTTAACCATTAGTCTGATCCATTTCCCTAGTACTGTTTGAAACATACGTTCATATTACATACTTTTACTTATTTCCTAAAGTACATATTCATGAGAAGATATTAAAATCAGATACCTTTCCTTGGTAGGTAACTCTTAGTCCTCTTCACTAGCAGTAACATGCTCATCCTTTTGATGGGCTTTTACCGTGTTAACCCTAAATCAGAAGGAAGTCTTCTCTTGTTCTCAGAACAACATATGAAATGACCATGCACCTGCCTTTAACGAGACTTCTCTACAGCGTGAAGTGGAAGTCAAACCAAATGCATATTCAAAATGTACTCTGCCCACTGAGTCAGCTCAGAGATATGATGGTGTCATTTTGGAATATTAGTCTTGTCATAGTGATGCCTCCCACATACAGTGGCACAGGGCATGCCAGGTCTATATGGTTTCAACTTGCAATTAATAACTAGATGTCCTAGGCCCATCATGAAAACTTCCAAAAAACATAGGGAGCAATGAAGAAAAACATCACTAGGAAGAACTTCAGATTTTTTTCAGTATAGTAAAGGAAGACAAATACTAATCCGATGAGCACGGTAAATGGATGTTAAAATTCTTATTCTAAAAAAAGCTTGGTTTTTCTTCTCCTTGCATTTTGTAGAAACAATTGTTAAGCTCAATGGAGTGATGCTGACTTGCAGTCATGTTCCTAAGCTCAGCTTAATTTCCTAAATTTGTGGAGGAACCCAAATCTAAAATCTAAATACCTCTGATTGCTGTTTGTATACACTCAGATTTTAATTCACCTGTAGGTATCATATATTCCTGTATGCTGATATTCAATGGAGAGAAACCTTTGAAACTGTTACAAAGGATGTGGAAGACTTGCACATGATTTCAAGATTTGCATGTGAAGAAGGTTTGAGAGGTACAATTTTCTGATGTCAACACATGCACACAAGGTGCTGAAGAGCAAGAGAGATGAGAGAGATGCATTGAATATATTTTATTCTCCCTTACTGCTCTTTAGCACATTCCACTGGGGGGGACACAGACCAAAACAACCAAACAACAACAAACTTTTCCACATACTACTGAGTACACTCATCTGTGTTTAGCATTTTCAATTCTCAGCATCAATGCTGAGGGTATCACCAAGTCAAATATTATGGCTAGATATCTAAATGCTGAATAACTGCATGACTAAATACATCTGTGTTCATTAAGGCTAAATCAAGGATAATCAACATTCCTGCTTGCGTGGCAAACAAACTGCTACTAGAATTATGAAGAATTTTAGGTTTTCACAAGTTCTTCTGTTTCCATACAGCATTATGGGTTATCAGCTCTGTTGCAGGGCTTGTTTTGAGGTATCGGATCAGATATGGCTAGTGGAACTGAATCAAGAGGCTGAGACACGAGCGTGTGTGTCTGAAATAACAATCACACCCTCTTGCTATATCTTCTTTGTTTTTTAAAATACAAAGGTAATGAGCAGAAATTAAAGTGTTATTACCTAAGCTTGAATCATTGCTTTTACATACCTAGAAACACTGCTACAAAATGACACAGAGACAAAGAAGCATAACAAGTGCATCTCCAGTATCACACTCAAACACTTTGGCTAGATCTAACCCATTATCTATTTATTGCACATATCCTTATGTACCACAGAATGACTCACAGAGCTAAAATAATCATTATAAAAATATCTGAATTTCATGCTGGATTGACAGCCCTGGAGACTTAAGTTTTCTCTTCATCCGCAGCGCAGAAACAGTATAAGTAGCTGTACTACAAGCTCTTTCTCACCACCACCCACTTGGTGAGACTATTGTTAAAGGTAAAAGACTTCTCAATTTTACAGGATGATGACTACAGCCTTGAGTCATCTATGGCCTCTTTTGCAGGGTTGATAAGCACCTGCATTTCAAACTGACTTTCAAAGAAATGAAGGGCAACTTGAACCTATGGAAAGAGGAGAGGCAAGTCCTTGTTGTAGTGAAGTGAGACACCTCAGATTGTAGGAACCTAAATTAGCAGTCATCTTGTAAAAAAAAGAAATCCTTTGTTTCTCAGCTGAGATCACAAAACACAGTCAGGCAAGTAATTGCTATTAGGTACTTAATACTCAAAAAAAGAAGGAGAACATATTGCAAGATTTTGGAAAGCATATTGCAAGAAAAAGAAAGTGATGATATCAATTTTGTTAACAAGGGGAAGAAGACTTAAATACCAGCATATATATTTTATCAGTGCTAGTTCAACTAAGCAATCACCTATATTGATTAGTTAACGTGTGGGCAATTTCTTGCTCGCTTTTAAGTGAATGAGAGACTGGTTCAAAACTTTATCAAGGATGTCAGTAAGATCAAAAGGAGCGTAAGAAAATAACAGCAGTTAAAGCATTGAACTTGCCCAACTTCACTTCAATCAGCTAACGTAACGGTGTCTCACGTTTTCTGTAATTTTAACAATACATACTGAAGCTTCCTCTCTTTTGCAATTGTGCTAAAGTCAAAATACCATTCCATTAGGCCAATTATCTGGTATCACTCTGTTAAAATTGTGGACATAACGATATTTTGAAGAAAATATCTTGTCATTATCTCAAAACCAGAAAGTGCATCACTACTAAAATTTCCCTAGAGAAAATGCTGCCATATTTATCTATTTCAAGATTAAACTTTGATTAATATAAGTGTTTCAAAAGCGTACATCTATATAGATGCAAAGACATACAGCATCACCTTTCTGTAAAAAGTTCTAATTAAGATTAAACTTGCCCCTATGGTAAATGTGAAATTATTTAATTGTAATCCAAATGATCTAAATTTAATATCTTCTATTTCAAAGACTCACTTGCATGGTGCTAAGAAGCTCATTAAATTCAGTTAGCAGTAATCTACAGCTGTCATGCTTCCTTTCTGAACCACAGTACTATAATAAAGTTCTTCGATTATTTCCCTGTACGGCATTATTAAAACCACACACCATACAAAAGAAAAGCTCAGAATAATCTTAAAGATCTACTTACCTTTTCCCCTGTTTTTAGACATTCAGTCTCAAATAAAAGAAACATTAATGGAAACATGATAATGCCTTAAGTAGATTCAAAACAAAAGTACTTTATGATAAAAAGCAGAAACATGCCGTAATTACTAAAAATCAAAAACTGTCAACAGATATGTGAATGCCAACAGTACAGCAGAATGTTCCTACACAAGAAAAATGGAATCTATAATGTTTTACTGGCAAGAACTCACATTTTTATGATGGCCACTGTACACAAACGAGATTCATTTAATATTAAAGCATCTTAGCAACCTACATTCATTGTGCATTATTTAAATCAGACTTTAAAACAGACTCATATAGCTCATACCAAAACCCTTTCAGTTTTCCAGTAACAACGATGTCCATATAAGCCTATTGTTACAATGTTCATGTGCCTACAGACAATATGGTTTTACATGTAAAAGTTTGCATTCCACTGACAGGCAAGCCTGCGATGTCTTACTCGCTTCTAGCTGCTGAAGAACAGAAGCAGCTTCTCTTTTCACAACGGCAGAGACTCTGAAGCAGAAGTGAAAAAGACATGAGAATAGAATATTATTAACTTACTTAATTCTGCCATGTGTTTGGATATAAAGTTGCACTTTGCTGCAGAAAAACTTGAGTCAATATTATATGTTGATGCCTAGCTTGGTAAAGTCAAAAGAGATCTGACAACGCTCAAGATTCTTGTAGATAGTTTACTCAATGGCACCTGTTTGGCACCTCCAAATTGTAAGTTGGCAGTGCAATATCATTCTTCTTGGGACTGCAGATGCCAAGCACAGCTGACTGGCTGCTCTGTGATTGCGCTCAAAAGAGCGTCAACAGGAATGCACAGATTCCCCATGGGTAGTTTTGCACCGTGGCTTGTCTTCCGACAGTGTTGCACTCTCTTCCCCAGCTGCATGAAACAGCCCATAGTGTCCTATGCGTTAGACCAAGAAAAAGTTGAGGTGTCTGAGAAAGGACTGGTGGAAAGACTATTTAATAGAAAGAAATTAATTAAAGGTATAGAAAGAGCTGAGACTCCAGCAGTGTCCTGCCTTCCCGGGCCCTGGGTTCTGAAGAGTGTGCTGGAGGGGCTGTTACTGGGAAAACATTGCAAGGAAGGTATAGCTGAAGAGAAGGGTGACCACTTGAAAATGCTCATGAGGCAGTTTCATTGGCACCATTTGTTATCCATAACTGTGACAGTTTCTGGTCTTCCACCCCCTTGGGGTTTTTTGGGGGGTGTTTTTTTTTATTTTGGGCGGGGGGAGTGGTGTTTATTAACTCTTAGCAGCAGAAGGGCAGATCCTCAGGTGAAGAAAATATAAGAAATGTCACCAATTATGATTAGGAAACCTGCTGGGCAGGTTGACAGAAACATGTCAACATAGTTATTCAAGTCAGAGATGCTGAATACTGCTTTTGGCCACAGGGCAGAGAGAATATTCAGGCTCCACTCCATGCTTACACTTCAGGGGAAGGAGAAAGGCAGGGAGAGAAGGTGTGCACATAGGAAAAAGTAAGCTTTGGCTTCATCTGAAACAAGCTCTTAATTTTTAGTGTCATTACTGTTGTGTAATGGCCTACTGACTAACCAAATAACCACAGATGCCTAGGGTCTTAAGTCATATGAGGCAGTCTTCTACCAGAGCCCCAACATTTGATTCATAAACAATAAGCAGAGGGAAGAGCACCATGTGCCAAAGCACATATGCCACTAGCAAGGAAATTTTAGTTCTCTTTAGAGTTTCACCATCCGATGTCTAACCCTGGGGGTTTTTTGTACAAGCTACTAATGTTAGAAAACAAGGCAATACACCATTTATTTCTCTCCAGTACACACAACAAAGTTGATCTTGTTCAGGTCAGGCAATTAAGTCTACAGCATTTTTGTATAACCCTTTTGTTTCCTGTTTGTGCCCCAATTTTTCCTGCATTCAGTTAACCACTTTTGCATGGATGAAAATTCAGATACTATGGATACTAGTATAATTTTTATTTTCTGTTTTAAAAGCACATTTGATGACTTTAAACTTCTTAGAAATATGCATCTAAGGTGTAAGTCTTGGGGTTGGGCTTGTCCAGCCATGTGTTTATAACAGAGGGGTAAAGCTCAGAACTTGCAGAGTTCTCTACATATTAAAAGGAAAGACAAGTGAAACTGGAGATACCTAGAGCATACACCACTTCCACAAATGTTCAGTTGAATGAGCAATGGAAATTAAGCATAAAGCAAAGACATCTTTATGTTTTTGCTCTTTTTTTGGCAGAAAGTACAGCAGTGTCCCTGAAGACCTTGTTTCTTCTCTGTATATCTTTGGATCAGTCCTCTGTGAAACTGTTGACCAAGCATGTTATCAGTGCAACGTTCATGAGGAGTACTCACTGCTGTACGCTAAGGGACTCACGGACTCCTGGCTGCTGTTTGTTACAAGCTTAGGGGAAAATAATTCTGGATGGATTCCAAAAGCAAAGCTTAAAGGATTTTTTTTTTTCATACAGACATGCTGGAGTCAGCACATTAGAAGAAAGGGCATTACACTGTGACAAGCAGGTCATGGCTGGATGAGAGACTGAAAAAGTTATTCATCCTCCTATAAACTCTGTTGTTAATCTTCCAGTCCTCTGCCTTCTTCAACATCTTCTTTCAGTTCCTGGTACCATTTCAAAGTTGAGAAAGATAGGAAGGGTAACATAGGAACTTTTGAAGAAGCACTCAATGGATGAAACATGTAGAGTTGAAAAAGACAAGGAAACGACTGATCCATTTGGCAACCCCTACCACTGCATCTGCTATAGTACTCTGGAAATCAGAAGGGAAAGATGCAAAACAGAATCCTTATGTTTCATCCTAGTTAAAAGCTACTGCAAACCTCTGTTTGTGAATCATAGAATCATTTAGAGTGGAAAAGACCTTTATGATCATCAAGTCCAACTGTAAACCTAATCTTGCTAAGTCCACCACTAAACCATGTCCCTAAGAGCCTCATCCACACGTCTTTTAAAAACCTCCAGTGATGGTGACTCCACCACCTCCCTCGGCAGCCTCTTCCAATGCTTCACCACTCTCTCAGTAAAGAAATTTTTCCTAACATCCAATCTAAACTTCCCCTGGCACAACTTGTGGCCATTTCCTCTTGTCCTATCACTTGTCACTTGGGAGAAGAGACCAGCATGTATCAAGCCAGTTTTATTATAACCTACGTTTATGTCTATGCTACTTTCCTCTGACTCTTCAAGAATCTAAAATGTTTGTGGATTCTGCATCTGTAAATTAGGTTAGTACTTGGGACAAAAAGGTCACCTTTTTTCTTGGTCAAATCAGTAACAAAATGCACATACTTTTAAAAAACATATACATTACATCTTCTTTGAAGAAGCAGCATTACATATTAAGTACATATCAAAATAAAATCACTATTATTAATTTAAAATGCAGTTAAGGAGAATAATTAGGAATGCTCAGGAATGAGCATCTAAAGACTTAAGAGGAAATTTTAGGCCTCAATTCAACAGTAACACTAGCGTTGACTTAATGGAACCAAAAGCACTTCAGGTTCGAGCTGTGGATCAGCCCCTAAATGCTTCAGCATTCAGTCCTCCTCTATCTCTCTCCGGAGGGGTTCAGTTTTCTGTGACCCCACACTAGTTGTGACACAGCACAGGTGCATAACATTGGCTAGGACTTTTTAGAAACCCGCCATGTTACAGGGAAGAGCTGTGACAAAGTCCATAGCCTAAAGCCATGCAAGACATGAAAAGTAAAACTGCAGACAGGGGTAAAATAGAGGAGAAAAAGATCGTCAGCAGCTCAAGATTCAAGAGAAAATCCAAGAACGTGAAAAAAAGTATAAAAACCTAAGGGGAAAAGCAGAGCTGGAACATGGCAATTCAGGAACATCACAGATCATCCCGTTCCAAATAACTGCAGCAGCTGACCCTTCCCCACCTGGCCAGCAAAGACTCACCATGTGCCTCATCGAGGGTGACGAAGCATATTAGTGGTTAGCCTAGTAGATCACTAATTCTAGCTACTTTGTGTCTCAGCCAATAAATTCTTGCTTTCTACTTCTAATTGGAGCATACCCTGCTTGCAGTCTCTTTGTGTATAGCAAAAGTCATCCAGACTGGTCCAGAGAGCATAACACTATTTCCAACGGACCTTTTCCTGTTTTATCCACACAGATTATACCAGTCTCTCCATGGCATGCCTCAAATGGCAAACGTTTTAATCACTCGTCACATCATAATTCGATCCCAATTTTTTACAGTAACTGGACCATATTTGATGAGAATTTTACCGCAATTTTTGCAGATTAATTAATTTAAGTTGTTGTAGTATAAATACTTAAATAAAAGTATGCATTTCACGATTAGAGCCAACACCAACACACTGGTGCAACACTAAATGTACAAGAATAACAATGTAAAAACTAAGACATTTACCTACTATTTCTTTGTTTATTTTCTTTTGGGCTTGAATTAGTGGAGAAACACTGTAGAGAAGGAAGAATAAAGATGCATGGTTGCTCTTACTCTAAAATATATAATTTAATAGCAATTTTTAAAAGTGCGAGTCTCCATATTTTCACTTTCACAGAAACTAACAAAAGACATTATGAAAACTCAAATATGAATCACTTATTTGGACAAAACACATAGGCTATTTCAATGGTCTGTAATTCCCTTCTGCTGTCAGAAGACAAAGGCATATAATTTTCTTCTGTATAATACCTTTTAAACCGTGAGAATGTCATCGTGCTCTTTAAAAGGCAGAAGAGAAAGGGCTGGGGAGAAGCACATAATTCCAGTGCCATATCCTAGTACTGAAATGGATTGCTGCCAACTGTAAACATACTTAATTCATGTCTTGTTATAAGAGAAGATGAAGGCCGGTTGTTAGATACATTATATGGTACCATACAAATGTTGTCAGTATTTTATAGTGCTGTCATATTCGGAAAAGCGTTAACAGAAAATATGACATTTAATACAATTGCTCCCTTCCTATCTTCAGAGAACTATCTCAACCATTTTTAACAATAATTTTCTGCTCCTTTGAACTTTGCATAGCAAATATCACTACTGGAGAGTAAAGTATGTTGTACCAAGCTTCCTCTCCTGAAATCATCAGCATTATTGTCAGCTAAGTTGTGAAAGCAGTTCTGAGAGCAGATTCTTGGGACTGGGGGCGGCAGAGAGCTGTGAACATTAGGAAAACATAATCTGATAAATCCTACTGAATGCAACTGGGAAACAGAAGCACTTCTACAATATTTAGAACAGAAAATAAGAACTAGACAATGACTTCTGAATTTTGAACACGCATTTAAAATTTCAGTCAAAATATATTAAAACATCTAACAGTATTTCAGAGAGATTCCAGCTAACTATTTAGTATATCCATTTTTTCCCCAACCTGAAATTATAACCTAAATTAACGATATATAGGAATCTTCACAGGAGTTTGACCAATTCTACAAATGACAGAAATATACCCAATTCATCTGTGGTTATTTGTCACTATTTAAAGCCTAAACACAGAAAAAACAACCAAACAAAGAACCCCAAACAACAAAAAACCCCAAAGAAGCACTAATGAATTGCCATTGTCTGCTGCTAATGACTACTGACCACAACTACAGGCATTCTTACTCGCTTCTAAATTAATCTCATCTTTAAGGAATGCATGCTTTTTGCACTGGAGGCTTCGGGTTATATTAAATGTAACAACAGGAAAATCAGAAGCATCCCTGATTATATGATGGAATGTCACAGAAATCAAAAGTAAAATAAATGTTCTAAAGCACTTAGTACTTTCACAGACCCACACACTGCAGGATGATCTGAAAATTCCCTAAAGCAATTTTTACTGAAATCAGTAAATTTTCACTGAATCAGTGATTCATTTTTTTTAGACTATATAAATCATTTGGCACTCATAATTTGGAAACTGCAAATCTACTTCCTTTCTCTCAGGATCCAACTATTTCCTGTAATTCTTCTCTAGGAGCAATAATTGTATTACCATATCTACATATAATGGGTGGCCCAGAGTGTATTCTAATGGATATCCTCTCTTTAGCATGGAAACCAAAATACTCCATCAGTCAAAGGAAGAGGTCGTCTCTTACTCTTACATGCATATTTACTTGTCTCATGTAATACTGGACAAAAATGTTCCATAAGGAAATTTCTGCACTCCACAGGGATTTATTAATTTTTTATCTTGAGTGATTTAGATGTACATACTCTATGGAAAGGCCATTTCACCAACAAAAAAGCTTAATCTTGACATGAACTTAGGTTATCAAAATCCAATAAAATAGTTGGGACTTTTTTGCAGATCAGCACTTTTCAGGATCAGGATAAAATATCCTGCTAAATAAGATTAGAAACGTATTCATGAATGTGGACACAAGCATTCTTTAGAAAACAGCATGACCGTGTTTCTGTGGCTAAAGCAACCTGATGCTTTCCCAACAAGAAAATAATTTAATTAAATCAGGATTAATTTTAATTTAATGTTTTTAACTTCAGAGTTGCAGTGCCTTCTGTTGGCCACATAAACAATGAGAGCCTATACAGCTTTGGTGTCTACTCTCCAAGACAGAAATTTGTCCTATTTTTCACTTATTGGTGTGGGCCTCCAAAATGGACTGTCATAGTAATCAGGAATTCAGAGGAGAGAAATATATGTCACAGAATCACAGTATCACTACGGTTGGAAAAGACCTGTAAGATCATCAAGTCCAACCACCAACCCAACCCCACCATGCCCACTAAACCATGTCCCGCAGTGCCACGTCCACACATTCCTTGAGCACCTCCAGGGATGGTGACTCCACCACCTCCCTGGGCAGCCTCTTCCAATGCTTCACCACTCTCTCAGGAAAGACATTTTTCCTAATATCCAGCCTGAACCTCCCCTACTGCAACTTGAGGCCATTTCCTCTAGTCCTGTCACTAGTCACTTGGGAGAAGAGACCAACACCCACCTCACCACAACCCCCTTTCAGGTAGTTGTAGAGAGCGATGAGGTCTCCCCTCAGCCTCCTCTTCTCCACACTGAACAACCCCAGCTCCCTCAGCCGCTCCTCATAAGACTTGTGCTCCAGACCCCTCACCAGCTCCGTCGCCCTTCTCTGGACACGCTCCAGCACCTCAATGTCCTTCTTGGAGTGAGGGGCCCAACACTGAACACAGCATTTGAGGTGTGGCCTCACCAGCGCCGAGTACAGGGGCACGATCCCCTCCCCACTCCTGCTGGCCACACCATTTCTGATACAGGCCAGGATGCCGGTGGCCTTCTTGGCCACCTGGGCACACTGCTGGCTCATCTTCAGCCGGCTGTCGATCAACACCCCCAGGTCCTTTTCTGAATGTTAAATTCATTTAATGGGAACATGGAATTTTGCACAAAAGAAGTAGTCAAAGGAATAAGCAAGCAGGAAAATGTTTTTAAGTTCTAGCTGGCATAATTAGCAGCAACGTAATAACATTAAGAGGAGAGGCAAAGGTTTCCTAAACGGAAGGAAGGACTACACTGAAAGATTTTACTTCTTTGCTGTTTTTCTATAGTACTAAACAGGAACTTCCTTCCAAGTTAACAATTAATTTAATTACAATAAGCAAGACCGTACCACGTGTTCAGAATTGTGCCACATCTTTCATTAACTAACATTCTCAAGCAAATGTGGTGATGGCAGGCTACTCCCTTCACTCTTTGCAATGTGGAGATTCATTTCAATGCAAACTTGCATCTCACATGAAATTTCTCATTAAGCATATATGATTCATTATTTTGATTATCATTTTAATAATCACCAGCTCTCTGTGTAAATTCATGTGCCAACAGCAGGATAAACTAGCAGTTAGCCATACTAACAATTTTACTCATTATTTTGAAATCTGTTTCATCATACTGCGTGTGACTCCTCCATTTATCCTGCCAGACAGTAATTCACTAACATTAACAGATGTAAAGATCTTACAAGCTTTAGTTTTTCATTTGAACTTTTCCCTGTCCTTTCTATGAAATAACTTTGCATACATGGTATCCCCTCTTCCATTTATGTTCTCCTCTCTTTCTTCCCTTCATATTTGCGATAACTCTCTTTTCCAGTTTGAATGGAGTGACTTTTCTAGCCTTCTTGCAGAGCTCAAATCCAGTAACACTTGAGCATGAGTTCGGTATCTCTCACAACGTGGAGAAGTCGTCAGCCTTACTCTGTGCAAAGGCTATTGCCTCTTATCAAAACTGCATTTCTTGTTTAATAACGTCTCAACAAAAAACATCCTTGTGAAGAAATAATAAAATCAGTGTGCATCAAATAAAGCTTTAGCAGCAGCAGAGTGACCTTTCCTTAATGGACAATGCGTAACTAAAATACGTAATTTCATTATTATTGAATGAAAGGGACTTTGTGACTCTCTCAATAGTTCTGTTTTATCACATGCAACTCACCACAAAATACTTTCAGAAACCTCCTGAGCTTGGTAAGTTGTCTTCCATATTATTTGCTTTAAAATCAATCAAATACCTTGCTAACAAATCTTTTTTTGTTGAGTATAGGTAGGGAGGAGAGAGGAAAAAAAAAAAAAGAAAGCCACATACACGATACATACAAGTCAGCAGTGAATGGGATTCTTATTGTTGTCGTCCAATTGAAAATACTCTCTTGGAAGCAAGTGCTGATAAAAGACTGCAGGAAGCCAAATATGCCAAACAATACATAGTATTTGAAAAGAAACTCACCAGTTTGACATATGATTGGCAAGAGAAAGGAAAAAAAGAAAAAAAAGAAGGAAGGAAAGAAAGAAAAAAAGAAGGAAAGAAAAAAGAGAGGGAGGGAGGGAGGGAGGAAGGAATGAATGAATGAACTCCTTTTTAGGAAGGTCAAGTATTTTAATAAAAAGACACACAGTGATGATTAGTGAGGGATTTTAAAACTATACCAGAAAAGCCAAAGGAGAAATTTGGTTACTAAAGACTCTTTGTCATGCTACAAGAAAAAGCAAAACCACAAATCTAATATCTAACTTAAAAAAAATTATTAAGTTTTTTTGCAGTTAACCTCTGAGTTTCCCAGTTCTGATAAAGAAATATTCAGACTTAAGAGACTGAACCCTGGCTCCATTTCAATCCAAGGCAAAACTTCTACTGAGAAGAAAATTTCTGTCAAGTTTTAAACATTCTGGAGGGCCTTAAGCAAACTTTCCTCTACCTCAGAGCATTCGCAATCTGTTTTACACATATATACTAAAAATTCTCTTCTAAAATCTCACTTGAAAAATATGATATAACTACAGAGCATGAAAACGTTTCAATGTTTCTGTAAGCGGAAAGGAAGCTGCTCAAGATCAAAATGTGTCAATCGTTAAAAGTCTTATTTTGTGAGTACAAACTTTCACTTCCAGATTAAATATTCGGCACGACATGAATGTACCCTTTATCTCATTATGTACCAAAGTTCATGAAAACATTAGAGTTGCTGGGGATAAATCACTTCTGTTCAGTTGTGACATCAATTAAATTAAGATGGTTGGGGCAACAACTTCTTTGCTTGAGGTTGAAATGGTTGCAAAACATCCATTCTAAATAAAATTGGCGACACTAATGCAATTAGAGACATTTGCATGAAAGTACTCCTTTTATTTCAATGTATAAAACCAATTAATAGAAAAGAAGAAACCAAAGTACTAAAGAAAAACATACGGTATAATGTTTGTTTCTGACAGAAACGATGCTTAATTGTATTTGAGAATATGCCTTTCTCTTTTTAATCACTATTACCAGTTCAACGTATGTGTAAAATGCCACTGTTTTTGATGAAGCAGCGTACTCTTACAAGTGAAATAGTGTAATGATTAATCTAAATTGGAAAAAGATACTTCAGTCTGCAAATATCCACCTCCGGATTCAATCTTCACCGTGCAAATAGTTTCCTGGAGACCTAAACTTACAGGTACGCTTACCTACATGTGCTGCTGTACCCAAGTACGAACCTAGACTTTTCATTTTAAATCAAAAGAGTTTGAACTGTGGCTTTGGTCAAACAATTTCAAAAGAGCTTCTATGGCTGCGTATGTTTCTATTTTCCACCCTAACAACCTCCTCGTTACAGATTTCCGCCTCACAACAGGGATGACGTGTAGATAAAGTTCCTCATTGGCGTCAATGCAAACTAGACATGCTGCACGAATGCACTATAGTGTGCTTTAACGCAAAACCACACAAACTACATTAAACTGCTTCTGAGATTAAGCGAACAATCTCTCCCATGGTCCGAGAGATGGGAGGACAGAGTTGTTAAAAATGGAGCTTAAAGCAGGAACAACCTTAAACATCTCTGTCAGTTTTTACAGCAAATACTTGACCATCATCCATTTGTCCTTATAGTCTAGAAATAATTTTGGTTGACCAATATACACCATATGATAACCACAAACCCAGTAAAACAATTAAAACTTGTATTAGATTTTACAATCAAATGTATTATTTATATATTCACTTTCAGTGTTATTTATATTATCTAATTAACAACATGTATAATTCATCATATAATTTTACATGGTATAATAATTTAAAATAATTAACAATGTAATTATTATCAGTTAATAATTAACCTAATTAATATTAATATCTAATAGTCATAGAAATTATATATCTATATTCACATTCACTTATATCAGTAAAGTCAAGTCTCTGAAACAATACTGAAAGATCAAAATAAGACTCCTCACCTTTCTCAAAATGTCAACCAACTCTGCAAACAATAGGAGGGCATTAGCAAAAAAAATGGCCTATAAAGTATTTAAAGCAAACAGGAACAAAACAAAGTGAAAACAATTTTGCAGGTACTGTTTATTGAAACTTAATGGTTTACACATGATGAGAGATCCGTGTTAGCAGCCGTTAAAGATGAGCTCCGATACATAAGGCAAGAACATCAATCAGTTGACGCCACATCCCCTGTTGCTAATAACACCTTACATAGCTTTTTCCCTTCAAACCTCTTTTGGCATTACGCAGTATGTTTGATTACTTGCTGAGCCGTGCAAGCAAATGCTATGCCACAAACCCTGCTAGCTAATTTCTCTACTCCATATACAATAATAGCAAAACATTAGACATTGTGAGCAGTAAGTAAGTTTCATTCTTCAAGGTGAAGCATTATACTTGTCCTAATATTTGATATGCAATATTGCGGTTACCAAAGCAGGTCCACGCTATGATTTTCATATTGATACACTTCAATAAAGTGCAATAATGCCACATGACACAACACTTTATTGGAGCCCCACTGAAAAAACAAGGAAATAAGTTATTAATTAATTACAATATTTTTTAAAAGCAGGTAAGAATAGAACATCAGTCAAGAGTAACATCACTACAATCAATAAGCAAGAATTATTTCCATCAGTTTTAAAAAGTATCTGTTGTCTCATGAATACACGGTGCATATAGATATAAAATTCAGCACGGTTATATACCAATGTGACATATATCTTCAGTATACAGAGAAAATTATAATGCACAAGAGAGGCAGCCAGGAGTGAGTCTCTTGATAAACGAAGATTAATGTCACAGAGCTAAGCTAATGTGTATTATAATGATATAACAATAATAATAGTTCCTACTGCTATAGCATCTTTTATCTGTGGAGCTCAGAGCACTTTACAAGCACTAATTGAAACTCACACCATCCCTGCAAGGTAGGTGCATTTTATTATCTGGGTTCTACAAATTGGAAAATGAAAGCACAGATAACTAAACCAGCTTGCCCCAGGTCACAGAGCAAGCCACAAGTTAAACCAGAAATACAACTTTCAACTTTGTCTTTGAGTTCCCAGTTTTAATTCTCCTCTTTTAATCCTATATGCATAACAGTTATACCAATTAAAACTCCTAACAGAACACAGTACTTCCCTCATTGAAAACAATGGCAATACTGCTCAGTTCGTTGTTGAAAGTTCAACTGTATCACTAAATTCCAAAAATATGCTAAAATTTTAACATGTAAGATGGCCAGCACGTGCATGGCTGCATGGGTGTGTATGTGTCTCTCAAATTTGGATAAATTACTTCTCTGGGGACTCATCATCAGATGTTTGATGATCTCTACATCAAGAGAACAATGTAAAATTACAGAATCATAGAATGGCTGAGGTTGGAAGGGACCTCTGGAGGTCACCAGGTCCAAACCCCTGCTCAAGCAGGGCCACCTAGAGCAGGTTGCCCAGGACCATCTCCAGATGGCTTCTGAATATCTCCAAGGAGGGAGACTTCACACCTCCCTGGGCAACTTGTGCCAGTGCTTGGTCACCCTCACAGTGAAAAAGTGTTTCGTGATGTTCAGAGGGAACCTCCTGTGTTTCAGTTTGTGCCCATTGCCTCTGGTCCTGTCACTGAGCATCACCGAGAAGACCCCCGCTCCATCCTCTTTGCACCCTCCCTTCATGTATTTATAGACATTAATAAGATCCCCCCCGAGCTTTTTCTTCTCCAGGCTAAACAGTCCCAGTTCTCTCAGCCTTTCCCAGTAGGAGAGATGCCCTAATCTCATCATCATCTTCACGGCCCTTTGTTGGACTCTCTCCAGCCGGTCCATGTCTCTCATACTGAGGAGCCCAGAACCAGACACAGTATTCCAGGTGCGGCCTCACCAGTGCTAAGTATAGGGCAAGGATCACCTCCTTCGACCTGCTGGCAATACTGTCTAACGGCAGCCCAGGGTACCTCTATAGCCTTCTTTGCAGCAAGGGCACATTGCCTGCTGACGTTCAACTTGGTGTCCACCAGGACCCCCAGGTCCGTTTCTGCGAAGGTGTTTTCCACCTGGTTGGCCCCAGCATATACTGGTGCGTTACATGTGCCTCAGATTTCTTCCGAGCAGATCAAGGCACTTGCTATGGATCATTTGAACCAATTTTTTCTGAAGACGGAAATGGATGCTTGAAGCATCTAAAACTCAAAACTGCAGCTAAGAATTTTTCCATTAATTGCAAAACCAGAGGATTAGACCCCAAATCCAAGGATGAAGCAATTAGGCATATAATACCTACCAATTTTGGTGATAATTAAATGTCCAAATAATTCCAATGATCTGAATGTAAGCTGTTTAGACAATATCAAGATGACACCCATTATTTCCACCAATTGTTAGATTATTACTTCCTCCAGTGTTTTACATGATAACGAAACAGCTGTCTACCACATATTAAACAGAGGTTTTATTCTGCTTGGAGTATAGAATGGGTTATTATTATTTTATAGCCACTTTGGAAAAATGTTCATAGAAATATTTATTTCAAAGGTTTCTAATGTTTTTATAATACAAACTTGTTTTTGTCTTTTCACAACCATTTTTTCTCTCCATGTTTTCACTGAAAAAATGTTAGACATTCTTGTTAAAACATAAATAAAATAAGAATATTGTCAATAATGTAAAATACGCCAATTGTTTTCCAAGATGCAAAATTTATCACTTTGCCAATAAAGCTTCTAGTGCACAAACTAGCCAGGAGTAATACTCTTACAGCTACCATCTCATACCTGAAATGCTATAATGAGCAAGGTGACTGGGTTTGTTCCGTTTCAGTGCAAAGAAAAGAATTATGAGGATTTTAGTCTGCGCTAATGTAAACTAAGGTCACTCACAGAGAGACCTACAGTGTCTTCCTACGGAATATTGAAGTACATGGAGGCACAGCAATGGAACAGGTGGAAGAAGTAAGGTCTTAAACTGCAACTAGCTAAGGCAAAACATATTTGTTTCCTTCCCAAATTTTTTCACGGAAGAAAGCCTGAAAGATGGACATTAACAAATCTAAAAATCTTTGCCTCATTCTTCAGAGTGTAACAGACTACATTTAAGTTTTCTTGGGAGCTGCTTTTAAAAGCAGGGCTTCAAAGGTTACCACCACATACATTTTCCACCTACCTACTCTTCTAACAGCTGTGATTTTTTTTCTCTGAAGACGCAGCAATGTTCTTCTGAAAAACTGACAGCAGGTTGGATATCTTTACATTCTATTTTCCGGCTAATTTGTTCACCAAAATAAAAACAACCCCCAAATTTTAATGCATTCACATTAACCTTCACTTAGTTCCAGACAGGATTCACTTCTTCAGATGATATACTTTGAATCCACTTCTTCCTGAGCTAAAGCACGCGAATGCCCCGTGCATATTCAGAATCGTTTCTCAATGTTCTTTATTGATACTTTTCTCTTTAATATGCTCATTTGGAGCAGAATTTAAGTGCTCATCTCTCCAGTGAATAATACAAAAACAATGTAAAGAATCACTTTTTCTACTTAGAGGCACATTCAGAAAATGAATATATTTCATATAAAGTCAAACATTAAAAGGGAGGTGACATATCTAAAGCACTATAAAGCATAAAACATAGGGGATCATTCTGAAAAGTGATACTGAAAAAAACAAAAAGGTAAACAGAACCTAGATCTCAAAACATGAGGGAATGCCTCAGTCATTGCCGATACAAGTGAGGCCACTATCTCTAATGTTAAGTAGCTTAAACTGAGTTTATCTGTTTGTCTATTTTTACATTAAATAGCTGTCTTGTCCATATGATTTGAATTCATAGTTAAATCTTTTTCTCTCTTTTTTTTTTTTTTCCCTATAAACAGGAACTCTTGCGTAATTTTTGGTTGAGTCATTCTTTATTTATCCTGAGAAACAAAACTAATTTTTCATACAACCCAGCTGCTGTCTCAAAGCGTATGCGTGAATATACCAGTATACTTAGGGCACTCCTGATTGTTTCCCTAAATAAGATATTTTAAAAGTAATGAAGAGGAAAACCTCAGAACTGTCTTACAGGAAATGATGACTGTAGCATTTAAGGAAATTGGGGGGGGTGGGGGGGCAAGGGGAGACTAAAGCACCTCTGCCTACAGGATTTTCTCCTATAGTATAATCTTGCGCTATTTTATGTTGAATATTCCAATCAGTTCTGATTATTTCAACTCCTACATGTCAAGCATCAGTGGTCCAGAGTATTATGGGGAGAGCACACAGCTAAAAGCAAGAGACAGGACTAAGAAAACCACTGAGCTATTTCTTCGCTACAAGGAAAAGTGTTTACTGGAAGACACAGAAGTGCCTGCAAACAGATATGCCCATTAAATCAGTTAGTCAGCAAGGTCCCTTTTGAAAGAGCAACATGGAAAACATCTTCTCAGGTTTTACTTAACTTTCTGTTCAAAGGGGGATGCAGAGCCTCAGGGATCAGCTGTTGACATGAAAATCTATCTTCCAAATCACTCGGGTGTTTTTCAGTAATGAGTTCCCACTTCCCTACCCCTGAAAGGCATGGCAAATAGAGTCATAGATCAAAGCAGCGCGGAGCCGAGCGAGTACGGCTGTGGAAGCTGAAACGGCAGGGCTGCTGCGTGGTAATGAAAAGGGCCATCACTAAGGGTTTACTCTGAAATTCAAAACTGCCACTTACAATTTGAAACAAGGGATCCATTAGCTTAGTGCACTTTTTATTGTTATTGATTTGCAATCCTTTACTTTCTTTTAATTTCAAACTGTCATTGAATGCTTAACTGTTTCATACTTCACAGAATAAGCCTTGACGATTTGGCTTTCAAATAATTATTCTCAAACCATATTTTCTTCCTACGTCAGCTTCTCAATGAGTTTCATTAATACAGGCTTCCATTTACCTTAATTATGTTTTTGGCAGATTTGCTTTTAGCCACGTCTCACCTTACCACAATAACATTTTGTCACATCCCCTGGTTAAGTCAGCATGGCCCCGAACAATTACTTCTTTTCCTAAAGCAGCGTGACAGGGGGGCTAAAGTACATGGACACGTTTATTCATACTTTATAAAAAAATAAACCCTGCCATTCTCTCATCTAACTTAAGTAAGTTGCAAGGAAACCAGCCACTTTTCCCCTTGTCTGCTAATGGAGGACCTACTCAAAACAATACAACTAAAACTGGCAGCGGCATTCCAGAGCTGCAAGCCCCAAATATCAAAACTATGCCAATAATCTGAGCCAAATATCAGACTGAATTATATTTACATGGGACCCTACCATACAGCTGTAACACTAATATTTGCTTCACACCTTTGAATGGCTATTTCTTGCATCAGCTCACCGAGTTCAGCAAAGCAATGAGTATTTTTATCCCAATCCAGTGAAGCACTCACATATACACCTAAATTTCAGTATAAAACTAATATAAGGAGGTTATTTGTATGAATTAAATATAACCTTACACACTTCACTGGATCAGGATCATAGTTCCCTGCAAGACCAAAGCTAATGTCACTAAATCTAAATCTGAGAAATCAGTTTAGCAATGCTGGAGATAAGGACTACTTTGAAAAGTTTCATCTCTGCTTCTGAATGGAAATTTTAGGTTTCCCAGATACAAGCCCGGACCATGACACAAGCGTATCTATATACATATGTATATAAATTTGTATTTGTATGTGTATATATATATAAGCGCACCAAAAAAAGACCTCGCACATTTCAACTGGTATTACTTTTGCATCCTTTCCCTCCTGTCCCCACATTCTTTCTTTGCCTTTTGCAGCTTCACTAACTTGAGTTACTCTTCTACTCCTTCATGGCACGGAGTAGAGAATTACACGGTTACTTACTGACACAATAGACACCATTTAAAGTAAAAATTGCATCATTTTATGAGGCAGCATGTGTTGCTTTCCACAGCTTGGTCAAATCAAGTTTAAGTAATTACGCTCTTCTTTTCTAACATTGCCTCACCTGTTGTAAATAGATATTACTCCTTTTCAAAGTGCAGTCTGAAAATCACTTTCTATTGTACGTAAGAACTGTACTTGTGAATCAATCTCACTGGTGCTAAACATGGTAGAAGTTTATACCGAAGTCTATACACCTTCACTGAGCTCGGATCCATCATTTGAAACAGATACCATGATTCTGTCTTAAGGTTCTTGCATTTTTTTGCAATATATTAAATGATTCCATTTTTTAAAGCACTAGCAGGAGATACTGCCATCTTAGATGGAGAATGACCACTCACCAGTGTTAATAATATTAGCATATTATTAATATAATACTAAATTATGTTGACTTGACTTTTAAATATATTTTAAAATACAGTGATAGACGCATCTATTACCTTTAAAGCTAAACTAATAGACGAAAACCCAAAAGTATTTTTCGATATTGTAGCTCTTCCTGTGAAGTATCATCAGAATACACCTGCAGCACCAGCTTTTAATTCATCATTGCCAAACATCGACAGTTAACCAGAACAGTCTGGTTTTGCTTCCTAGTACTTGGCTACAGAAATTCCTGCCATAAAAGATGCAAAATACTTTATCTGCAGCTAACGCAGTTGATCTCCAAATTCTGAAGTCCATGTACTTCCAAGACACAACTCTCTACGCTGGTAACACAGACACAACCTGAGACCTAAAAACGACCTTACAGCTGGTGCTGGCCACAAAAGATCACCACCCATTTACACAGAATTTCTGGATTCCTGACCCTGAACAATACCTCAATAAACTTCTCGATCCCTGGAAGTGTTCAAGGTCAGGTTGGATGGGGCTTTAAGCAACTTGATCTAGTCGAAGATGTTCCTGCTCAATGCAGAGGGGTTGGACTAGATGACCTTTAAAGGTCTCTTCAAACCCAAACCGTTCTATGATTCTATGAAACTCATTGTAATACCACCTTCAGACTTTAAATACTCCACTGTAGTCTTATCTTTAACCTTACTTAGACACTCAACTGTGACATGAAAGTTCAGGTTCACTTTATAATCAACAAAAGAGAGATAATCCACCAGAACATCTCGAAATGTGATTATATAAAATTAATTCTCCCAAAGAAATATATCATTAAATGTTCCCCTGAAAAAAGGTAATAGTTATTCTTCTAAAGACTATATGACTTTATGAAATAAATAAACAAATAAAGAATCATAGAAGCACCTGGTTTTGTCCAATGAGTAACAGTTCTCTGCTGTAATATAACTCAAGATTCTACAGTATACTTTTTATTTTCTAGTGGTAACCAACTTTCAATGATTTTTAGGGCTCAAGATGACTGCATTATTCTAATTTCTTCAGCAGCCATGAAAAATAACTTTGTATAAACTCTAGCCAATTTTAGATCTTCAGACCATTCCAAACTATGCCCTCATGTTTTCTTTCTCCATGCTCTCTCTCACTTCATTGTAATCTGTATTATTACATGAAGAATTACATTTGGGTATAGATATTTTAAAGACAGCAGATCAAATACAGTCAGCCACATAAGTTTTGTATTTATTTGTTCTAGGGTAAACTAGAATAATTGAGGCAGATGATATTTGAAGAAAATCTTCCAATTAGGAGTTAAATGAGGACTGTTGAATTTTCCATTAGAGTTTTCTCATATGATTCATTTGCTAAATTATTTTTTCTGTCTTTCATTTTCAGCGTTTCCTTTAAACCTATCTAAACCCCAAACAAAAGGAATCTTAAATTAAAAACGATCACTAGGAATGCACATTTTATAAACAACTGAGCCAATGAGGTGAAATGCATTATGCAAAAAGCTATTTTACAGAAATATGCGTATTACCCTCTGCTTTACTAAAAAGCCAGTGAAGAATAAAATAAAAAATCCTGTCTCAAAGCATTTTCTGGTTTTCTTCAAAGTTGGAAATTAAATTAACACAACTCAAAAATGACAAGATAAAGGTAAAATAAAGCAAGGAAGATACCTCAAATCCTCCTGAAATAACTTCTTTCTCTCTCAAGTGTCAGTTTAAAACCCCAGACACAGGAAATGTTTGGGATCTCACTTCATCAGAAAACTGAAGACATGTCAAATGACAAAGCTGGTAAAAATCTTGGGCCTCAATACCTCAGTTCTAATCCAATAGAGTTCAAAAAATAAGTAAATATTAACTGAGTAATTTATGCCTATGCATATTAAGGATGTTAAGGTACCTGTTTCTTTTGTATGGCAAAGATATTTTCATGCACATTCCAGAGCATAAGACCTCGTTTTAAGAAGTTATGTGTTCGTGTAAAATGGTACAGTTTGGCAATTCATTTGCATTAACTGCTTATCAAACATATCCCTGTTGAGTCTCTGTAATGGTTTCCAGTGCACACAGTTTCTTCTGAATCTCCTCACACTTTCTGCCCTTAATATCACAAACGCATTTCCCAGACATACATCCTCTGCCAGTCACTAGATGGTATTCAGCAAATCTACTGACTGCCTTCCAACATACTCCAGTAAATTAAAAATATTCTTTCCAAAAACTCAAATACTCGGGTAGTCTTGGGCTTACACAACAATAAGTTCAGCTTGGATCGGAGACAGAATTTTTGCACTGTTTTTTAAAACATCATTACTCTTCCTTCAGTACAAAAATAATAACACCCCACATACATATATCCTTCCCCCCAAAATAAGAGACTCACGTACCTGAACTTTTGATCCTACAGCCAGGGGAAAACTATGAAACACCTTCAAAGACCTAGGCCAGAAACTAAAATTCCTACCTCCACAAAATATAAAGATCGTGGACTCATTAGAGAGATTAATTTTATGGCACATTGTAGTTTCTGCCCCTTAGCTAACTACTTTACGTGCCCCAGCATTTTCTGGTACAAAGATAACAACCACATTTCCCTAGCAGATGGCCTAAAATCAAATTAAACTTAGACCACTTGTTTTCAACTTGTATTTAACTTGCTACTCGCTGTTAATGCCCAGGCTACTGTACATTTCACTTCATTTAGACTTGATCATGTGAAGAAGTTGAATCAGGTGCTCAAGAAGGTATGTGCAGAACAGATTTTTAAAAAACATGTCAACAGTTGACATGCCTGCTTTCCATGAAATTTTTACAGATTCCTAAATGTTGCCTTGGGTACTTAAACAGCTTTTATAATATAGCTATAGCCAACTGCACTATATTCCCTTTTGGTACGTGATCTCTTCCATGTGCGTAAGTGTGCCTTCGTGGAGTGTATTTGACCATCACAAATCTAATTTCCACAGCTGAGATTATTTGTCCTCCCAACTTACATTAAAATTCATCTAGGCAATCTTACTTGAATTCGCTGGAATAGCTCATTCCAAATTTTAGAAAAGCTTGTTGGTGGGGGAAAAGGGTGTAAAATGAGAAATATGTTTAATGGGTATATGCAGACAGTGAACTCTAGACACCACTGAAAAATATTCTTTTCATCATTCTTTTCATGTCCACTACAAGCATATTGTTTGCTGCAGAGAGGAGTAGCACAGAAGTAACACAGACATAACTGGCTCTAGGTAAAATTATTCATATATCGCTCTGTTTAGCGATAGCCCAAAGTTTCGTTTAAAAAATAATCTTGGTTTTGGGAAAAGTTTTTCATGTTTAAAATATTATTGTTAAAAATAATACAAAAATAGTCATATAACTTTTAAAACTAATTTCTTGTCTTCGTCTGGAAACTATTTTCAAGTATATTTGGTAATTGTTAATAACTTATTAATTTTATTATTCAAAATTAGTAATGCTGTGTAAAACATTATATTTAGAGTAATTAAGTTTTAGAGTAACTGAAACTATCTGCCAACTTGGGGAAATACAGCACATCATGTAAGGGAAAGAGTGCTGTCTACAGTAGTGGAATACCCATACAAAAAGACTTTAAGAGGTAGAATGCTAAATCATATTATTTCACCTGTCAGCTGAGCTCTCTAAATACCATTTTCTGAGAGGGTGACAGATATGTCATCAGCACAACCATTACGTCTTGCTCTGTTTTAAGTCTTCATGCGATTTAGGCATCTGTTTCAAAAATTCCACTGTTTTTGTAGGAAAGAAAGTCTGAAATTAAGCATTTCTGATGGATTCATTCAACCTGACATGACAAATGAAAAATTTTCATGTTGAGAAAACCTAAAACCATTTAATTATGTTATTTTTCAGCTTGGCTACTGAATAAAGAATTAAATTATGTGAATAAATTATCTGCATAGCTCAACATGTTATTAAGTCAAAATATGACCAAATGTAAAGCATTTTTCAATTGGGTTCAGTGAATCCGTACCATAAAATACTGTTGCATAGAAGAGAGAATTAAGTGGGGGTCCTTCCACTTGAGCATGCTTCACCAGGAGTTTATTTTTCAAGTGAAGGAGATATCAAATTTGATTATTTATTATCAAGTAGCTAATAAGTAATCAAAACGACCAAATAGACTGCTTAATGCTTGATAGCAAACAAAGCAGGTTTCTATTCTATTATGGTTTCCCCTTTAGGATCTCAAAAGCTTACAAGTGTTGTAAGTAATTAGTAGAAAACCACTCCCCTTCAAATTTTGACTAATAAACTAATAGACTAACAAGTTAAATGCCTCTTGCACTTGCTGTCTTTTGAAAGTAATTTCATAAGAACAAAAAAAGAAAAAATAAAGAGACATTTTTTGTTGATGCCAGTCTAGTTCATCAGTCTTTGAAGTATTAGATCTGTAACGTAGGCAAAGGAAGAAGTCAACAAACTATTGCTAGACCTCATGATTGTGAAAATAACTTTCTGTACGCAAACTTGATATAAGGTAGTGCTGCAAATAGACAGCCTGAAAAAGACTGCGAAGATACCTCAGAGAAAAAATGTTTTCTCTGTTCATCTCAATTGAGCTGTTCACATTAACGATCATCTCTAGAACATAACAGTCAGTTTTAATAAGTTACTTGAGAAATACGATGTGAAAGTCACAAGTCTATCTTCACACTCCACTGATACTAAGAATAAGAACCTTGCAGAATTTCACAGAAGCTCGTTTGCACTTCCAGTATTGCATTATCTGCAACTTCAAATGGTGAGCATTGCAAAGGCAGCTTTACTTGAGTTGAATAAATTTTGTATAGGAAAGTACCAAGGGAACATATCTGAGTTCAGCTCTATTGCAGTAAGTGCCTCGGAGTAGTTATGAAAGCAATGTTTGTGAAGATTAACTATCTTAAGAGACTTGCCTTGCCTGGCTTACAGAAAGACACTACATCCACACAGAATCTGCATACCGCGTAAACGTCTGTATTTTTCTGATGTGATAAGGGTATTGGTTGGCATTGAAATGTCAGTCTTTCCAATGTGATTTTCTCTTAATTGTTTTTATGCACTCAGACCCCCTAAAATATTCAATCCAATGTCAGAAAAAAATGAAATACAAGCAGCATTATAGTTTATAAACTTGCTGTCAACTCAGGCCAATGCATATATTTTAGTTCTTTTCAATTGAGCACACAGGTCTTCTTTATTAGTAGATGTTCAATATGTCAAATGGAAAAGTTCTATTTTTCTATTTGGAATTATTATTGATTTATATGTTGATTATCAAGTAAAAAATAAGATGAAATCAATGGGAAACTTCAAAAGTATATAGGAGTCTCTCAATTGATTGAGTTAACCAAGGTTTGTGCAGCGGTTTTTTGTGAAGGACTGTGAAGAAGTAGTTGAGGAATATTCAGGCTATTGTCCTCCACAGAACAGAGCAGAAGAAATCAGGAGTCAGCAAAATCAGATACGAACCTCTGCAGCTAATCTAAATGCTACAGAAAGACAGCCTTGTTTCTTTACAATTCTGCAAATCTGTGTCTTTACCAAACTGCAGAAATTATGTTCCCCATTTCATACTTGGTAAAAACAAAACAAAACTCACCACCTTTTGTTTGTTAGTTTTCTCTTTAACTCAGCTTGAATTACCGTGGTTTTTTCAAGTTAACTAACAGCTGATCAAGGGGATTTTTAAGAAGTGATTTATTAGGGCAATCAAGCAGGACCCCAACTCCTACATACTCTTTAAATTCCTGAGCATTTAAAAGATAAAGTGGGTATGTTTTCACGTAAGCTATTCAGGCCTGTTTGAAAGTCGAAGAAGAAGAAACATCTTCTGAAGAAACAGCTAAACAAGGAAAGCTCTCTGACAGCATAATTGGGGAGCATACCTGAAGATTTGAAGATGTCTAAGATTTCTAAAAGACTGTGTGACTGTTCTTTTTGAAGGTGAAATATTTGATTACACACAGAAAATAAGGCAGGGAAAAAACTCAAAATATCATCTAGTCTATCTTCACAAGGTATGTTTAGTCTTAAAACATTCCTGATTGGTATTGTTTAATATGCCCTTAATAACCTCTAGGAAGCGAGGAACCTTAGTTCAACAACCTTTTCAGATCAACCTAGGTCTTAGACCTCTAACTCTTACTTTGGTTAAAACATTCAAAATGTACCAGTGTGTTTGAGAATCTCATCTTAGGAAGAGAACGTGAGAATTCAAATACTTCTCTAATAAATGTGGGCCTTCCTGTAGGAAAATTAACCTTTTTTCACATTCCTCCCCACCGCAAAATATTTCCTTACTACTAGCACATAGGAAAGAAGTGACACTCTTTAGTCCTGTCAACAGAATACAAGCTTGAGTACGCAAAATCTCAGTCGTTCAGGGAAGTGTCATGATCAAAACCAAAGTCACAAAGGGCAGGGTCTTCAAGAATCATCCTCATGGATTTGGGATTCTGAATTTACCTATGGGGATGCTGGAGTTTTCCTTAATTTTGTTCTCTCCATACATCTCTGAGCAGGAGGCCTGTTGAGATCTGCCACACCAGGGAGACAGCCAGTTGTCCTGGCTGACACAATCAGAGCAGTGTGTGCAGATGGCATAGAATACGCTGCAATGAACCTTTAACTGTAGCTTACCTCTATGGCTAGGCAATACAGATATTTTATTCTTCCTGTACCTATGCTCTTCTCTTGACATTCAGTTTTCAATGTTAAATTAGTACATTTACTAAGTGATATAAAATAATCGGGCATTCAAAGAAAAGGTCTGCAAAGTTTATGGAAGTTTAGTTTCTTCCAGTAAATATGTTGGTTTCCTGCCAAAGAATTAAAAGTCAACTTTTCAGGAGAGTAAAGAAAAAAAATGTCACCCTCTAGGCTGTTTGCTTGTCAGAGGAAAGCTTGGAAATATACAGCTCCATAGCTCACTGATGCTAACACATTGAAGTTATCATCTCTGAAACACCATCAAGAGAAAGAGTAAGAGATCACAGACTGAACAAATAAATACAATCATATATCCTGCGTTTTCTTGATGGGTGTATATTTCTCTTAAAAAAAGGGGGGTTTATCTCTGTGGACTTCTGTGTTGGTAGCCAGAAGAAAAGTCAAGACGCTCTGATATATTGTTAAGTTTTAAAGTAAACCAGAATAGCGGTACGGAAAGGAAACATTCAGTTGTCTTTGGGAGGTCTGCAGCCTCTGAGCCCCGCCACCTCAAGAAACTGATTTATGCCATTACTTAAGTGCTGTCACTCTGTAAAAGTTTTAGTAGAAAAGTGCTTTGAGACTGCTTCCTTAAAATTCACACTGGCACAGAAAGACTCACACATGCTAGCTAATATCTCATTTGTCTTTCATTCAAATGACTATTAATTACATATAATGACCAAATTTACTAATCATTTTGTAGAAAGCAGACTGTTCGAAAAAAGCGTGAGTCTTACATCAATAGGAGCTGACAGCTCCTATTGTTTCAGCACATATTTTGTTATGCTGGGGTTTACCTTTAAAGCACTATTCCAAGAATGAATTTATTTTGCAAAATCTTAATTTGCACACTTTTCTCAGTAACCAGATTCTAATGCTACATTGATAGAAAGGAGAAAAAACAAACAAACAAACAAACACCCCAAACTTGAAGATACTATCCAGCTACTTAGAGATTCAGAAACCAAGGGAAGAGAGGGTTTTAGGATCTGATTCAGGGTTTTAAATGCTTGAAATGGTGGGAATGTTCAACTGTGTTAATCCAGTTGAGCACAGATTGTCACCAGCTTCTGTATACTCAAATAAAATCTAAAAAATAAAATGTTATCTTATGCCAGGAACGAGTTCTTCATTGAAACAGTTTAAAATGGCTTTTTTTCTGACATCTTTAATTATGGAAATATTTTCCCACTATATCCCCAGAATCAACAGTGTTTTTTGCATAAATTCTCCCAAAGAACATAGTTTATCATAGCTTAGTTTTTAGCAATGACTTAATTCTTATTACTCTGAGTAAGCTTCATTAAATTAATTGACTTAGCTGGATCCGCTCATGGTAGTTAATGTTTGCAGCATTGCAAGAATTAGCTGCACCAAAAGAGTTGAGAATAACACAACTATTTCTGCCTATAGTGAATAAACCTAGTGAGCTATTTGATTTCTGATGCATCAATCCAATAAATTAGCTGAAAAGATATAATTGGCATAGCTTTTGTAACGACAGTCCATACACATAAATAATATCAAGATTTATTTTTTCTGAGCTTTGCTAAAGAAGGTAATATGTGTACTGGTAATACTTGCATTTTCTTATCTAAAAAAATATATCAACTAAACATATACATTTCTACTCAGAGCCACTACTTACAAGGAAGAAGGATGGTCTTACGCTTGCGGTCCTGTCATGAAACTCCTTCAGGTCTGTACTCTATTTCAAACTACTCATGCAAAGTTAGGCAAGTAGCTTCATTACATCGGGCCTCAGCTCCCTGAAATCCTGTCCATGTGAAAAATATAATTGGCTTCTGCAAGAATTTGGCTGGGTTTGGATGGTTTGAATATAACACAGCAACAGCAACGTAACACAGCAGCTCAATATACGTACTCTAAATATGCAGTTGGGTTTTTAAGAGGTCTAAGGAGCTGGTAGTTAAAACATAATAAATAATAAATAATTATAAATAATATAATAAAAGAAATTTACAGGCACTAAGCCCTGTCTACTCAAGTTTTGTCTCAGCTATTTTTGGGAAAACAGACTTAACAACATTTTCTTAAATTATCTTTTCATTATGAGGCTAAATTTACTAATATTTGGGGCACACACTGTGCTCCAATATGAAGTAAGAAAAAAAGCCACAGAAGTGTCAGCCCCTTCACAGATAAGAAGCCAACTTCTCTAAATACATTTGTTTTCAGGGCTTAATTTTAATTACCACAAATCCACGCTTCAGATTTTCCATCAAAATTCACAACTGTGACGTATTATTTGTGCACGTGGTTTTAAACACAATATGGACATCACGGCCATGGGGTGAGTCAAACCTTGACACAGTCCAAAGTGGGCTGTCTTCCATGAGAACAAATGGCAGACATTCAACCAAAATTCAGAAAATCCCATCTCTGATTCTCCAGAGAGCTATCCTGGACAATTCTAAAGAACTGTCATCCCAACTTAGTGACAATACCCCTGCCATCTGCTGCTTTCATTCTGAAGGACCTGTGAGTGCCCTCAGTAGGAAATCACCTTTTTTTTTTTGCCAAAACTGTTTTATCTCCTCTGTATATCCCTTTATGTCTCCTTTTTCTGTATGACTAATTTATGATCTATCTCCTCCTTGGGCAGCACCAGCCTCATTAAAACTGACTCCTGTTGCCTTGGCTGAGTGTGGCTTCAATGGGAAAGCAACATCTGAGTGCACTGGTTGACCCGAAACGTACTCTTTAACTCCAGCCCAATCAGCTGTCAGATTTCTATCAAAAAGGAGGCACACTGTAAGAAGGCAAAGCTTTATCTACACTACTTAATTAGGTATGTTTGAATAACGACATGACCTACTGTCACTCTTCCCACCTGCAAGCACTATAATTAAAGTTTCTCCTACAGAACAGTAAGCTATTTTTGTTCTCTCGCCATTTTTAAAATTTGAACACAATTCTACGGGAACTTGAGAAGTAAAGAATGAAAATATGTCAACCCTAATACTATGAAAAATCTGTATTTTTCTTGTGAATGCACAGTTAAGCATTTAAATCAGTAAACAACCAACCAACCAAAGGTAGCAACTATTCTAGAAGTTTTGGGTGGCACCTTGGTCTTTTTACTCTAGTCAGTAGGAACATTTGTTGTGTAGAAGCACTGAAAATCAACACACTTTTGTTTATTTACCCACATATGGGTACTCAAGGTCCTTAGCATCAAAACCATCTGGACTTTTACAAGTTCTAAATACCTAATGCTTCTTACTTGTGTCAATACATATGTAAAACAACCAATTACACACATCATTCAGTGATGGTTTTAGGAATGAATCTGTGTATATTGATTTGTTTGGTTTGATGTAGAACAGACAAAACAAATAACATGGAAAAAACCCACACATCTAAGTGAATATCAATGTCATTGAAATGGAGGAAAACCCCACTTTTTCATTTTGGAGTGTTTCTGTTCCTGAAAATAAATATCAATGAATAAAAATAAGAACAAAGAATTGAAGTAAAATGTTGCCAAAATCAAGCTGTTCCAATTTTGAAAATGATAAATATAACTTCTCAAAATTGATTTAGTTTACCAAATTCAACACAGGTTTGACAAAACCCTGAAATGCCATTTTAGGAGAATAATCTATTCACAAACACACACAAAACAAAGTGAATGAACAACCTTATCCCAAAATTGAGAATCTCTGCTGTTATTTATTGTTGATATGCAGGGGACCTAAATTATGTATGAGTTTCCAACCAGAGGAAAAGCAGCTCATTCCCCAAAGAACAGGAATATAAAGATAAAAAAAAGTAATCACAAGCATAAGTTAGTGAAATCCAATTGTGTACATATATATACAGAGAGTGATTATACTCTGTGTTTCTTGCCTTTTCCACAGACCCGCTGACAAAGCTAAAAGAAAAACTGATGTCTCTAGTATAGATGGCCAATAACCTGAAGCTCTCATTCCAAACAGGCCTTAGTTTTATTCTTAGTGTTATTCAAGGAGACTAAAAGTCAGCGGGTTTCAAAGAAAAAGGGTTTGAACTTCTTCATATCCATTTACTGACATACTGCATGAATGACAATGACGAAATGAAGCCAACCAAAAAAGACAAGACATGTTACAAAAAGCCCGCAGGCAGGTTGGTACACTACCAGATACTCTCAGCACATTCCAGGAAACACATACATAAGTCAGGGAATGAAGTTATTTCAAATGAAGTGAGGGAAGAGAGTGTGCCTTAGCCGACTGCCTCTAAAGGGCTCAGCGCAAAACCAGCATTCATGTGCCACTTTAAGTAAAACAGTTCCTGGTAACCGAAATACTTAATGGACAGTAAGCTTCAACTCTCACATGAAGAAGAATTATTGCCTTTCATCACATTTCTGAGCATAAAACCTAATCTTATCAAGATATACCAACAGACAACACAGAAGGTTCGCTACGGTTAAATAATTCAGACTGAACTGAAGTCTTCTCAGAAAGGACTGACCTGTAAAGATCAGCAACAAAAGGAATATCGTGGGTCAGAAACTGAACCCAAGTCAAAATCAGCAGCCTTCATGAAAAAAGTAATTATGAAACCTCAGCTTATAGACTAGAAATTGTGAGACAAAGGAAATTGTATTTTTACTCTACCCTGCTGTAGCAAGGCTTCAGCTTAGAATTATCTCTGTAATGGAAAGCCACACAGCTAGAAAGATGTCAACCAGTTTGAGAGAGTCAAGAGAAGAAAAGTGAACATTGATCTAGAATCCATACTCCATGACAGTAAATGAAAGGAATAGCCGTTGTTCAGTCTAAAGAAAACATGACTTTGGAATGTAAAAGACCATTACAAAGAGATTAAACTATTCTCCATAAGCATTCTGGATAGCTCAGAATGAAATTATATGTACTTGCCACAAAGACGACACGCTTTGGGAGAATTTCTGCAAGTAAGCACTGGAACACGTAGCCTAGTCTGCATCACTGATTTTCTAAAGTCCAGTTAGGTCATCATGTTTCAGGAATGATACAGTGCAGGTGTTCTCTTCTGGAGGAGCAGGATAGAGACATGTCCAGAGATGGGCTGGAGGAACTTCTGGTGTCCTTTTGTACTTTTTTATAAGTCAGAGAGCATTTTTTTCTGATGTTTAAAATGTTGTTTAAATGGTAATTTTTGTTTGACTATATCTCATTTTCAGCAATCAGTCTCAGACAGAAAGCAAAATTTGGGAAGTTCAGCAGTGCAGATTTTTTCCTCTTTTTCATTCTCTGTTCATCTACTCTGTTAAACAAGGCCCCTCATTTTGACACAACCATACTACTAATTCTGAAAGGTATGCGTTTCTTTTAACAGGTTATTCCCTCCAAAAAATAGGACTTTAAAGTAATGTCTTCACTTGTTCACTCTCTGAAGACTGTGTAAGAAACTCAGGGTTTCTTACTGCATTTCCCAGCTTTATTTCATCCTTGGTTTTACATAGCACAATGCAACAATCCACATTTATGACAAACAGGCAGAAGCATTAAATGCAGCTCTTGCATACAACATCCAATGAGAGAAGTATGAGATGTACTGCCTGTATCCTTCCCTGCTAACTTTGCCATTCCCCATTTCTCAGGAAAAAGATGCACTTGCATTATTGGACTAGTGCTATTGATTTATATTCAGTAATATCCCCGCTAAGTATTTGATTACATTACAACAAGAGGAAAGAAACACAGATTCTTCTACAAGTGATGAATACACTAATACCTCCATAGTAATGAAGATCAGTAATACTACCTTTCAAAAGTAGTCAGAGTGAAATCCATCCCTATGGCTGAACTGTCCCTGAGACAGTTCAGGTCCTGTGTAACAGCTGGATGCTCACATGCTTCTATCTCAAAATAATGCTTTACACAGGGTAAAACGTAACATACAGCAAAACCAGCACCATTCCAAAGGGGCTCCCACTCTGAGAGCAACATAACACTGGCCTGTGTACAGCAAAACACAGAATAGGGAAGTCCACACTCAATCCCTCAATGGATAGCAGAATCTGCTATGTTAAACAAAGATACCAGTTCAGACTCTGAATGATGCCATCAGGTTTAGAACAGGGAGGGGAAGGCTTCTGTCAATTCATATTTGCATTTTGGGTTATTCTAGGGAAGCCCAGACTTCCAAATATATCCAGAAGACAACACAGAATCGGATTGGCTATAAAAATCAAAATCAAATCCAAAGTTAACCTTCAGCAAAGCTAACAACTGTTGTGATACAGAGCTAGTACAGCCCCTTTTCTTAGTAAAATGGTGTTATCAGTATCACAGGGCACCATAGGCACAGATAATACAGAGCAGCTGGGAATTCCAATTTTTTACTGAGCTGCCTCCTGCACTAGAAGTGACCCCTTGCAAAGAAAAAAACTGTGATCTTTCCAAATAACTGCAGTTAGGATTCTAAGTAAATGAAAATGTCAAATGTCTTACTTGCAATCATCTATCTTTTCATTCATCGTCTTTTTTGAACATTAGGCTGTCAGGTACAGGCTGCTGAAGAATTTCAATTGCTGTTTAGAGTAGTGACTTATAGAAACTCACATCTTCCTGTTTGGTCTAGCCTCCTAGCTATGATTTGTTGTGAGGGGCCATCCTTCATCACCAAGGTTTCCGGTAGTGTGATGAGTTAGGATGCACTAGTGGAATAAATACAAAGCAGTCATTATTTAGAGCAACCTTGAGAATTCACACACCCGTGTACCTAATAGGAAGCCATGGGTAGGAAGGTGGTCTCATCTTCTTTACCTATTTGTAAACTCTGAATGATTGTGATGGGTTGACCCTGGCTGGATGCCAGGTGCCCACCAAAGCCGCTCTATCACTCCCCCTCCTCAACTAGACAGGGGAGAGAAAATATAACGAAAGGCTTGTGAGTCAAGATAAGGACAGGGCGAGCTCACTCACCATTTACCGTCATGGGCAAAACAGACTCCACTTGGGGAAAATTAATTTAATTTAGTACCAATCAAATCAGAGTAGGGTAATGAGAAATAAAAAACCAAATCTTAAAACACCTTCACCCCACCGCTCCCTTCTTCTTGGGCTCAACTTTGCTCCCCATTTTCTCTACGTCCTCCCCCCAAGCAGCGCAGAAGGATGGGGAATGAGGGTTGTGGTCAGTCCTTCACACGTTGTCTCTGCTGCTCCTTCCTCCTCAGGGGGAGGATGCCTCAAACTCTTCCCTTGCTCCAGAGTGGGGTCCCTCCCATGGGACACAGTCCTCCACAAACTTCTCCAACATGAGTCCTTCCCACAGGCTGCAGTTCTTCACGAACTGCTCCAGCATGGGTCCTTTCCACGGGGTGCAGTCCTTCAGGAACAGACTGCTCCAGCGTGGGTCCCCCGCGGGGTCACAAGTCCTGCCAGCAAACCTGCTCCAGCGTGGGCTCCTCTCTCCACAGGGCCACAGGTCCTGCCAGGAGCCTGCTCCAGTGTGGGCTTTCCATGGGGTCACAGCTGCCTTCCGGCATCCACCTGCTCCGGCGTGGAGTCCTCCCCGGGCTGCGGGTGGAAATCTGCTCCACCGTGGACCTCCATGGGCTGCAGGGGCACAGCCTGCCTCACCATGGTCTTCACCAGGGGCTGCCGGGGAATCTCTGCTCCGGCACCTGGAGCACCGCCTCCCCCTCCTTCTTCACTGACCTGGGTGTCTGCAGGGTTGTTGCTCTCACATGTTCTCACTCCTCTCTCCTCTGGCTGCCATTTGTTGCACAGCAGGTTTTTTTTCCCCTTCTTAAATATGTTCTCTCAGAGATGACCATCGTCATTGATTGGCTCAGCCTTGGAGAGCGGCAGGTCCATCTTGGAGCTGGTGGCATTAGCTCTGTCAGACATAGGGGAAGCTTCTAGCAGCTTCTCACAAAAGCAACCACTGTAGCCCACCCCCCCGCTACCAAAACCTGGCCATGCAAACACAATACATAACCTCCATGGGCTGCAGGGACACAACCTGCCTCACCATGGTCTTCACCATGGGCTGCCGGGGAACGTCTGCTCCAGGGTCTGGAGTACCTCCTCCCCCTCCTTCTTCACTGACCTTGGTGTCTGCAGGGCTGTTTCTCTCCATATTCTCACTCCTCTCTCTCCAGCTGCTGTGCCGCAGCAGGTTTGGGTTTTTTTTTCCTCTTCTTAAATATGATATCCCAGCGGCGCTACTGCCATCGCTGATTGGCTCAGTTTGGCCAGTGGCTCTATCAGACATAGGGGAAGCTTCTAGCAGCTTCTTACAGAAGACAGCCCTGCAGCCACCCTGCTACCAAAACCTTGCCACGCAAACCCAATACAATGATGCTCAATCTTTAATCTCTATCAGATTAGCCATTGAGACCGTGAAGGAGGTAGCATTTATTTTCCTTAGCGTACAGTCTATTGATTAGCATGCTCACTGAAAGAAAGAAAGAAGAGTAGCAAATAGCTTAACTTGCAAAACCTTCAGAAGAACCATAAGTTTTCTTTTACTATTATTAGTACTTAAGCCTAGTACTGTATCATTACTAACATTGTTCAGTGTCGAGCAACCTTAAAACTGACGTACTCATCAAGAGTGCTGTACTCTGGCTTGAAATTCATGGCTTAAAACCTGTTATCTCTAAAATCTCCTCCTTGACCAAGAAGTGGAACCATACCAGTTTCTCCATAAACCTCTTCCGCATCTAAATTCTGAGGCAAGGTATGTCCTACTTGGGCATCTCAACATGCTTTGGCAATTGAGAAGATCAAGTTCATGAAGATATATTTTCATAAATACATTACATCTGTGCTGACTAGTCAGTGTGGGAAACCAGGCTTGTTAACTAAACAGTAATAGAATCCAACTTGAGACAAGTCAAGCGGCATGTTTATCTTGCACCAATAAGCACCAGCCTTGGGATGGGCAGGAGTTGAACAACTTATCTTGCAAAGACGTGACAGCTTGCAGTCTAACTCTCGAACAAAGACCCAGTATCAACTGAGTGACACCTGGGGTGAGGCAGAGGCCTCCCAGCCCGATGCTGCTTCAGTGAAGCCAGAATGCCTTTCTCCGCACCACCACCCCCACCTCCTTGATCGACAATGCAACAAGTCTTGTTAAAAGCCCATCAGCACACAATAATTGACTCAGTCCCACCTCTCCAAGAGCATAAATCTGGCATTTAGAATCCTCCATTTTGAGGATGAGAACCCCAACTATGGGATGGGCCTGGACCTCTCTCCTCCCCAAGCAGGGACGCCTCTTTGGCAAGAACCGTGCCTCAGACTACGTCGGATGTTACCCAAGAAAATATTACTAACAAAAGCGTTGAATTACTAACTCGAGCTCGACTTTTGCACTAAGTGTATTTATCAACGGCAATTCCAAACTTCTTGTATCTGTTGCCTTAATAAATCATCTATATTTTTAACTTTGTGAAACTGTTTCAGTAAAAGTCCTTGAGAGGGTGCTGACAGACAAATGTTGACTCTGGTAAGTGGCTGCACACATAAACCTTTAGACGTGAACCGTTGACCAAGTCTGGGACTAAGGCCGGATCCAGCTGCACCTAAGCTCCCCTCCGAGAAGGAGTTTAGAAAGCAAGGGGGTCCATCCTGAAACCGTGACTCAACAGGAGGGTTTCACCCAGCCCCGTGTCAGACTCGTACTCTTAACGCAACAGTCAGCTTTTAATTTTCTGTTGAACTGTGTGTCAATATACACAAACTGAAAAGACATAATTTCTCAACATGCTTGTGTAATAAGAGGTAGCCTCAAAAGTTATCACTGTCAGTGATTGTCCATGCTAATGTATGAAAATTGAGATCCTTAAGCAGTGAGGTAAGTGGAAAAATGGAGGAAGTAGAAGGCTAAGTGATTTGACCAAGGCCAGATATGATGAAGCAGTGAAGTGAGTTTGATTTAGAGTGGAAAATGAAAGCTTTGACTTTTCAACTCTCGTTTCTGCAACTTGCCACCTAGCCTTAACTTGCTATGCATTAAAGCTCTGGTGGAAGTTCAGTATCTTCATTTATATTTTTCCTAATATTTAATTTGTTGGGTAAACTGGAGATAGCAAGATCAGAAAAAATTACTATACTACTATATACTATATTATATTATAGTACTATAAATCATCTAAAATGACGTAATTGGACCAAGTAAAGCCCTATCCTGAATTTTCTCATCAAAATTATTCTCTCATATCACAATCTTCATATTATTCTTTGTTTAGTTTTGCTTCAAATGTAAACAAAGTCCTAAAGTCAAGATGTGTTTGAGCTGCTGTCTCCACATCCAGTTTTGCAGATTCAGTAAAGCTACAGAGATCGGTATGTGCTTTGTTTCTATAGGATTTATGCAACTAAAACCCAATACTTTATAGTTGTTTCAAGCTCTAGCTGTTTCTGCTCTCTTCCAGAGGAGAATAATCCCAAATTGTATTCCCCGGGAGAGTGAGGAGAGGTATATTATTGAAGCCACTTAAGGACATCATCAGTTTCTTCACAAACAGAGTAATTCAACAGAATGACAGGCATGTACTCGTTGCATCTCTAGTGTGTCCTTTGAGAAAGAAGCTGAGATTGCATTTTCTGTCAAAGATGCTTTATTGGAAGAGAGAAGTGAGGGACGTGCTAGGCCATTTGGAGGGTTCAGAAAAGCAATATAGCACATTCAGTCAAAGAAGGAAAACTTGACCCTCCAATGACCCTAATGCTTACTCCAGTCGATGCAATAATGTTTGCCACAATTCACCTACTAAACCATCAGGCAGAGCAACAAAAAGAACCGATTTTCTTAATGTCACTCAGGTGATTGGTCTATCTTGTAATTCCTTTTGACACTAAAACCAACAGATTAAACAGTAGGAAATGACACAGCAGCCAAATTTCAAACACCTGCTGCCCATTTCAGCTGGGCTGCTGAACCCCCCCGGAATCATACATCTGCAACATATGTAATGTCCAAAGAATCACTGCTAGACTTTCTATTTTACCTGATACACTACAAGGGGTTTTTTTCCCATGAAAGAAAAAAAATCTTTAACAAAATAAAGAATACCAGATAGACACTCATGCAGGACTTTTATGTGCAATATAGATCTCAGATCCCTTCTCTCTAAAAAATTATCTCCCAGGAAAATCCCCCCCTTAATTACTGGCAGTATAAGGCTTATGAGATGCAGCTAAGCAATACCAACTTAGTTTGATAAGTTTATGACATATATACCACTTCATTCAAAAGAAAACAGTAAGAAAACACTCATTTTATCACTGTTTCGCACAGTAGTTAACCTATGGCTAAAATAATAATTTAACTCTCTGTAAAGCTGTATTTATAAGTTTGTTAGAAAAATAACTTTCAGATAACAAATTAGAAGCGCTCCAGAGGGAACGATAATAATTGAGTATAATGAAGAGAGATAAATAATCAATACCAAGTTATAAGTCTGCAGCAAATCCAGGGAAAAAAATGATTGAAATACTGTCTTTACAATGTTCTTTCATACATATTGCAAGATCTATGATAGAAATTGAATTTTTTTAAACAATTGTAACAGAATCATATAAGATAGAGAAAAGACCTTTAACAAAAACAGGTAGCCTATTTCTAGATTTTCTTCCCGCTCTCTGCTAAGTTTAAAATGCAGCTTGCATCTCTAAGTCATATTCTATAATGCATTCACAGTCAGCATGCCTCTTGGCAGGTTGGCCAGACTTCTCCTTGTACAGTATTTCCCACATTTCAGCTTGAAATCTCATGACCTATATTTTACACCTTTTCCAGTATATATTACATGCTTTTTCTTTATCCCCAACCCTATTTTCCAGTCTTCTCTAGTGGCTTAGAGCTCAAATCTGAACGTTACAAGAAACAGTACTGGTTAGAGGAGACTGTAAAGAACAGCCGAGACGATGTTTAGCAAAAGAAATGCCAGATTCACAATTTTTTCTGTTGGATACTTCCACTTCCCAGTCCTTCCACAGAACCCAAGGTTTTCTGTTGACCTTTGCTCACTAGATGCTTCCTTCTGTCACTCCTAGAGTCACACAGATGATTTTTACTAAGTTGTCAAAGAATGTGGTAATAAAAATTGTAGCAACAGCGTAGGAGGCAGTAAGACTTTCACTGCTTCAACTTCATATTCTATGTCCTATACTAAAAGCATGAAGAAAATATAAGATAAAGTGGTAGTTTGCATACAGTTACATAGAGGAAATGAAAATTTAAAGGCAACACAGGAAAATGCAAAGTTGTATGCATTTTTCATAGAAAGGACAGGGTTTGAGTCTGAAATATGGGATATTTCTTATAATTTTTGTTAAAAGCCATAGAAAATAGTCTAAGGGAGAGGAAAGAATTGCCTATTTTAGTATTTTTAATCTGTCAAGCTACCTGTAAGGAAAATTAACACTACCATAGAATACACAAAGGGAAGGCATAACAATATTTTAGCCTGGTGACTCTAAACTGCCTGGTTCTACATATGTGTTCCTCTTTACCTTCTTAAGATGTTATTTTCTTTTTTGAGATGGATACAATGATGTCTGGATTCCATAACTCCATTCACAAGGCATTTCTATAGAATATGCTCACCTGGAAAAAGAAAATGCCATGATTTTTAATCATTCCTGGTTGCTGATCTTGCAGATCTTAAATCACATTGAAGGAAGAATGTGAATCTTCAAACTTGTTTGCAGAATGGGGGCATCTTTCCTTTGACATTTGGAGACATAGCGACAGACTACTCTCCTCAAAAGCCTACAGCAAATGGATTTAAGTGATCTATGATCACTCAACTCAATAAAGCAAAAAACCCTAGTGCCACAAGCCTTGAAATACATATGTAGATAACTATGCATTTGAGTGGCACTATTAAAACAGTGCTCCTACCTCCAAAGTTAAGGATGAAGAGACGTTTGCAGTGCAGAGGGTGAGAACTGATAAGGGTGTTCCTATAGTTTCTGCATGTGGGTGTATATGGGGGAAGTGTGTTTTATTTAAATGCATACTGACAATGAAAATAGCAAAACCATTTCTATATGCTTTTGGAAAAGTTTTTCTTAATTTCTAAATATTTTCACATGAAACAAATGCTATGGACTAAATTAAATCACAACAGAGTAGTGTAAATCCTACCTTCTGGTGATCCTTCACAAGAAAAGCCTATTATGTGAGAGAATATTTATCCCTGTATGAGGCAGGTAGTGGAAACAGTCTAACATTTTATTATAAATGTGGCTGTTTGCAAATATCTGCTTTCCCAGGCTGACAAGCTAAAATACAGATGTTCTAAGACGACAATTGATGCCTAATATCAGGCTTAGTTTTAGAAATTAAACTGTACAGGCTTTCAGTCACTGTTGATTTTTTTTAGTGCTACGTATGCAATCTACTTTTTCACCACTATGTGTATATGTGACAAACAAGAGGCTCCACTTGGGGAATTTTTACTTGACTTAATTTACTGCTAATTAACACCAACTTTTGATCTCCATCAGGTAGAGGGGGGAAAAAACCCACAATCAATCAAGCACTTAAGTAAACACCCTTCCTCCCCCTTCCCTAGGTTCACCTTAACTCAAACACATCTCCTCCCCACTTTCTAGTCTAAGCTTGCCTTGTTTTCACCGCAGGTTACTAAATCCATCCCAATTCCACAGGGAGGTGGTAGGCAGCATCCCTGCCGCAGCATGGGTCACCCATGGGCCGCAGTCCTTCAAGGCTGTTCCTGCCCAGCAAATCATCATGCAGCTTATTCCAATGTGCTAACAAACATTCCAAAGGTGACGTCTCATCAATAGTTAAATTCCCCGCATTCTTACTCTTAAACAATTTTGTTACCACCATTCTATATGTATATATTTATATTTTTATATATATAAATAACAAATATAAATATTATTAAATAAATACAAGTATTATAGTTATATATACATTTAAATAACAAATATAAACAAAATCTTAACCAATGCAAATATTTGAATTCTAATACCAATACCAAATAGGTACAGAATATCAAATACCAAATTAATGCAAAAGACAATTGTCTCAAATACACCAAGTCCAACCCAGCAATAGCTTTCGCTTATGACTTACGGGCAAACGCCTATGCTTCCACTACATAAAAGGGTACCCTCCGAGCTCCAACCCTGCGAAGCTTTCACCGCACCTTACGGGCAGGCTATTCAAATGCTGCAAATGCAACACAGCGTGGTGCCTCCTTCCAAGAGCGTGTCTCCAAACGGGTGCTTCCACCCCCCTCAGCTGCCTGTTTCTTTCTTAAATATGTTTTTGCAGTGGGGTCAGCACAACAGATAACACTGTGGTTACTTCCGTGCCACCAGTAATCTTGACCCAAAATTGATGAAACTCATCTTTAGGAGAGCAGGAGAAAGTTTTTTCTCTACTTTATGGTTCCTAAGGTCACAATAGTAACTTGCATCTGTACTTCTGCAACATTTACATACAGCAGCAGGAGAAATCCTGTATGCTGTTGCCTCTCTGATGCACCGCTCCTGTTGCTACTACCAGGAACGATGAGAAACTGGTAGAATGAGTGTGTCCAAGTTTCTTGGGATGCTTTCCATGGAAGAACCACAAAAAAAGATCTCAACATATTGTTGTGGGATTTACTGAAATAAGTGCAAAATAGATTTCTACAAGCAAAACCAGAGTGGTGACAGAAAGACACTTCTCAGAGCTATAGGGAACCCAAAGTCCATATGGCTTAGCAAGAAGATTGAGAGAACGGAATATGATCCCACACTAGTTGCCACTCAGTAGGGTTACTGCCAATTTAGAACAGAATCTAAGTCCAAATTTACAGATTTTTCAGACATGCAAAACTATTCATTCGTTGCAAGTTGTCGCTTTGAAAAGACACTGTGTACCTAGACATTTCCAGGAGATCAGAGGGGGGGGAAAAACCAATAAAAATGCATATTGAGTGCTGATACGTGCATTTTGTAATCAAAAATGTCCATGTGTAATCGCAAATCAGTGAAGATACTTGTGGGCTTTATAGCTAGCAATGTCTTTGTTTTCTTGCATTAATCTCAGGGTTCCAGCTGAACTGTGACCCACACTCTATGTGTTATTCAAATCCATTCATAATCAGCAGTTCTCAGGATTTAAAAATGGAATCGGGGAAGAGGAGGCCTGTTTGGAATTCACACACACGTGTTTTCCTTTGTGTTTGTCAAGAGATTCTGAAATGGCTTTTACTAACCGAAACAACAGCTCGAAATGTACTTGACATTTCACTTCTTTTTCAGTATTTCTAACCTTGGTGCAAATGTTTCATCTCTTAGATTATCTTGTATACTGGGATGCAGTTCATGAAAAATTTATCTTCTGTGTTGCATCCAATATTTGGAGATTATACCACCTGGAATCTATTTATTCAAACACACCTGGTGCTGTCTCTCTTTTTAGCCTGTAATATAACTTAGCCTTGCCACTACCATGAATCATAATTTCTGGGCTGCAGAGAAGCCTGTTTACTTCTTTTCCAATATGTTACCTACCAAGTACTGTGGAAAATGACTGAAAATTCATGGATACCATGAACTCCCAGTGCCATTCTACTGGAGTTTCTCTACTAATTTGAACAGGACTTTTGTTTTTATTTTGTATTTTTTATGTTTGCTTCATAAATGCCAGCAATGGTGAAAAAGACTGGGCACTTTCAGTATCAGAAGCCAAACTTTTGTTACCACTGAGCATCTTTACTCTTTTGCTTTCTGTTTAGTTTCACCGTTCTCCAAACACTTCCTCATCAGTGCACTTCCAGAAGAAACCACAAGCCCTGAGATAAGAGCGATTTTTTTTTTTTTTCTACAATTACATGACAGAAGGTACTTAGAACACTGTGCACCTTAATGCAAGTCTTACTTCGGCAGCTCGCATAAATTCCCTCTGTTAGGACCTGAACATCAAAAAAATATTCTAAATGGACTCACAGTAGATTCTTCACATGAATGAAATCATTGTTTGAAAGCCAAATACTGTAAAAATTGCAAACCACATAGAGCTGAATATAATGTACATCATTAGAAGCAACACTAATCCGTTTATCATCTGGTGATTCATCTTTGCCCTTCATTTCATTACAATGGAAAACAATCTGTGATCCTTTTCCAGTACTCTGGCATTGTAAAGTTCATGCTACAATATTTTATCAGTCCACTTTTGCCTAGCCAATTGTTTTTCAGATCACTGAGTAAAGAAGTAAGTTTTATTTCAATATTGCCAAATATTCAGTATAGAGTCCAAGGAATGAAAATACCCTCTCACTGCTACTGCCCGAAAACAAATCTTTTAGACGCTATTTTCTGACTCATTCTCTCTGTAATTTGTTTCTATTTGTTATGCTGTCTCTCTGCTGTTGGTCTGTCTAGAAAATAATTTTAAAATCCTGACAATTCTGTCCTCTGTTTGTTCATGACGAATTAACAAAATGTAATAGGTGCATCTTGATCATCCATCTTGCAGCAAGTACAGGGTTTTTTGGCCTGCAATATTCCCTTAATGGTTTGGGTGCAGTTTTTTGTGAGTTTTTTCCTTCTCCCCTCTGAACACCTAAGGGGGTTTCCAAAGGCAATTTGTGAGAACATTTCAAGGTTAGTTATTTGGAGGTAGCCTTCCTAAAATACCTCTGTTCTCATTACTCCTCTATTTTTATATCTTTTAGCAAATACAGAAAGAATGTTAGTGGTAATCAAGATTCTGGCAGAATACACTCGACGTACACAGATCTCCAACACCGACCTACAGTAGCATCGAACTCCCAATGCAAAGTCTTAGTAGTAACCTACAACATTTTAACATTCATTTTCTCAGTGTGTCACCACGTCTGACTGTCACACAATTCAAGCATGTTGAAAGTTATCGTAACTTAACACCCACAATTTCATGATTACTGCTCCCATCAGACTTCACCAGTCTGACCACTTCTTCCTTATTCAGCACGAGCAGACCTGTTAGAGTGTCTTCCCTGGTCAGCTTCCTTATCGCCTGTATCAAGAGTTGTCCTCGATGCTCACCAGAGACCTGGACTGTAATGGTGTCTTTCCAGTCAAGTCCACAGTAAGGATCGGTGCTTGTGATCACGATGTTTTCTCCAGTTCTCCAAAAAGAAGCTTCATCTACTTTTGCTTCTTGATCAGATTGCCTATAGACGATGCCTACCAAAATGTCACACATGCTGATCTGGTCCTCGCTCTTATGTTCCTAAATGGCTCATTATCTCTTCTGAAACACAGCTCCAGGCTCCTCATTGGACAAAGAACATCTCCTCTTCCTTACCTTCCTGATCCTTTCTAAAGAGGATGTATCCATCCAAGGCAGCACACTAATGTAACCTATCCTATCACCACTTCGCGATTCCAATGAGATGATAGCTCTGCAACTGCGCGTCAACTTCTCATTTCTCCTGTGAGATTCCCATGCTGAAGGCATTCATGCACAGCATAATTGAAGCTTAATAAAAGGAAATGTTGGAGAGGGAGAACCACCCGGAGTAACGATGAAATCTCAATATGAGTATAGTCGTTCTCCCCTTTAATCAAGCTTACAGAGTATATATAGACAGATGCCAAGAACACGCGTCTGCAACAGTTGTCTGATTGGCTTACAGCCTCTGTTCACGCGCCAGGGCGGCGAGTGTGATTGGTACAGTGCTCTTGTGCACGCACAAGAGCATCTCTCCTCTTCGCGAATGTAGCTCCTTCTTCTTGTTTACCATTCCACTGTCTCTTATCACATCAGGCTTTCAAGGACAGTTAGCGGTTCCCTCTGAGCCCTTCCTCTCATCAGAGACTGAGTTGCTCATGGGAATCAGATTGTGTCCCTTGTTACTAAGCCATTCCTCCACAAGGAAATGCAAAGTCCTTGCATTTAGGATGAAATAACCTGTGCAACAGGGCAGGCTAGGCACTATCTGGACAGCAAGAAGGACAACAGTACTATGTCCTTGTGATAAAGATGACCAAAACCATACCGGGCTATGTACAGTTATAGCACTTGCGGTCAGCAAGTTAACAGAAGTGATTATTTCCCTCCATTCAATATTTTTGAGACCACATCTTCAATACTGTGTTTTATTTTGAGATTCCTAATACAAGAAAGAAATTGCCATACAGGAATGGGTCACCGCTCCAGTAAATACAGCAAAGGGTCACCAAGACGACTGGGGGGCTGGAGCAGCAGATGTACTAGAAGATGCTGAGAGAACAAGGTTTGTTCAATCCCCCCCGGCCCAAAAAAAAAAAACTAATGTGGGATCTTATTGCCATCATCAACTACTCAGTGAGAGGGTAGAGAAGACAGATCCAGAGTTATCTTGGAGGTACACGGTGCCAGGGTGAGAGGCAACAGGCACAAGCTGCTATAAGGGAAATTCAAATTAGATAAAAGATAAAAAATATTTCACAATGACAATGATCAAACACTGAAACAGGTGCCCAGAGAGGCTGAGGAATGTCCGTCTTTGGAGATGTTCAGAATTTTACTGAACAAGACTCAAGAGCAGCTTCATTTAACTAAGCTGGTCCTGCTTCAAACGGGCAGCCAGACAGGACGACCTCCAGAGGCCTCTTCCAACCTAAATTATTCTTGGATGCTACTGTATGATATCACTATTGAGGTCACTAAAACATGGTAGCTAGAAAGACTTTATTGTTTCTGCTTTGCAGTTTCATGAAAAGTGTTACATTTCCTTCCCACAAAACAGTGAAAAAGATCCCCGAAACTCCAAATTTCCTGACGTTCCTATGCAAAATCATACAATGATGCATTAATTCCTCATCTGCCTAAACCTTGAAAGAGAAACAAGGTTAGGAGCCAAAATCCAAAAAAATCCAAGTGAATATATTCCCTTGCTATTCAAACACCTACTGTGTACTTCTAAAAAAAGTGGCAAGATAATTCTCAGTGTACCACTTCTACCTCAGGATTTCTGTTTCCTGTAAAGAGCTAAAAAGAAGTAATAACGTTAATGAAAATGCTAAGATACATTTTAAGTCTTTTATCTTTTTTTTTTAGAGGGTAAAATGGTTGAGATATTTACCTATCTGGCAAGCAGTCACAAAATATTTTACATCCTGACAGACCTCAAAGCACTTCACAACTCTATAATAATAGAATCATTCCATTTACTACTGAACTGCAGCCAACGCCGAGACAGAACACAGCAGTGGTTTAACAGCACAGATGAACGCTGTCAGCCCTTTAGAATAGTAGGCAGATGTAAATATCTTATCCATTTAAAAACCATAGTGCGCTTTGAGACAGGCAGAGTAGAATTAGCCAAACTTCTAAACAGCAAAGAAACCAGAAATAATATCCCTATCCTCTAGAGGTGTATTCTTTTTTTTTTTTTTTTAATTTCGAATCACTAGGAAACATTACTAGGGATACATAAAAGCAGATGTATCCTTATTCCAAATGAATACTGGATTTGTTCCGAGTTTAGACAAAATGAATTCCATCTACTGAATTCATACTAGGTTCCCCCTTGAAGGCCTTTAGTTAAATCCTGATCCATACAGGACAAACCTACCAAATTTGTTCTGATCCCAGCTCAGAAATATTTTACTTTTCCACAGAGCTTCTTAATGTCCCTCTAAGTGATGTATACTCTTGGTATTTAAACATACAGGGCTCAATCTGTTGCTTAAATATAAACGCCTAATGCTATTTGACATACTCCAGGATTATGTGAGACGTTGTCAGGAGTCTGGCAGATATAACAGGATCGATGGGAGACTCATGCCCGTCTGGAAAGGCAGCTGGCGGCTAGATTTAGGCAACTAAATCAAGCTTCCACTGCAAACTCTTAAAAAGCAGCAAGCTGGTGCTACATACACCACTTCTTCCTACAATTTCTGCCCATCTTACCTAGCAATACAAATAAACAGAAATTATTATGAAAGTGCCAACATAAAAATGTCTTTTGTTTTTAGAGACTGGAAGGACTTCCTACAAAAGTATCTGTTACAAGTTACAGATTTCACTGGCAAAATTCTGGTTAAAAAAAAATGTGTCCTTGACAAATTAAGTCATGGGAATCTTAGTTTGCATTATAATCACCCAAACATCTTTTTATAATTAGTAGGAATAGATTAATATCGTACTGATATTTGTCATGTGACAGGTGTTACAAGCATTAGCCGGTAAACTAATCTGGTAAGTACCGCTGTTCAAAATTGAGTGCAGCCAGACTGAAGACGTATTTGTCTGTAGCCACAAGGACTAATATTTCAATTTAATCATTCTGCAAAGACAGTTGAAGATGGATTATAACTAATACAAGAAATATAATTAATATTCTCCTATTTTGTGAGAGTTTAAGGCATTTAAGAGTTAAATGTTGTTAATCTGAAGACAAAACATACTGGAGAAGTACTATCAGTCCATTATTCAGCCATGCAGCCTATGTCCTTAGGTTAAATATGACACAAAGAATGAATGAAAAAGTAGTTTAGGTTTCATTTAGTTTGCTACATAAGAATCTTGTTTGTTGGGGTTTTTTTGTCTTTTTTTTCAACATCTTAGAAGAGTTTGTCTGAGTCATTCAACACCTTTTTTCTCCTATTTCTGCCTCTCCATCCCCCCCCTTTTCCCTAAGTTCAGCAGGTATGCCATGAGTCCTATCATACTGATAAGAAAGTCAAGGGACTTGCTATCAGCTCCCAGGTAAATATATATAAGAAAATAGTGTCACAGAAAGACCAGATGACACAATAAGAAGTTGTTCCCACAGACTCACTATACTGTGCAGCATATGTACTCTATCTGTAAAAACTTCTTCTGGTATGTCACACTGAAGAGGTGACATTTTTTTAATAGCCAGAGTGGGTATGAGATACTTTCATACTTCTTTACTGCGCTAGAATAATTCTTAAAATTTAAGATTAGAGAGATGAAAAAATAGATTTAGCAATAATCTGTCTTACTTTCGAAATGGATACATGGATTGGATAAAAGATGATAAAGATGGAGATACTTTTATTCAAAAAGTATGGTAAAATATGCACATAGCCATCAGTCTTTAGACAATCAAACTACTTAACCTTAAAACTGGGGGGGGGGGGGGGGTTCATTTATGGAAAAGTTCTAAAACAACTGGTTTTCCTCCCATAGAGGCTGTGTTAATTCACTGTAGTTGTAAAAGAAACTCTTAAAAAGGCTATCTCTTTAGAAGTTATGTATGTATTTAATAAAAACATTGCCCACTATTTTTCCAGTAAGGGATGGAAATATCTTCGATGCAGTTCAATCTGAGGCAGCTACCTAAGGTTTTGTGCTTGGTTTTTAACTTACTCTTAGATGGGCACACAAATGAACAAACAAACAGAAATTATGTATCTTTTTAAAGGACATGAATGTGTTTGGTCATTTTATCCAAGGGTATTAGCAGCCAAACATGATATTCATTCCCTGTGTAGACTCTTAGCCAGTACCTCAGCATCACAGCACCTCAACTGCCCTATTTGAAAATGAAAAGAACAATGATGTTTAGCTACCTTAATCTCTTTAGCTAATATTTTAAATGCAAAATGTTGCAATTTGATCACAGAGGCAATGCAATAACTACGTACTGGTGAGTGCATTACCTATTACGTTGCTCAATATCTCTTATCCTTGATTCTAGCACAAACACGTACAACCACGTAACCTGAGTCCCCGGACTGCTCTTTGTAGAATACTGTCTTTAGGGAGCAATGCACCACCAACTTAAAAACTCAGAGCAGTGATTTTCCCTTTGAGAAATGAACGTTGTATCATGTCCTTTAATACTGAAGACAGAAATTCAGGCTAACTTTGATGTGGTGCAGAGAATAAAACAACAGCTAAGCAGGCAAACCAAAACAACAACCTACCATCAAAGACAAGTTTTCTGGTTTAGGGAAAGTTTTAATTAGGAGAGATCTCGGTGAGATCTCAGTGCTGGAGCAGGCCACCAGCAGAGTGAACAATACAGAGCACTGTCATAAGTCCCCAGTACCCTGAAAAGGTTTCCAGTAAAGACCTGCTGCTGGAGAGCAGCAGGAGAGGCGATTCATCCATCCGTTGGTACCCCTCGGTGCGGCACGCACCGTTCAGCGGGGCCACAAAGCCTCTCTATGCCCCTAGGAACTGCATCTGTGTTTGCGCTTTTATCTTCTGCACAAACACAGAGACACGCACAGTAACTGTTCCAATATTCTGACCCAATTCTAGAAGGACTTTCCTTGCAGATTAAAGTTTCTCATTAAAACTTACTGTTGCTTTTTTAATTGCTTATTGCAGTTTGTCTTCGGGTTAACATGAATTCCACTGAAAATATTTTTCCTTTAGAAACGTATTCTTTTTCCCTAGAAATATCGTATGGCCTATTAGATTATTTGCTCTGCAGACTGTTTATGCCGGACCATTGTTCTTTTTTATAAAGGAATTGAATGTTGTGGTTTTATTATTATTAATCTACAAGGCCTTTCCCTTTCTCTCTCTACAGAATTAATACAGGAAAGAAAGCACTTCTCCATGTATAAACTGTTTTCAAGGTCTAAAAAGTGCACTCCAGAATTAGAACAATAAACTTGATTTTTTTCACTTTTTTTTTTCAATTTGAACATCTTAAAACCACAGTGACTTAACAAATTATGCCAGAATTTATATAAAGAATTTAAGTCCAAACTCAGCTCTTTTAGCAAAGGCTAAAAAAAAGCTGGCTAAAACATCTTCTAGCATAGTTCTTCTTTCTACACTGAGCCATGACTGGTTTTGTAATCACTAATCTTGTTAACTTGGTGGCAATTAAATTAACTAAAAAATTAATTGAAATGCAGCAGCCAGCCACTGTGAGTTACATGATAACAGCACTTTACCAGTCATCTTTTGGTATCTGTAAATAAGTGGCAACACCTACAATGCCAGAAACTGTGATTTTCCTGTTTGAACTCAGATAACGTAAGCTACAAATTCAAATACCAAATGCAAAGCAATACAACAGATATATGAAATATTGCATACAAACAAAAGACGTGTTTTTAATTTGAATCCATTTCAAAATTTTGAATGGTTGTGCATAGTACAAATTTGCCACAGGCAAGGACGTGTGTATGTGTGTGTGTGTTGTTTCAACGAATAAATAAAGTCCACAACAAAGTCAGATTCAGTGAAAGCCCAGAAGTGAAACTTAGTTCAAATTCAACCCTCAAAAGAACAATGCAAATTGTCTAAGACAGTACAGTAGTATTAGAAAATATAATCAAAGCGCTGAAGAGCTCTATGCTATCAATCACCTGTTTACCCCTTGGTTTCCTCATTTATATGGAACAAGCTTCTGTAACCATCTGGTGAATGCAGTGCTGCTTAAATAGAAAAACCAGAGGGATGAAGAATACTTCCTCTTAAAGTGCCTATAAACTCTGCAATAAATTGGTTGTGGAGATGGGGCTTCTTCAGTTTATAAACAAGGTTTCAATGGGTCAGGCTTGAGGTGTGCCGACAGTTTCAAAAAACTTGCATTGCATTTCTATAGTCTGTGCCTGATCTGCAGATAGAGAAAGGATTATAGGCTTCAGGGTTGTTGATTGATAGCTTTCACCAACACAAAAGTCATGAAAGAAAGGACAACTACAGAACTACTGAACCTAACGAAAGAAAGAAAATTGTAAAGCATACATATCTGTGGCTGTGGCTGAATGAAGCATCACTCGTTCATGTTGTGAGCCCAAACATAGGCCATCTCCTTTCTCTGCACCAAGCAGCCTGTTCGGCCTGCTCCAGTATTTAAAGAACCTAAACAGTGGGTTTTCCTCTTTTTCAATCTTAGAGAAACCACTGTGGAAAGACCTTTGTTTGATATATGACATCCGGTAGGTTTATCTTTGTTTCTGCCTTCCCAAATTAGCTAAAACCAGGAAAAATTTTAATCCTTGGCTACTGCTGAATTCAAGCACCTTTTCAGCAGATTTCAGATGAGCTGAAGTATGCTAAACATGAGCAAGGCAGAACATGAAATCTTGACCATACAGGATCCTGCTCTCCAACAAAGCCTCCGACATTGCAAGGGAAATACCAAGGAAGACAGCCATAATACACAGTGCTGGCACTTAAAATTGTCCTTTTCCTCTTTGAAAAGTCCAACAATTCAATAGCCCTCAAAAGAGTTATCAATGAAGAACGAAATTAGCTGTAAAAGTCCACCCCACCCCAGGCCTTTTCAAGTGCATTCTGAAGTGAATTATTAACAGATTAAATTTGAATTTCAGCATCTGTAAAATAATTCAGCCCTGTGTAACAATGGGTTCTCTGAGGATTCCTTCGGTTTTGCTTATTAACCTCTGCAAGCAGAAGTAAAGAAAAAAATTTCTAGCACTCATCTGAAACAGTTTTTCTCTTTTATATACCTACTTCAGTTGGGACCATATGGTTACAATCCTATCCTTTTAATCACTTTTTACTCTCCAGTGTTTGTATATGTTATTGAAGAGCTGCCATACAGCACCCCAGAGGAATAGCTATGCTTCAGTTTTGGATAACGGACTTGATGTAGCACAGTAATTTTTTACAGTTATTCACCTTATCAGCAAAGTTCTTAAAGACTGACCCCTTCTGAAATGCAAGACATTTACACAGTATCAGCTTGTTACATCCATTTCTACTATTAATCTATTTAGTTTAATAATTTTATTTTATGTGACTTGAACACCAAGAATAAAAGAAAGTTAATAGAATAGGATGCTCCCTATATGGAATAGAGATCCACTGCTCCACAGGCTTCACCACATTCTCTTTTCAAACCATGCCCTGTTGGCTGAACCCACAGAGGACTGTAAGACCACTTATATTTGCCTATAGTCTGTCTACGAAGAACTTCTCCTGAACTTTTAAAATCATCAGCAGATACACTTTTAAGTTGGTCCCAACTGTTCTGATGTTTTCAATGAGAGCACTCAGCATAACAGCTGGTTTTACTCATGTTTGTAGCCGTCCTTTTGCAGTTATCCTAGATAAGACCAGCTGACTGAAGGGAACAATGAAGAAAAATCCTCTTTTTTTCTCAGAGAAAGACAGACACCCAGAGACAGAGGACAAGATTTTGCATATCGAGATGCCAGGGGTTAGAGGAAGAGAGGCAAGTAGACAACAGAAATATCCCTTGAGAATGCAGAGGTCAGTGGATCCAGCTTCTTGCTGCCAAGCAACCAGTTATAATTATCAGAAACCGTGAAGCATTGTGTTAAGAATTATTAGATTTCTCCCTTTTTCCAGAAAGTTAGCTCTTTGCTAGCTAGAATATAGAATCCCTTTTTAAAATATTCCACCTAAATGTATTCATGCTTAATTTCTCCATTTATTTATCTGCCAACACTGTGCTTTAATAGTTTTCTTCCTGCTCTGGCACTTATGTCTTCATGCACTTAGAAAAAAATAAGCACATTCCCCTCTCACTTCTCATTTTTCTACGTTAAACGTGTCATCGTCTTCCAGATCTCCCTCATAATGCAAGCCACTATTCCTCTGAGTATCATAGACGCTGTTGTTTACTCTGATTTGAAATCATCACGTGAATATGGAACAGATAGACGAGACCTTAACAGCATAAACATACTACTGAATTTGTATTTTCCCACCTCCACTGGAAAGTCTTCCTTCACTGCCCAAAATATTTTTATATTCAATTTGCCTCTGGTGATCCCGTAATCACTTAAGTCCCACTCAATGAAGCGAGAATTTTCAATATTGCTGCCCTACGTATACATGCTGATATTGCCGAGAAAAAAGGGGTAAGAAAAGCAAAAAAATTAATGTATTAACTCTCCATCAAATATGAAGTAAACAAAACAGACTTTAAGAAAACAGTAGAATTTCTAAACCTTTATACCCTTATGAACAATACATGGCCATAAGTAAGTATATAACCTTATTTCTTTATTTCTTGACAAGGATGGCTGGATTTTGCTGTTTATCAAGCAATGTATTCGTACGTCAGACTGGAGTGTTATCTTTGCCTACCTCAACAAGAAGTGAATAATGATCTCATAAATGCAAAAGAAATATTGAATAACAATTACCTGGTATAGCTAATATTCAAAAGATGACTCTGTAAGAATGGTGGAAAAGAATCCCTAAGCCAGGAGTCTTTTAAATTGCCCTATAAAAATTGTATGGTACTATGAAGCAAAAGCTTTATTCAGCAAAGATAAGAAAGTTGGTCAGCTACTGTAACCTGTAAAGGTTGCAAGAGAAAAAGCACGTGATTCAGGAGTTAGGAAGAGCAATGGGATCACTAGGCTGCTGCTCTTTGGGACTATTTTGGCCAAAGGAAAGTGTTGTAATGGATTTGTAGGTCTTTCTGTGAAATGCATTTTAGAGTATCAAGCACTTCCCTAATGGACAGATATTGGAGTAAGACAACCACCAAAGCAGCATATCACAAATAGCACAAAGTTCATTTTGTGGTCTGTGTAGACAAAAAAAGCCAAAAACTGGAAATACATTTACATAAAATTTCCTCTAATTACAAAACCTCAACCACAGTTAAGCACCTCTGACACAAAAGGGTTAGGAAAGCGTGAAGCCATGCTATGCACGTCTCCAGGGCTCTTAATACCACACCTTCAAAAAAAAAAAAGAAGTAGCCCCTTTAAAGGACAAAAGCAGATCTAGTCTCAGGCGAACAATGCAACCATGATGAAAGCAAAGCATACTTATCAACCGTCACAGAAATCCCTTTCTCAAGTTTATTAATAGCGTAGGGTTTTTTGATCCCTCTACTTCATAATTTCATTGTTTTGTTACCAGCTTTAAGTTAACTTTTATACAGAACCACGTGAGTAACATCAACAGATGAAACTGAAAACAGATTTAAATCCAACCTGACAGGCATTTAGATAGAACCTAAATCTAATCCTGTAGAGGCTTGCCAACATTCAAGTGCCTAATGTGTATCTGGTCTTTACACACATATTGCCATGACAGAGCAGTCACTCCCCTCTACTCTGCATGGAGACAGCAAGAAACAAGGTGTAGGAAGCCACTGGGAAGCTGCCAGATCTCTGTCTTTATATCAGCAATTTTCCTCTGAATCAACGTAAGGATTTTAATAAGTTCCAGTTTTGCTTGGAAAAGGGAACATGGCATGAGTATTTCTCTGATCAGGTCTTTCCAGTGAAAGACAAATTGGGGTGATCAAAGAAGGGTGCTGGTGATCTGAAATTGAAAGTAGAGGGAATGCACTTCTTGGACCTGTAAAACGACACAAAAATAACTGCCTTTTAGTGTGCTCCCGTTAAAACCAATGGAGCTGAACTGTCAGTGGCTCCATAGTGCCATCTTATCCACCCACATGGTCTTCCAACTGTAGTATTTGTTTTCAGAGCCCAAAAAGTAGGTGAAACATAACACTTCAGACATTACAAACCTTAAATGCTAAACACAGCAACTGCTGCATAAGATTTCTGGGGATTTAGTATACTGTTTTATTCCACGTAAGAAACATCATTAATGATTAGTTCAACTCTAAAAAAGGACACAGTAATTTGTTACATAAACCCCTATTATTTAGCAAGTCCTGCATCTCTACAAGTGTTACTGTTTATTTATATTTGTACAAAATATAAGCAAGCACATACTTAAAAAGAAATTAAAACTATTATTTGGATAGGATTTTGTTAGGATTTCTCAGTTGATTAAACTGAAACTTTAAGGTTTTCCAAGACTAACTAAACATCCTTGACAGCTTTGAGATTTCTTAAAGAGATTCAAGACCTCTTTGACAGTTTGTCTCCAGATTGAAGACCTTTCAGTAGACCTGTGTGTATATTGCGTTGTGGCATTATTTTTCAACTCTTTATATTTAAAATAAGGGGGGAAATAATTTATTTTTTCATATGCAGAGAAATTAAGACTATGGAAAAAAATGTTCTTTACTAATATAAACTTACTTAGCAAAGAATGAACAGGGTAGTTCAATAGAATAACGTGAGACTGGAAGGAATCTCCTGTGCCATATGGTCCTGTTCTATCCTGCCACAGTAAACGCATTGTGTAATCCCTTACCAAAACTGCACAGCAAGAGGTAAAATATTTATGTGTCTTTCGGGTTTGGATTTTGTCATGTCAGTCTTTTTGAAAAGCTATTCCCTCTAGTCTGACAGGAATGTTCTTCGCTTTGACAGCCTAAACTTATTTAAAGGCAATATATACTCATTTGTAACTCTGCCAGCATCGTTTCTTAGCTCTCATCTAGTAATTTACCTCCTGTTATGGCTTAGTCCCTCCTCTTGGTCTTTGCTAGAAAAAAAAAAAGGTTAAGTTCTTTTAGATTCCTACCACAAATAAGTTTTCCTTTCCTCTATTTACTGTCATGACTTAACTCAGGAATTTGACAACTATAGTTAGCTTTTATTGCTCATGATAGGCACAACTGTACAATATTCTACATATGATCTCACCAATGTCCCATAAAAGTCTTCCTCATACTAGATGATTCACACCGAGCCAGATCTTTCTCTGTCACAACTGACTAAAAGCTTTAGGAAAAAACATTATTTGCTGTAACCTTAGTGCAGGACTTGCATTTTATGCTAATGAATTCCATCCCATTTCTGTCTCTCCAGTTTGTAAAATCACTGGATTATTTCTGTATATTAAATCAGTCTTTCACTGAATATATGGACGTATTTTTTTCTAACTTTGTGTCATCATTACATCATTAGCACACCGACTAGCATTTTTTACGACAAAGCTATTAACGATGTTAAATATAATTACACTCAAAGACCTCCTCAAATTTTGAGGAGTGCAAATCATACCTTTCCTCCAAATTCATACTTCCATTTAACAACTTCCAGCCCTCGCCCTCCTTAAATTTGTTCTGTTCAATATAAGGTGAAGCAAATAATTGCTATCCAGCCTAAGGGATTATATACTGTGCCCACCACTTTAAAATATATGTTTGTAAAACACCAAAATGAATGACAGAACTGCATGATTTCTGATTTAGTGACTTTTGGAGAACACATCTGTTGACTGACCTTAGCCTTACCATTATTAGCATTTGTTTCACTGTCCTCTATATGTGAAGTTAAATTCTTCTATAAAATCACAACTCCCACTCATACTTCGCTTTCTAATAACTTTCTACAGACGTAAAGTAACCAACAATCAGCTCTACTGACAAGTGCTGTTTTGAGATTACCTTCTCTTCAGTAACGTTCTGTTAGGCCTCTATTGATACACTTATCCTGTATATGAAAGCAAGCTATACAAATGTACAAATCTCTCTAAACTTCTGCCCTCTCTTGTCTTTTCATTTTAAAGCTCTTCTAAGACATGCAGACTTCAATCCCAAAGGACTTGTACCTAAATTATATAATAAAGATATTTCAAAGAATATACAATTAATCATACTACTACATGATTTCTCATTTTCTCTTTACTTAGTCTCCTCCACCAGTAAAAAGAAATACCAGCAAAACAAGCAGTTATTAAAACTGCAAATCATAATCAGATTATATATCACTGATATGTTCCTTTCACCTGGTGTTTGATAAATTAAGGAGTGCTGACTCCAGGAAGAAGCTTATTCTGAGAAATAACACTCAGGAGAATGATCTGGAACTACATTACCAGCTTCAGCGGAGAGAAATATACTCCATGATACACTCCTGCTTGTCAGAAGCAAACCTATACCTCATCTAAATCTTGAAAATGAGGTGTACTGCTTTTCCTTTTGCAACTCATTTCCAGTTGTGTAATCAAGTACCTCCACAGCACTAAGAGTGGTCTCAGTATGGTCCAACGGCAACAGAGAAGTTTCTTTCCCGTGGGGAGCAGCAAATCTACATTAGAGCAGTACGCAGACACATTTCCAGGCTGCTTGCCATCCAAAACCAGTTTTGGGGCTCTCAAGGGTTAACAGTATTTCCTCCCTGACCTTGAAACCACTCGGTCATTCCTGATTGAGAGGTGGTGATGGTAAATTTTGGGTGACAGAGGAACGCCCTCCCCAGCAGTCATAGACCAGTGCCTCAGGTCATTTGGAGAGTAATGATGACTCTGGAGATACCACTACAGTTATAGCCTCATCTTTTTCCTGCTGCTGCTCTACAACTTTGCCTTTGCCAGTTACTGACAGATAGTTCCAAAGCAAGATATTTCTCCCAGCTCCGCAAAGCTGTTTAATGAGTGATGAAAGCTGATAATAGAAATAATTGTTATGTATACTGCTCCAAAACTGACAGAAGCAACACCTACGAGCATTATAATCTTATAATGTTTTCCAGAAAATAAAAAGATATATAAGAGCTTACAGGTTGTTCAACTGTGCACAACTATCATCTTCCTTTTAGCATAATAATGGTTTTGTATCCCTATAATTAAAGATAATTATAGACCATAAAATTTGTACAGCAATTAACCAAAAACAAGATGATGCTCTGTACTGCCAAGACAAAGACATCCATCACTGAAGTTTCTCCCTCTCCTATTTAGAATTTTCCCCCATTCTATTTCTGCTGCCTTCGGTATTACAGTATTTCTATAACTCCAAAGTACTAGAAAATCCAAGATTTTGAAAGTGCCATGTTAAATCTGAGCTGATCCATTGTTTTATCCTTAATGTTGCAGTGAAATGAGAATATTTCACAATTATACTCGAACCAAAGAAACACATTTATCCGTAATTCCTAGGAAGTGTTTGATTTGTGTCCTGAAATAATAAATGCTATAATCCTTACAGATCTGCTTTTAACTAACACCATTGTAGATACTCTCAGTATTAACTTTACATGTCTAATCCCTTTCTGAATGTCTGACTTCTGTAATTTCTATAAGTATATAGATTATTCAGGTTAGCTATGCACAAAATATAATGGTAATTCCTTCTTAATGCTATTTTCTCCATTCAGTTTAACATCCATTACTAACACTGCACATTTACTTCTTCTGATACATGAGCTTTTGGAGTGGGGTATTTCGGATACCTTCCTTTGAGAAAAAAAAACAGATGTCCTATCAAGGCTTTCCATATAATGACAAGGTCACTTCCAAATCGGCTTACTATTTAATAAGGAAGAACTCAGAACTCTGAATACCTGCGGAAAGGAATTAAATTAAGTAAAATATACTTTACATCTGCAAAGAGATAAAATATATAGCCCAAGGGACCAAAAGAAATGCAAGGGAGAGATTTCAGAAAGCAACAAAAGATGCAAGCACGTTTAAGTTGTATTGCTACGCTAATTCCTATGTATGTTTGCTGACTAAAACGCAATGAAATTTGTAGTTAAATTTTTTTTTAATTACTCTAAAATGTGGATTTCATGTACCTTCAGTTGAAAAATAAAAATGGAATATCATGAAGTGAAGCTAAGAGATCAATAGTTATCAAATCTTCTGTTTGTATTGGAGGTTAAAACCCACGACCTTCAATCGGTATTTGTGTAATCAAACAATAAACGATACTCCCACCATATAACATAACCAGAAATATGCAACTGTCCTCATGGGTTTTAATTTGGAAACATATTTGTTTTGTTTTGTCAGGAAGCATTAGGAATTTCTCATTTTCTCTACAGCTGTTTGGTCTAAATTCAAAGGATTTCTTGGATGCCCTGTCATCATGGAAGCGCTTTATGTATATTTTAATTTACAGCCCCTCTGTGGAGAATGTTACTGCACATTTCATCTAATTCATTCCATTTTCACTGGAGAAGTGCACACTGCCTGTTTTTCTCTCTATGACTGGAAAAGAAAAAAGCCACTATTTAGTGATTTATCTATTTTGTTTAAAGATTTATTGAACAACTTTCAACTAATGGGTCAGTCAGCATTTTCTGTTCCTAGTATTTGCGGGTTTCTACTCATGTACACGTGACTGGCTCCAGAGGTCTTGTGGCACTGCACTCTCATTCAAATAGTAAGAGCAGAAAGAATTCTGGTTTCAGTTCAAGAATTATTCATTAAATCCCATGATTACTCTATTAAAACAGACTTGTTTCTCCTTTATTTCTAATTTTCACAACAGTACTTATTTGAAGGGGTCAGAAATACCAGTGAAACAAATTAGCGGCTGCATTTGCAAGAATGAATACTTTTGGTGCCATGTTTGCCCATTTTGAGTACTGCAAAAAAATCAGTGGATTAAGTTACTTGAAACACTTTAAATGGAATAACTCTTTCACTTCGTTCATCTAAAGAAAGGAAGAGAAAATGCTAAGTTTAGGCTGAAATGGAATAGGTTTGGCATTTTCATTCTTTTTTCAAGATGAAGGATGAAAAGAGTCACTCATTTCACATTGCCATCTCTTGAACCTCTCAAAAATAAAAACAAATGCGGCTGCAGTCCAAGAAGCATAAGCGGTCATCCAAGAAACTGACAGTCTCTTTTGGGAATGAAAAATGATTGTCAGCATGAGAGACAGTGGGCGAAGAGATAAATCCCTTGCTGTTCTTAGTTTGCCTGTCATTATTTACTTCTAAGGTCTGACTAGTTTGGGGAGATGTCAGGGGAGCAGCTGTCAGACTGAAGGCAACGGGATTGGGAAAACAACCTAAATTCCTATTAGAATCATGATTGATCGTAACCTGTACCGTGCAATCAGATTAGTGTAACAAGGAGACAAAGCAAAAAAGAAGTAGTTGTGCTCTCCCAGTTAAAATATTAGCAATAGTATAAACTAATAATCTCATTTACAGTTGGTCAGACATATCCTGCTAAAATTAAGTCTCACTGGAAAATAATCATTTGTTGAGTCTCGGGTCTCTTAAACTATATAACAAACTATAAGAAAAACTTATTTATATTCCTAACGGGTTTGTAGTGGGGCCAAAGAGGAGGGAAGCTGGAGAATTACTTGAAGCATACATATCAAGTCTCCGTGCCTCCCTACAATTCTTCATCTCAAAGTATCTAATAAATACAGTATCACTAATTATAATCTTCATTTTTAAAGCTGAAGAAAGCAAGGAACGATGAGGATAATAAATATCACAAAAGCACTAATGAAATCCACTGGCGAGTTGAGAATGTGTTAGGCTTTTCTACTTCACAGTCTTACAGTGGTCCGTGCCTTTTATACAGAAATTGTTTGTGCCTAAGCTGATCAGTTTACGATGTATCTCCTCCTTCAGAGTGGAGCTGAATACAGTCTATCAACTTTGATTTCTAAAAGCTGATCAAGTGCTCTCACATGTTTTTTGGCTTGGGCCTCTGTTATCTGGGATTTTAAACTGATGGGTAATTCAAATACTGCACAGAGCAAGAATTTTGTGCTCCTAAGATAAATCTGGCATATCAGAAATTTTTTATTTCAATGTACACAAAATATATATATGCAGACTTTTTAAAATACAAAATCTTTGAAGCCATGATATAATGCCTGAACGTTGTCTTGGTTTTCAGCCCAATAATCTTGAAGCGTTTGTATTTGGCAACCTTTTGTACCACTGAAGAAATTTAAGTAAAGAAGAATTATTCATTTTCAAACATCACAATTTCTTTTTTCATTACATTAGCAAAACATGAACATTTCAAAGACAAAATGAAAAAGACTTCTGAAATTAACTATCAATACCTCATAGCTATACATAAAAAGCTAAATTAAGAAATAGAAATGAAATTATAAAAATGTACATAATTATGTACCTGTTCCTGTGTCTTACCACCTACCGGTATTCTAATCGCTATTTTTTGTTGCATTTACCTCTCTCTCTCTAGAAAGGAGTATACATCCCTTTCTCTTTTTCTTGTCTCAAAACATTTTATGCAGACTACATTACCAGAACGCCAGACAATTTTTCACCTTTATAAATGCTTGATGTAAAGATGGTGTAGCTTTCTTGATACACTGCAAAGGTTACTGAGTACGCGCAAATATAATAGGCTGATTATTCATATAATTTGTTAACAAATTGCTGTCGCATATAGTATGTATAGCTTGTTATTAGCAGAACCATTCTGAGCTTGCAAGGTTTCGTTACAATAAGCCTGTAACCACTAGTCTTTTTGGTTCCTCCAGGAATTATTTTTGATATCACAAATATAAACGCTGCACTCTTGCCCCCAACATTCAACCACCTTCCCTCAATTGTTAACAATATGCAGCCTACAAGATACACTCAAGTAATTTGTTTCTGTTTAATAGGGCGGGGGGAAGGTATATATAAATATTGAACAGTTTATCCTACCAGTAGAAAAGCAGCAGCGTGTTCAGCTACTTCCAACAGCAGTTTGTGGTGTCATTTCGAAGGTTCTCTTATAATTGACCTGCAACAGATTAACACTTGCTTACAAGTACCAAAGAATGAAAAGAAATATTTAATATTCAGGCAGCTTGTCAATGATACAACCAACAAACAGCAACTCTCAATACTGTTCTAATGATTAAATACTGTCGTCTTTATCAAGATTAGTGTTGGTAGCCTAATCAACGTTAAAATAAGTAATGCATCAAGCAAATGCATCAGGATAAATCACTTGGACTGTATCAGAAAGCCCCAAAATGACAAATGATCTCAGAAAATCTAGCTGAATCGGCCCAGGGATTACAATTTATTAGACAATGTCCTGAATCTTAGGCCATTATTGCTGATGTTATACTTTCTGTGTGTTTCAGGCTCCAGTTTAAAAAGTAATCATGCCTAGTACTGTCAGCTTTCAGAAAGCCAAAGTAATAACAAGTGAGAAGTTATTTTTAAATGTTACACGTATTTCCTTGGGGAAACCCGGGAGCGCAAAGCTTCGCACATACATAGTTTGCCAGGAAGACCGGGAAAAATCTTTTCCCCCCAAATCTGGAAACCACGCAAAAACCAGACAATGATAAAACTGTTCCCCTTGGTTTGTTGTTTTTTTTTAATTTTACTTATTTTTGTAATGACACTACTCTGATTTGTAAATGGCATCCAGCTTTTGTTTTCTAGTTTTCAGATTATGTTCTCTAATTCTCTGTGATCTTTCAGTGAGTCTTTTACTGCTATTACCCCTTTTCATTTTATTCTCCTTGACCCAAAAAAGTAACACCGACAAAGTTTGCTGGAATGTTTGTATTCACTAGGAATAGTTGTTCTGATTTGCTCAGAAGCTACACACAAGGCAGCACAGAAGAAAACTCCTCAAGAGGGACAAATTGAGTTTTACAGCTTTTTCCCTACAGCAGCAGACAAGCCTTGCATCTGTCCTGTGAAAATCAGGCTCCCATTCGATAGCCTCTGTCTGAAAAACTAAAGTTCTCCTAAGTGGAGGGCTCTGGAGCCCAGCAAACCTTACCAGGAAAGAAACACTACTGTCAGCTCTTCCTTCAATTTTTCATTTCAAAAGTAGCATTATCCCTCTTGGTGAAAACAAAACACAAGGAAAAACTGCAAAGCCCTTGTCATACACTATTTCTTCCAAGCCAGATACTATGTTCTACAAAAATTCTTTGTTACTATTTCTTTTGTTGCTGTATTCATCAAGCTTTCATTTGGAGTTTTATTTCCTCTAAGATTTATTTCTGTAAGCTTACTTTTTGGTGAAGGTCCTCTGCATGTATCCAGATCCAAAAATCCAAGAGACAGGACAATCTAATCTGTTAGTACATGTAACAATCCTACTATTCCTGATGCATTTTATGAAGGAATTAGTGTGCCAGTTTGTCAACATATTGACAGATACCAATTCTTTCCCTTAAATATATTCAATTGCTTCTACCATCCTGTTTATCAGGCTTCTTTGAACTCTTCTGTACCTACGAGAGTTAAAGTTCTCCTGGATTCTCAGCTTCTTACAGTTTCAAAATACAATTTTAGACACTGACTCATTATCTTTGACTTTCTGCATATACTGCTGCTTTTTTTTTTTTTGTTGATCTAGGAAAGAACCTCCACGTCTTACAATGCATGAAGTTACTTCGATGCAGTATATTTAAACAGATATGAAGACTCTCTTTAACAAAAGTTTTTCAGCATCTGTTCACATGTTAAGGAATATTATGCATATGACTGATGATGCATCTCTCTTCCTATGCTGTATATAAGCAAATGCTTGGGGCACTTAATACTACTACACTGCCAGCAGAAGTCAAGACATTGGTGGGATGGTATCCTCAACGCAAAATCAGAGGTTCCCATCTGCAGTCCCTCCTGGCCTTAAACCACCACCTGACTCTGTAACAGAATTGCCTACTGTAAGCGGAACGAGCCACATTTAACCTTAACAAATGCTGGATATTATGGGGAAACACACATATAGTCTACCACATGTTCAAAAAGAACATGCGAATATTTTTAAAGGTGCTTTGGCTTTTTTATTCTGTGTGAAGGAATCACTTTCTGTGCTTCAGCAGTGATCGTAAGCATCTGAAAGTATGCACAGAACCAAACACAGCAGAAGGTAAATCCTATAATGCCATTGTGGCAAGAAGCATAAAGATTTCTTTGGATAATATCAAGCAAACTGCTAGTGTTTGATAAATAATTATCATCTGGGAATTATTACACAAACCAGAAAGAGAGACAAAATGTCAGTAAAGATAAGGAGCTAACACTCTGTAAAGCATGTCTTACTGTTCTGTAAATCTTAAATGCTTTTCAGGAATGTGTTTTTTTCTAAAGAGAGGAAAAATATCACCTCTCTAAACATCAATTACTTTGTTCAAACAGAGCAAAAGATTACAAGGTCTTTCCAGCAGTGAAATCACAACATATACGACGAACGAAGAGTAAAGGAGATGAAGATAAACAGGTTTCATTCTGGCTAGTTGTGTAATACATCTCCATCATCACTGTATCAACCAGAATTTTATCTTTCTGAGTGGTCGACTACCACTTAATGTCACTGGATAGACATTTTCAGTCCATTTTATATCTTTATGTGCCTTCTGGCTATACGTATTAGAAAGAGAGACTTTTGCACTTTGTTGGCCATTCAGATATCAGTTTATGAAAATGAAATAGAATTTAACAAGTCATGTTCAGAATACCATGAGAGAATTTCTGTGAGATGGAGGAGAAGTTAATGACATAGAAATTGAGTCAGTATGGTACCAAAGCTATTTTGTCTTGTTCCTTAAAGTGCTGTAGGACTTACAAGGACAATAACATCAGGAAAATAAAAGGCATAACACAAGGATTACAAGAATATCACTCTGGCTCACCCAGAATGACACCTTTCTATATCTGCTCTCCTTTTTGCTGCTGATTCATTACATGCATTGAGGAGTAACAAATAAGCATTTGCTCTGGCTTGGCAGAAAGGTCATAGAGAGTGCAGAAAGTCGGGGCTTGCTGCTCATATTTCTGATCCCTTTTCAACTTCTCTGGCTGAATGCTTCTATGGAAGTTTGAAAAGTGGCTCCAAATGGTACTAATACATTGAACAGGAAATAAAATGCTTTTCTTTTACATTTTCTATTTTTTCACCTGGGGAATATAAATTAAGTAGCATCGAACATTTTTACACGACTATTTTTACCAGTTGTTTTACAAGGATATTAGTGTTAAAAGCCATGTACAGTAATTGAAACATGAAACATGGGCATTTATTCAAGTGAACAGCTAGTGTCTGAAATAGAAAAACCATCTAAATACTTTTTAATGGACATGCAGATACTATGAAGCTTGTGTGAAATCCAATCTTTTGGTAAGTCATAGCTTCCAGGGCTCTGAAACAGGCTGTTCCCTTAGGACTAATCACAGGGAGCACAGAATCACAGAATTGTTAAGGTTGGAAAAAACCTAAGAGATCATCAAGTCCAACCATCAACTAACACCACCATGCCCATTAAACCATGTCCCGCAGTGCCACATCCACATGTTCCTTGAACGCCTCCAGTGATGGTGACTCCACCACCTCCCTGGGCAGCCTCTTCCAATGCTTCACCACTCCCTCAGTAAAGAAATTTTTCCTAATATCCAGCCTAAACCTCCCCTGGCACAACTTGACGCCATTTCCTCCTCAAAAAGATTTCTTCAACACCCATTTTTCTGAGAGTAGTTAACATTTTTGACTTTTTTTTCCAAAATCAAACAGCCCAAAACTCACAGACACATAGTAATTTTTATGAGTCATTTTTTAAGATCTAAAATGGAACTGAAGGTGAGAAAAAACAAGACATGAGTCTAAGGATATCTAATGCCTATTGGCTAGGATTACCCCTGCGTTCAGATGTCCAGCTCCCATAATTCAAATCAGGGTGGTGGAACAGACTATTCTGTATCTCTAGTAGTGTTATAATTCTTGTTTTGGTCTGTTTTATTGCTTTTACTTAATTCAGCCCTGTATACACAAAAGGGTGCCCCTACCAACTGCCTCCTATGGTCTAAAAATGCCTTCTGTCCCTGCGTTAGTATTTGCTCACTCAAAGCTTGCAGGCCGATCAAAAAGGGCTGCTACAGATCCATACGGAAAGTGTTAATGAGGTTTTCTACTCCCAGCTCAGCCAAGGAGGTTTCCAAGAATGACACCTTCGGTGCCTTGAGACAGCTTGTGGCAGCTCTCTAATTCTCCTGTCGAGACCATTTTGATCATGTTTCGGAGAACGGAAGCGATCCATTGTCAGGTTCGTGGTGTGCAACAGCAGGGATGTCTAAAGCTACACTGCTGCTCTGATTCATCTCAGATGTCTTTAGGGTGACAACAGCTATATTCTTCACGTTGCTTGAGAGCATTCACAGCTTACCCTAGTCACAGGTCCCACCATGACTTCAGAGCCATAGCGTATGAAGTAGATAACAATGAGGAGTTTTATGCAGTCTAAGCTTATGTAGGGCTGGCAGCAGAATTGGGGTGACTGTTTAATAAAATGCCTGTTTATTAAAACAATTCATAGCACTTAATTGTCTTGTGCTGAACTGAACATCTCATGAAGTTTCAGATATTTCCTATTTTAATGCATATTTGCCTTTCTCTGTATATTTACGGAGATAAATTCAAGAAGGTAAGCTAGAGAAATATATGCTTTATTTATCAATCATATGCCTTATTCATTAGCCAACTGTTTGTGATTTACCATACCTCACCTACTAATGAACCTACTTCACCAGAATTTATTTTACTATTCCAAATGAAGTTTTAAGCAGCTGCTATTTCTCATAACACGCATTTTTACTAGCTCTTCTTTTCCTCTTACACTATCCTCATTACAGTGGGAGTCAATGTAAGGAAAGCATATGGCTTCTTCAGGCAGAAATACATGGTCATGCCCATAATATGATGAAAAGCATTGTTTTCTCAAGTTACAAGACATGTTGCCTTAAAAAATAAGAACAAATATAGACAAACGTCTGGACGCAGACCACCACAACTGAGAATAAATGAAGATAGATAGATACTCTTTTGATTGCAGGCAGTATCTCTCCAGAGGGATACAAAAGCACAAAATAGAGTTGAGTGGAAAACAGAAGGGAGTGAGTATGTGTGTGATGGTGAGGATACTGGTAAATTAATATTTCAGAACTCTGAATAGACTTGGAATCCAGTTTAGTGGGGAAAGAAATAAACTTAGTTTTATTTTAGCCAAAAAGCATTATCCATGCTTAATTACTCTTCCTTACAATTTAAGTGTTTCCATTTACAGAACTGACAGTTCTCTAACAAAACTGGCAATGAGTCCTAGAACTGAAGTGATATATCTTCTCTATGACATCGATGTTTAGATTATGTAGACAAACATATAGATAAATCACAGCCCGACATCTTATCTTTGAGGGAAGCAGATCTGCTAGAAAAATAACTGTGCACAGCAAGTGTCAAACTATAGTATCATATGAAGCTCGTATATTTATCATAATGTTTATGAGAAAAACATTAGGAATAGTTACTACGTTCACAACATAAATGCAGAAAGTAGGTTGGAAATTATTCTCAGGCACAACGCCCTTTCCTAGAGAGGAAAACCATGGCTGAAAATCTTGGTATCCATTCCTCACACCACAGATACAACTTTACTGTATCAATTCTGCCCCTTTGCTCGACTAAGAACAAATGCAGGATATACCTCATAAGAATCACAAGAGTATCTGGCTTTTGTTTTAATAAAGCAGTTTGGGACATTTACCAAGCAGAAGAATTGTAACAGATTGAAACTTCAACGAACACAAGGACTAGCAGGATGCCAGTGAAACAGCAGCAACAACAACAAAGCACGGAGATAACAGCTGTTTTGGTATCAATACCTCAAAACTGGGGAACGTCAAACACCACTTTTTGGTACTGGTAAAAAGTACAACTCTCTTATGCCTCTTTGTTGTACAACGGTCAAAGTATTGTAACACTTTCTACCAAAATTTTCCTTCAAAACAAGACCATTTAATCATGTATATGGTCTTGGCATACACCTCAGCTCCAAAACAAACTGCAACCTTTCGGGGTAGCACAGGACAGTATAACAAAAAGAGTCCGCAGCTCAATATGCCTTCAAGCTTCTCTGCAAAACCAAGGACACTCTGATTGAGGCAAATTCAAACCTAGAATTATTGTTCTGGTATTTTAAAGGGCAGTCATGGAGACTAAAAGTGGATCGGGTGTTTTTATCTTTCGTCTTCAGAAGGTGGTTGTAAGATTTATGTAAATATATCAAAGCTTTAAGGACATTATGAAAAAAGTGTGGCACTTGCCAACATTTAGGGTATAACTTAAGAATCTTCTGCTAATTGACCAGTATCAATCATGCCATATCTACCAGAAACAACATTTTAAATTTACAACTGGTGATGCACAGGATACATTCTTATTGCTGCTCCAAAGGGACCTTCATATTGGTGACAAAACAACTTTCGTAGTAACTTCACTGTCAGAGAGATTTGCAGTCTGATAACTGAAAGCACACAATTGAGTCAGCACACCTTTCATTTTTGTGAATAGGGTTGTATTTAACATATGATACATGGTATACATAATACAGAGTGTACTAGGTTGCTGAGGATGACAGCATCTAAGAAATGTAAATATTTTTAACTAATAGCATTAATGTAATTTAAACATGTAAATAAATATTGCTGCATCTTCAACTGTGTTTAACATACACGTACATTTATGATAACCAGACTGAACTGAATGTGGTCTTGATGCAATTTAATCAAAGACGACTTTTTATTCTTTCATTTCCTGCCCTGGATGTGTGGAAGGGGCTCAGATATCTAATAATATTAGCTATATTGTGTTGGTAACAGCATTAGTGCTTGAAACATTTCAAATAGATTTTTTTATAAGCCCAGTACATCAACAGACACATCCAGATCCTCTTGAAATCTGGCAAGCATGGTTTTTTTGTCAGGAAGCTACAGATGTACCACTGACTAATTTAACAGAATCATATAGAGAACATGCTTAAAACACCACATTTTTCCATCACCTGAATGCTTTTCCTATAGCCATACACATAACTAGATTAGATCACGGTGAGGGTACAAGGGCAACCAAATCTTGCTGCTGTTAGTTTTGCTGTATTGTTATGTTGGTTTTGGCTGGGATGGAGCTCATTTTCTTCATAGTAGCTGGTATGGGGCTGTGTTTTGGATCTGTGCTGAGAACAGCATTGCCAACACAGGGATGTTTTCCTTATGGCTGAGCAGTGCTCACGCAGAGCCAAAGCCTCTTCTGCTTCTCACCCCACCAGCGAGTGGGCTGGGGGTGCACGAGGAGTTGGGAGGGGACACAGCCGGGACAGCTGACCCCAACTGACCAAAGGGATATCCCATACCATATGACTTCTGCTCAGCATGTAAAGCTGGGGGAAGGAGGTGGAAGGGGACGATGTTCACAGTGATGGTGTTTGTCTTCCCAAGTACCCGTTAGGTGCAATGGAGCCCTGCTCTCCTGGAGATGGCTGAGCACCTGCCTGCCCGTGGGAAGTGGTGAATGAATTCCTTGTTTTGCTTTGCTTGCGCGCACGGCTTTTGCTTTACCTGTTAAAGTGTCTTTATCTCAACCCATGAGTTTTCTCACTTTTACTCTTCCGATTCTCTCCCCCATCCCAACCGGGAGGGGGGGAGCAAGCGAGCAGCTGTGTGGGGCTTAGTTGCCGGCTGGGGTTGAACCACGACATAAGTTTAAAACGATGCACTTGAAATGGTGGATGGGGAAAAACAACCTGAAAAATTTGCAAGTTCCCTCGACAGGCTGCTGAAAAATAGGTATTTTAACTGACCTACAAAAAAGCCTGAGAAAATGGAGTATATTTTCTTTTTCTTTCAATAACAACAATACCAGCAGAATACCTCCAAAAGCTTTACATTTTGCCACTGATAATTGCGTGCTCCCAGACCAGAATTTGCTTGCAAACTCAGAGTATGAGAATTAGTGGACCAAGAGGCGAAGTATCAGGAAGAACTTTGGTGTCACTCTGCAACAAAGTGAAAGATTGGGGGTGGGAACACAGAAAAACTTGATCGAAGCAACAAAGAGAGGATTTCACACGGCATTACACGTGCTTAACTCACAACACACATTTGAAGAGGCAAGCCTGGTTTAATTTTAAACTAGCTCTGCCTAACTAGTAGTGCCGCTCTCTGGGAATAATTATCATGCCATAATAAAATGTGATGATTTTTTTCACAGTTTATACCTTGAAGCACAAAAGAAAAAGCATCTTTCAACATTCATTCACGTACTGTACACAAGATGCCACAATAAATTAAGTCACGGGCAAAACTTGGAAAACTAAGTGTCCTGATAGATCACAGGGTAGGAAGGGGTTTCTTACACTAACTTAAGTATTATCAATCTGTCAAGCAAAATTTGCTGTTCGCAAATGATGGAATTTCCTGTTTAAATTTAAATATCTAAAGTATGTTGGCTTAAGTCTGAAATAGTCACTGTAGAGTCTCCTTAAAATTAATAGGAAAAAAAATACCCACTTCTATGGGACAATTCCTCATACCTGTCTTAAAAACTCCTGTAGGAAACACCTTCTATAGAAGTCAGCTTCTGTCCTCTCATACAGAAGTATACTACATAGCTAAATCTTAGGCAGTTTCAGATACCTAAATTAACTAAGCTGAATCTAACCCTAAATGCATTGGAAATTATTAGTCCCGTTAATTCTTTCACATCATAATAATTACCCCACAATGGCTATCCCAAGCGTCTAACTGGTAAACTCTCATGCAATGAATCAAGGAAGGGATGAAGGTTTCTTCAATGGGACATTTGCAACTAACTACAAAAATCTCACGTTCTCTTCAGTGAGTCCTGACCAAGCTCAGAAGAGAACTACTGCTGTGACTGCAAAAGAAAGTGAAGCTGTTCATTTGGCCCCCTCCTTGGTAATGCACGATAATAAGCCAACTGGAGAGAAACATCTGTAGTTTTGGGGAAGGAAAAAGAAATTAAAAGTGGTTTACGTAACACACTATAAACATGGGGAAAGAAGCCAGGCTATCTTTGCATGAAATATAAAAGTTTTTGTTTAAAATCACAAAATACATGAATAAACTTTTGGCAGAAAAGACTACAGGGTCAGCGGACAGCACAGACCTTGCAGCTCCTGCTGTGGTCTCCTCTGCTGAGGAGCCCAAGGTGAGCAGTTACAGTAGGGAGACAAAGCCAAGCTATTAATAGTGCTGACCAGGTGGAAAAGCTCCCCTTCTTCAGACAGCTTCCTTTAGGAATGTTCTTGAAAAAGAAACTGTAGCTCTCCTTGAAAAATGAATGTGTTCTCTCTCAATACTCCACAGAGATCATCACCACAGAAATAATTGCAATCTGTATAATTTCTTTCATGATGAAAGTCAAGAATGTTGCCTTGATTATGTTTGGTGAGGAAAAAAAACCCAAAACTGAGGCCCATTTTCAATCTCAAAAGATGATGCTATTTTTTTTTGACATTTTTATGAACTACCTAGAATCTACTGACAGCAATAGATTTGGCCAGTATTCTATGAACATTTTTATTTCCTTCTTGAGTGACATTTTAGTGGTTGTAGGTTTTGCTGGAGAACTGATTAGAATTTAGTATTATACAGATACAGGTGATAAAAGCATTAATCAAAGTAGACCCCACAGAAGCTCTGAACTATAGATGAAGTGACTACACAAAAATATGATGCAAGATGAACAGTATCAAAATAAAAAAAAAATCTCCAAAATAACAGACAGAAAAGGACATAAAGCAGACATTTATTGAACATAAGGTGACTTAATGGTTTGTGATGGGGATGGAATGTACATGTCCAAAAAAGGATGCAAGTGTAGTCTAAGAAGTATTGATCACTGTATAAAAAGAGCTGTCAGAAACCACGCATGCTTTGTATCGGTCTCTGGAAGTCCGCATAACATTGTACTAATGCTTTGCCAACACGCATCATGCACAAGCATCTTGTGTGTTAGATAGCGAGGATGTTAGGGCCATACCTTATAGACACTAAATATGGAGGAGCCATTGCCAGCGAATCCAGTCTACACTTCTTTATGAAACAAGAACAGTGCTGAAGTTTCCAGACTACAAAGTAATGCACTATAATCCAACAGAATCAACTAACACAAAAGCAATAGGTTTTTTTTCTCTTTCCTCCCCTCCAAAAGGGTGACATTAGAAGGGGATATTAGGTAGCTAAAAATTGTCACAGCCAGACCAGAAACAGCAGAAGAAACTAAGAAATGCTACTAAGTTAGCAGTAATTTCTCAACATCATTGACAATAAAGTTAGTCTTTTGTTCTTTAAGCTGGCCATAGAGACCAAAAAGATAAACACAGTACCAACCAAAAACTCTCTTATACAAGATCAGTGTCTTTCTGTGTATCACAAAAAGTGGTGACTAGAAAGAAGCTTCATAAAGATGTTCAGTTGAGACTAATAGTACTAACCTATACGGAAGTTCTGCTATACAGAATGCACACAGAACGGTTTGCCTGGGTACACACACTACAAATTCCTCAACTTTAGACAGTAACTGAAACTGGTGAAACTTTGAAGATTTAAAATTACTGAAGACACCACCCCCTTTTGCCCCAAAGGAAAAAGTTTACCTTAGTACTTCAACCCTACATATTAATAATCAGACCTTGTAAATTAAAATCTTTATTACGTCTTCAATTTCAATGTTCTTACTGTACCTCCCACAGTACGAATTTGCTTAAATAGGAAGAATAATTTCATTCGTAACAATAAACTTGGACCAAAAATAGAAGTACAACATTGTGGCACACTTACAAGTATGCATCGATACATTAGCAGCAAGGGAACATATTATTATTATTATTACAAAATGTATGCCTGAAATGGCAAGGATTCAAAAGCATTTTTATTTCAAAACAGTTTTTAAAGAGTATGATTTGTCTAACATGTTATTAGGACCTCTTCAGATTAAAAGAGAAAAATGGATTAATAACAAAGAGCATACTGATTGAAATCTAATTTCTATTATCACAGCTAAATGATATTTTTGCATGCAAGCTGAAGCTGTGCATTTTGTGATACGGTACCCTAACGTATTGTCACTCATTTCTCTGCTCTTAGTTAGAGCCATTTTCTGTTGAATTGAAAATAACAGTGCCTCAAGTAACTATGCAGTATAAAATGCTTCCAGTTAGCAGCCAATTCTCTAATAAGAGAAAGAAATAAATTAATCATTCCCGAACAGTGTTTTCAGCTGAAGAATACTATCCACATAAAACCCCTTTAAAAATAATACATACCTGGATTATTATTAATTTCTCTTCCCCCCAAATTACACAGCAATAAAACTCCTAACACAGAATTCCTATTCCATGAAATAATGACATTTTGTAAAAACACTGAATTCTCTGAATCAAGAAGTAGTCTAGAAAATGAAAGACATTAAAGACAGTAAGGAAAGAAAAGAAAAATATCACGAGCTGCCCCAGGTTCACGGACCCTCAACGCAGTGTCAGTACCCAAAAATCCCATATGCTGATCCAGAGAGTTGGGGTTAATTTACCCCCAGCAACGAAGCTCCCTGTGCGGGACCAGCCTTCTCAAAGCACTGGGAGCTCCAGCTCCGACCCCATCTCCCAGGCTTTCGGGGTCCCTGGTGCAGAGCTGCTCCAGGGCCCCCCAGTCCCCCTTAGACCTGCGTTTCCAGGGCTGCCAAACCTTCACATTAGACGGCAGGGAATGGGTAACAGGGAACCATCAGTTTGAAGAAGAACTGCTAGGGCTTGGTATCTCTTCGTACCGGGAGAGCCTAGCACCAAAAAAGCACGGCTAGGAGCACAGCCCAATTTCTACCCTCCAAGCTTTGTGGCAGAGAGCTTTCGTTATAGACCCATGTTTAATTGGCTTCTCGCACACTGGCATTACTAAAAGTTATCAGGCGGGCTATTGTGATGAAAGACTGAGGACACGTATTTTACTTTCTGCCAATTTGTATTTTCTGACGTGCAAAAACTTTCTTGAAAAATGTAGATCAGTTCTCATCAGTAGCAGCATTACCCTGTTGCTGCCAGAATACCTTTGATTGCTGAACGTGCTGAAAATCAAACACCCGCTGCACATGCGGTTAGTTAAGTGCTATACTGAGGCACTTACAACTGTGCTAATACTGTGTGTAGGGCATCTTTTGCTACCCTTTTATGGAAACAGGGACTAGGAGTCACTACCTTCCCGAGAGCAAGGAGAAGAACCGGGCATCATGAAAGTACAAGGGCTGCAATAGCAGGAAATGTAAATGATGGGATGGCAACATGCAGAAAGCTGAAGCTTCCTGCTCAGCTACAGCCAATAGCTACACAGCCATATTAGGCCAACTGCAATCTAACTTTTAGTCTGGACAATAAGATGATACTAATCCATTTAATTTTTATTTCAAATTGATCTCTTCTATCACAAAAATCTAATGGTCGCATCAAGTAAAAGAATTCATCTTCACAACGCAGTGACAAAAACTCTATTTTCTTTCCCTAACAATGAAAATTTGATCTTAAATTGTGTGATCATGACACTGAAAATATTTATGATCAACAAAAAAAATATAGAGAGATATTAGTAAGGGATGCCTGGTGATTTTATTTTTCTCCCAGTCTAATCCTGCATGAAGCTACAAACACCTGCATCAACTTCCTAGCTAAAACAACAATTTTGACAGCACATCTCCAATTTTTTCACCACAGGACCACTTTTGCATCTTCTTCTTGTCAGTCTTGCAGCAGAGACCACAGACATGCTGCAGTTCCCATTGCACAGCTTTTGCAGAATCACACAGAATCACAGAATCATTAAAGTTGGAAAAGACCTTTAAGATCATTAAGTCCAACCATCAACCCAACACCACCATGCCCACTAAACCATGTCCTGAAGTTCTACATCTACACGTTTTTTGAACGCCTCCAAGTGTAGATCCCAGTTTGGGAACCCCTGCCCTACTGTCCAGTCGAACAGATTCAAACCACTCTTTCCTTTCAAATTGATAAGTTATCTTTTATTATGTAATTTATTATTTAGAGTTGTTAGGAAAGTTCACATGGACAAAAACAAGCTGATGGGCTGCGTGGCAAACCTCAACGTTTAGGCTCTCACTAGTCACTTTATACAACGCATCACCTCAGTCAGCTGATATAATTTCTACTCTTGGACTGGAGCTTTTCTAACAACAGTGACAAGAATCATGCTGAAAATACTGAATAATAGGGTGCTCAAAATCCTCCTTCTGTGCGAGCGCGTAGCTATTTGAAAGACAGATATCCAATTCCCAAATACCGGAACCAATAAAATCATCCCCACAAATGTTTGTGTGCAGAAAAGACTGAAACAACATCATCAACAAATTTGAATCAATCAGCTTTTCAAAAGTCAAATGAACACTCAGATCCAACATCAATCTCAAGAACTGGACACTTTATCAGGCAAGACAATTTCATGCTTATGGCAATGAAATCAAACATAAACAGAAGAAAATTGAAGTTTGTCGTCCCACTAGCAACATCAGAAACAATATTGTTACTCAACAGCAACAACGTTCAGTACATATTGCTGTGAGAAAGAATAAATGGCCTTTTTTGCCTTCCCTTGTGTACTAGTGCATTAAGTCTGAGGTCATTAATATTACTTAGTGTCTTCTCAAAACCGAAGATTTTAATCAGAGTTTACATTTCTGTCAGCCATTGCATAGTCTTGTTTTTGCAGTTCCTACTATAAAAGGTCACAATACTGCTATTTTGGGGGAGGCTACGAAATAAAGAAGTTTATCTAGTGTCAGGTCATTTTGCTGAGCAGGTAGGCCCTGTATATTTTTTTTTTTTTAGAGCTTTGTTTATCAATTAGCACTAATCTTGACTTGTGTTGCTATGGGTTTGCCTGAGTGAAGGTTATGAAGATGTAGCAGAGTCTGATAGAGATTAATGTGCAGAGTAAAACAAGGGGACAAAAATACCTTCAGAAAGGTATGACCTGAGACAGAATCTGTCATAGTATCTTATCTGCTGCTGTGCTAAAAATAAATTAGAGAAACATCTTAACCAATGGTTTCTTTGTTAAAATCAAATCATAATCACTAGCCAAAGTGAACATGTAATCAGTGTTACAGTAAATGTATTACACTTACATGTTGTTCAGAACACCCAGTAGAACATCAGCCCGTTTGCTTTCTGCATCAATAAATAATCATGATTTCTCGCAATAAAGAAATTCATTTCTGGAAAGACAAAAAAAGAACCCAAACAAAACAAAACATGAGGTTAAACGACTGGCAGGTTTTTCAGCAGTTGTGCTGTGGTAATATATGAAAATATAAAGTCTCAGCTGGGAAATTTACAGGAACATGCTACAGTTTCATCAAAAAACCTGTATAATTAAACCTCTATTAGTGAGCATGAACATGCTATTAACATTTTATGAGTCAAGAATATATTTCACATATAAGTAAAAAGTTACTTGAGCTGCAGGGAATTTATTATTTCCATATTATTTTGTTCTGCCAGGAACAAAGTTTTTGCTTTTCAGGAAGCATGCATTCCCAGTTTCAACCAAAAAGACCTTTCACAAATGCTCTAAGAGAAGCTGGAATCTCAGGCAAACCCCACATTTTTCTTATGAAAAAAATATCACATTTTCCTTGAATAGCATGCACGCCCAGTTTCAACCAAAAAGACCTTTCACAAATACTCTAAAAGGAAACGGCATATTGGCCAAAAAGAACATTTTTCTTATGGAAAAAATATCCCATTTTCCTTGAATATTAATGGTAGAAGGATTTGAAGGAAATCCTGTAGATTATATCCCAGAGTACCTCCCTTTATCCCTTTTCAATATTTATGAATGAGAATACATGACGAAAAGAAACAGGTAGGCTGAATAATAGACTCTTACAGTGAAATCAATTTAACAGCAGAGTAGACTCCCAAGAAAATGAAGAATCTCTATAGGTAGATATAGTACAACTTGTAACACCCAGTTCATTCCTACTGCTCTGAGAGAAGCTTAAGAGAGCTTAACATTTCCTCTAGTAGGAAATAAGACTGATTTTAAAAATTGTTGCCTCTCGCACCTGTAAACAAATATCTTCTAGTTAGTGTGGTCAGTAAGTTTTATTTCTTGCTTATCGTAAAATATCAAAACATGGTAAGGTTTTCAGCCAGTGTTGTGGAATGTTCCTTGCCGTCAACAGGGAATTTCAAACATTTTTCATAAGTGACCATATTCTTGCGGATTCCCGAATTATGAATTTAAACCTGGTGGCAATAGGCTTGGGTTGTTTACTGACTCTTTGTGACCCGCTGTGAACCAGTCCTCAGCCATCCTACAGATGAGGATGCTAAATACTGAGAAAAAATGACTTAGAAGCTTTTATTAATTTTAAACCTGCCAAGACTGAGAGAAAATACTACTGAGGGTGAGCTGCAGTGGGAGGATCTGTTAGGTTGCCTAATAAGCCTGCTTAGTGTCTAAAGCCTCGTCAAATACTTACAAAGAAACAAGTGATGGCACGCAGGTGCTCATGGAATAAGTGCAGGTAGCAATGATACAACTCTCCAGTTTTGTCAGCCCTTCATGGAACAGTGATTCTGACATATTGCATTTATCTAGCCATAAAGAAACACAGACTGGCTGTAAGCACACTTGGCCAAGTTTAGCTTGGCTTACAATGTTAGAAATGCAGATATAGAAATGCAACAGTACAACTTAAAAGATTAGAAACATCTCAAAAGAATCACCTTGTTCCGGTAATTTTCAGGCACGCGTCAGTAATCTGGACTTTTAACAAATCTCACCCTTCAAGAATTTTGGAGTTAAGCAAATAAGAACAAAAGTTAGAAGTGTAAAAAGATATGGAGTTGTATCTACAGGCTGATAAGAGCTTATGCAAATTATTTGTCACAGATCGTTCAAGTCCTGCCAGCTACCTGGAGAACCGTTTGCTCCTCTCAGAAGGTGCTCAGTGACTCTTCTTACTTAGTCAATTAAAAGGGGCTAATTTGTGCTCAGTTCCTTGACAATTGTGCACTGAGGACTGGAAATCAATGTGATGACAAAGCAAAAATTGGGAAGCAAAGGCATATATTTGAGAAGCAAATTATAAAGCCAATCTGCTGCAGTGGAACTCCGTCATATATCTTGTATGTGAAAAGTAAGTAACGCTGGCAGAAAGCGATCACAGTGCTTGCCTAAAGGGTGCAGTCTGGATTGAAGTCATCTTCAAACCATAGGAATGAAGATTCTCCTTCCAGAGTCCACCAAAGCAAATCGTCTTTTCTTCACTGCCTTAGTCCTACAGAAATATGCATTCCTTTAAATGGGTGGAAAAAAGCCAGGTAGTGAGACAGTAGGTAGAACTTCTTAGTATATGAGGCAAAAATGGGAGAGGAAGGAGGAGAGGAAGGAGGAGAGGAAGGAGGAGAGGAAGGAGGAGAGGAAGGAGGAGAGGAAGGAGGAGAGGAAGGAGGAGAGGAAGGAGGAGAGGAAGGAGGAGAGGAAGGAGGAGAGGAAGGAGGAGAGGAAGGAGGAGAGGAAGGAGGAGAGGAAGGAGGAGAGGAAGGAGGAGAGGAAGGAGGAGAGGAAGGAGGAGAGGAAGGAGGAGAGGAAGGAGGAGAGGAAGGAGGAGAGGAAGGAGGAGAGGAAGGAGGAGAGGAAGGAGGAGAGGAAGGAGGAGAGGAAGGAGGAGAGGAAGGAGGAGAGGAAGGAGGAGAGGAAGGAGGAGAGGAAGGAGGAGAGGAAGGAGGAGAGGAAGGAGGAGAGGAAGGAGGAGAGGAAGGAGGAGAGGAAGGAGGAGAGGAAGGAGGAGAGGAAGGAGGAGAGGAAGGAGGAGAGGAAGGAGGAGAGGAAGGAGGAGAGGAAGGAGGAGAGGAAGGAGGAGAGGAAGGAGGAGAGGAAGGAGGAGAGGAAGGAGGAGAGGAAGGAGGAGAGGAAGGAGGAGAGGAAGGAGGAGAGGAAGGAGGAGAGGAAGGAGGAGAGGAAGGAGGAGAGGAAGGAGGAGAGGAAGGAGGAGAGGAAGGAGGAGAGGAAGGAGGAGAGGAAGGAGGAGAGGAAGGAGGAGAGGAAGGAGGAGAGGAAGGAGGAGAGGAAGGAGGAGAGGAAGGAGGAGAGGAAGGAGGAGAGGAAGGAGGAGAGGAAGGAGGAGAGAAGGAGGAGAGGAAGGAGGAGAGGAAGGAGGAGAGGAAGGAGGAGAGGAAGGAGGAGAGGAAGGAGGAGAGGAAGGAGGAGAGGAAGGAGGAGAGGAAGGAGGAGAGGAAGGAGGAGAGGAAGGAGGAGAGGAAGGAGGAGAGGAAGGAGGAGAGGAAGGAGGAGAGGAAGGAGGAGAGGAAGGAGGAGAGGAAGGAGGAGAGGAAGGAGGAGAGGAAGGAGGAGAGGAAGGAGGAGAGGAAGGAGGAGAGGAAGGAGGAGAGGAAGGAGGAGAGGAAGGAGGAGAGGAAGGAGGAGAGGAAGGAGGAGAGGAAGGAGGAGAGGAAGGAGGAGAGGAAGGAGGAGAGGAAGGAGGAGAGGAAGGAGGAGAGGAAGGAGGAGAGGAAGGAGGAGAGGAAGGAGGAGAGGAAGGAGGAGAGGAAGGAGGAGAGGAAGGAGGAGAGGAAGGAGGAGAGGAAGGAGGAGAGGAAGGAGGAGAGGAAGGAGGAGAGGAAGGAGGAGAGGAAGGAGGAGAGGAAGGAGGAGAGGAAGGAGGAGAGGAAGGAGGAGAGGAAGGAGGAGAGGAAGGAGGAGAGGAAGGAGGAGAGGAAGGAGGAGAGGAAGGAGGAGAGGAAGGAGGAGAGGAAGGAGGAGAGGAAGGAGGAGAGGAAGGAGGAGAGGAAGGAGGAGAGGAAGGAGGAGAGGAAGGAGGAGAGGAAGGAGGAGAGGAAGGAGGAGAGGAAGGAGGAGAGGAAGGAGGAGAGGAAGGAGGAGAGGAAGGAGGAGAGGAAGGAGGAGAGGAAGGAGGAGAGGAAGGAGGAGAGGAAGGAGGAGAGAAATACCACTTAATTCTTCTGTTTATGACATTCTCAATAATCCCTTGCCTGCTTTGCTGACTCGCAGTTGTTTAAAAGGGAGTATATGGGTTCACAGGGAGTAGAGAAAAGCGTCCTATGAAACACAGTAAAATAATCTTTACATTTCTAAGCTAGGTAACTGTAGCCTTTCCGTCACCAAACTATGTCTCTTATAAAAAAATTTCCAAAGATTCATTCATATGCAGCTCAGCTCCCCTGCCAGTCATAGACACGTCTCCACAGGATCAGGTAAAAGATAACTTATTCCTGTCTAAGGATGCAGCAGTTTGATGCAGCCTTTCAGCCTTGGATGATATAGTTCGGCTTTGTTTCACAGATGAGTACGAGGCCCCATAGTACTAGGGCTGCCACCTAAGGGTATAGGCATTGTTTGGGCCTGCAGATGACTACACAGAAATATGTAGCTCCTGGTATCATCTACATATTGTGAATATACAGTATATGGAAGCAAAGATCACTAGAATAAAAATATTACAAATTTGGGAGAGAAGAAAATGGAATGAAACCAGAGAAATGTAAACTTTTGAAAAAACCACCCATTTACTGACATTTAAGAAGTCATCAGTATGGAACATCATAGAATACAGCTCTGGGAAGAGGAAAAATATAATGGTTTTAGGAAACAAATCTGCAGTAGAGAGGTGAAGTCCTTCAAAACACTTTGTCTCATAGCTCATTCTCAAATAGTGACCAAAACCATCACTACTAAACATAAAAAGCTGGAACTGATGATCTTATGTAAAAACATTTTAAGCTTTAATAAACATTTCTGCGAGTTTGGTACTATGAGTTAACGGTTTAACAGTGGCATTCATAATAGCAGTAGTAGAAAAAGTAGTAAGAGAAGAGTGTAAATGAAGGTGAGACAATCTAAAGATGAAAACACATTTAATCAGCATGACATGTTATTGCTGTCATTGTTAAATTTTTGTGCTGTTATTGTACTAACATATTTTACACAAACATCAGTCCAGGCTGTTATAATTAGCGACGTCTACACCATTGAGGGACTTCCACTTGAAAAATTGTAGCTAAGAGAATGATAATGATTACACGTGGCAATTTCAGAGCCTTAGCAAAATATGCAAGATTTATCCAAGATCCATACCCCCAGAGTAACGCCACTTACTTTTCTTTATTAATATCCTAGAAATACAGGATTTCAGGAGAATTCAACTAATCATCTAGCACATGCACTAGTTTTCTGAAATAGAATCAAGGATCTTCAGATAGCCTTCTGCCTGCCTGCCCTCTAGTTACTCCTACAAACTATCAGCAAAAACCATCCGTGACATTATTTTACCATTGTTCTGTTATTCTTAATACCATTTTCACAATGTCTTTAAGCAGCAAATAAAAACGGTAACATCTTGTCTCACCTACAGTGAGCAGGAAAACCACTGATTACAGCCCTCAGTGTAACAACCAGCACTACAATCCTCCGGGGACTTCACCTTCATTTTTTTTCTGCTATCAGAACTTTCATATTTGTCAAAACTTCTCCAGTACCCAGATGTAAACAAAATGCCTCATCCACTGTTAAGCGGAGTGGAAACATTACTATGTCATACATACATTTCTGTTATATTTGTTCTTTCTTTATTTTTATTTACCTTTTCAGCAGCAGTATATGTATCAAATGCATTTACTTTACAGTCTGCTGTAAAGCCCCAGCTAGGTGCAATGCTGACCCTTTTCAAGCCCTCTGCCCTGCAAGTTCTCCAACTTCAACAGTTCCTAGCTACTTAACTACTTGCAGGATATCAGGACATGATAATTTTAAAACTTACATACATCTGCGTTAACTCACTTTCCATTATTCTTGCCTGTATTTATTTTCTTTGTTGTTAACTATTAAAATAGGCTTGTAACTCACTTTTTTGGTGAAGATTAGGAGAATGAGGTCACTGAATACTTCATCTTCTCTTCAGATATTTGTTATATGCCCACTTACCCCAATAATATGATACAATATCTTTCATATTTTCTTACCGCTAATATTTTTCTAAAGCCTTCCCTTACAAAGTCTTAGAGCTCTTTTGGTAGTCATAATTCACATTTTGCCCCAGCCTTTCCAGTTTTATCCTTACATAGGCATTGCTTCTATACGTAGCTACAACTTCTTTCCGCTCTTAATGGAATTTCTTTTTTGATGTTTTGATTCTTAAGAACTGAGGTTACCATGTTGCTTTTCTATTATACACCATTTTTTCTTTCTTTTTTTTTTTTTTTTTTTTTTGCCACAAAGGCAACCCATAGCATTCCCACACAAGGTAAAGGAAGTTTTCTGAAAGAGCACCTGAGTTGATGCAAGGCCAACCAATTAGCCCACAACAAAACCTGAAGCGTCATCTGGATTTACAGTGTTCAGTGCTAGTCAGTCCCTTTAACTTAGAGGAGCATAAAGTAATACTGTAGGGAGGACTAATACAATGCTTATAATGAGCAAAATAGGAAGAAGATGTAACAACAGAGCTTTCTCTGCTGAAAAAAAAGACTGAACTGTGCCTAATCTCAGCAGTGCTGGGCAACCAGAAGGGCCAATTAAGGACTCCGCTTCAGGTTCAATTTTCATCTTGAAAATAGATTAGCGTACCGGGATCTAATATAACATTGCTCTTACATTTAGAATTAATTCTTTACCTTAAAAATATCAGAATGCCAATACAGCAGTGGGATGGAAAACTACTCAAAATTGCTGTGGGAATTCAGAGCACAGCAACTGTCGAAGAGCCAACACAACAGCAGTACGAAACAATTCAAGTTAGCATTGGCTTTAATCAAACAGAAATTTCAGAAGTTGTAGAGCTACGCAGAATTAACTGTAAGAGCTCAGGTTTTGGTCAATATTTCTACTGCTAAAAAGCCAAGCAACAGATAATGTAATTACTATAGGAAAGCTCAGCTTTAGTTTTATGTTTCATCCAGAAGAGAAGGTGATGGCTTCAAACTCTTTTTCTAAGGCACTGGTTCAATACAGAGTCATTAGGGAAGAGTAGTGCCTACAATTCACAAGCTTATCGCCTTACATTTTGTTTGTTTGTTTTTACAACCGCAGCATAAGGAGAAGTTAGTGAAGGCCGCTCATGAGAAGTGAATCGAGTAGCACTTCAATCTTCCAGGAGTGTTATAGACCTTGCGAGAAATGACTCAAACTATGGCAAAAAGTGCTGCAGGGCTCCAGGGACAGTCACGATGTTAGGTGGCCTTGCTTTGGGGTTTAATGGTTGTGCTACATCTCACAACTAAATTACAAAGATTTAGGAATTTTCCTCTTGCGACACCACTAGACAGACTTACTCTTTCCTAGCACAACCTCCCCCTCTCTCTCCTTCCTAAAATAAACACATTGAACGGTGCCAAGTACTGCCCAGACAAGACATTATTTTTAGTTCAATCAACCTATTTTCAGAATATATCAACACCATGAAAGACTGCAGAATCTTTTCAGAGCCCAGAACAGTGCTGCTGCCTCCCAGTAAGAGCCATTTCAAGCTGGCACACTGTCTGTTGGGGGAATACTGCAAATAACGTAGGCATTAGCTAATGTTTTCCCCATTTTAGCCAAATGCTTTACAGTTGTCTTTTGAACATTATTCCTGTATTTCCCATATTTCAAAAGTGCAGCATCAAAGCTCTGGAGAAAAAAAGAAGGCAAAAAAGAAAATTCTACTTCATTTCTGGCAGTCTGTGTGTGTTACTGGGGAAAAAAAAAAAAATTACAGAAAAACAGGCCAGGTATTTGTGAATCCTGGTCACTCACAGAACCGTGAGCTATTTTAAATCAATGGATTTTAAGATGCCCTGACAAGAAACACTCAAAATTTACAGGTTCATACATGCAAGATTCACTTCATTTTCCATATCTCCCTCATGAACTTTGCCATGTTACTCAATCTTCTAATTTAGTGAAGGGGAAACAAAAGTTTCTGGCGATTACTGGTGGTAAAGAGGTACACAGCTCAGAAAGAATAAGGTCAGAGCATAAGTTTAAACAGGCTTTACATGCTTTCAGGCCTGAAATTGCAGCTCTGCATGTAAAGAAACTGAAGCCAGTTCGGTTGCAATATTTCTACGCTCTCAAAAGCAAGCAGAAATGAGAGCCGCACTGTATCAGTTAAAACAGAATAAATGTTACATTTCAATTCTGAGACGGTCTCATTCTCATTCAAATGTATGGTGTTACTTAATTTCTCTTCGTTGTGTTTATAAACATGTAATCCAATCATTGGCATTTTCTTAGAATTTTGTGAATGCTGCGAAGAGCTTCTTTTCCAGCAGGTCTTCAAACATTGATTGCTTCCTTGATATCAAGATACTTGCCTGAGCTTACAAACAGTGTTAAAACAGTAGACGACATAAAAGCAGTCCGGGCAATGCCACGCCAACTCAATGTCATTCATGTAAATTTGATGGATGGAATATTTCAAAAATAAGAAACAGGACTGTAGGAACTGCAATAAAGTAACAATGTCCTGTCAGTTATAATAAAACCAGGAGACAAATCTGAGGCAGCAAGCCATACATTGATTTGTTCTCCAGATCTCATAGGGTGACAGTTACTACGTGACTTTTGTTAAGCGCAAAGATAAAAACTACAGATTCTTTTCAAAAATTCCTGCCAGTTGCTGAGATAGATGCTTTTCGTAATAGTATCTAAAAGGCTATAACATACATGAAATCAATTATCAAACAGTAATTATAGTTCTGTTGTACAACGTTTGCAACCATTTAACTTAATTATACTCATACCCCTGCGTGTAAGTGCCTGTACATATGACGATAATATGCAGAACAGAACTTACACATTTGTTTAAGTTAAAATTTATCATTAAATATAATTGAAATTTTGCTTGTTACTCACTGCTTTTAAACGGAATTAAAATGTCAATGTTCTGTTCAGAATAGAAATGGTCTTCTGAATAGGCATAAGAGCTCCCTATATCAGTTATGGAAAAAAAGAGCCAGAGGAAAGGCGCAGTGTTGTACTGAAATATGAATCCCAGGTGGCTTGATATCAACCAAAGCAGAAAGTGGTTACATTTGAGAATAAATGCTTTCTGTAAATTGTCATAGTTATTTTTAGATGTTTATTTATCTTTATTTAAATATCCATTTCATTTTTGTATTTAAATATTTGTATTTTAGACGCATTGGCCAAATTCGACCACATTTTTGAAGGTGTTTTAGATCAGTATTATCAGGAAAGAAACTAGCCGTCATGAATATATCAAAAAGCAAATATTAGAATATATACTGAAGTAAACTGAAAATCACCTGGAAAACATCAAGAATTTAAACAACACCTACCACCTCCTCCAATAGAGAGTTCAAAATTTTCAACTGCGTTGGTTAGTTATATAACCTTTCAATACAGAAATAAAACTATGGAGATAATTGAAACCAATCAAAATTTTACAAGTGTTAGCTAGGAGCTTGAAAGTATTTGTGAATTATCTACAGATAAACGGTTATGAATATGAAATAAACAAATACTTATTAGAATATTGTTATTATTAAGAAATTATCAACTTGTTAATCAAAAATGAGTTCACATTTGTTGACCTACATATTCAAAAAGAACTAATTTTTAATCCGTAGTTTCACAAAACCACACTGTATTATCACAGCATATTCATTACAAAGCACTGCATGAAACCTTGTAGCAGCACGTAAGCAGAATCTTGACTAATCCAGACCGATAGTCAAACAAATAAAACAATTCAACAAAATGAAATAATATTTATCATTATATTTTTGTGTCATTGTCTTTTAATTTAGAGTTTAAACAGGAATCATTTTATTGCTAACTGATGTTTAGTCACAACAGCTGGAGAGCAACACATACTGGAAGCCTCTGCAAAAGCACGTGTAAGAAAAGTTTGAAAGATGATCGGAAGAAAGGAAACAATGCAAGCAAGAGGTCATCCCAAGCACTAAAAGAAGCACGAGAGAAGGCCTAGAGCTGAAAGTGAAAGAAAAGGAAGGAAGTGAGGCATAGAATTGAATGGATGTTGTGGTTTAACCCCAGTACACACACACAGCTGCTCGCTTACTTCTTCCCCTGCAGTGGGATGGGGGAAAGAATCACAAGGGTAAAACTGTGAAAACTCATGGGTTGAGACAAAGATAGTTTAATAACAAAAAAGGGGAGTGGAAAAAAAAAACCCAAAAAAAACAAGTGATGAAGAAACCCCAACCAAAGCCCAATTGCTCACCACCAGCGGACCAATGCCCAGACAGTCCCCGAGCAACGGCAGTCCCCGCAAACTTTCTCCCCCTCCCAGTTTTTATTGTTGAGCATGACATCGTATGTTATGGGATATCCCCTTGGTCAGTTGGGGTCAGCTGTCCCGGCTGTGTCCCCTCCCAACTCCTTGCGCACCCCCAGCCTTCTCGCTGGCAGAGGGGTGTGAGAAGCAGAAAAGGCTTTGGCTCTGCGTGAGCGCTGCTCAGCGATAAGGAAAACATCTTTGTGTTATCGACAGTTTCCAACTCAAATCCACGTGAGCTACTATGAAGAAAATTAATGCTATCCCATCCAAAACCAGTACAATGGACTTTAGAGGGTAAGAACTAAAAGACCTCAGCACTGAAACAAAGTGGAAGTTAAAAATTGCAAAAAGCTCTGAAGGTGAACTTCAGGTTGTATAAGGCTAGAGATCAGGCGGGATTTGAGACAGAGGATGTGAGGTGAATTTAGTCAAACAACAAGGGAAGTGATTTCGGCATATAACCCCTGAGAAACCTACTGGTCATAGAGGGAATTAGCTAGCATTACAGTGGCAAAATAGCAACTGAGATTATTATTTTTACAGGGTGCAGCTAATCTATGGAAAAGACAACTTGTTGGTTGTTCTGAATTTCTGTCCGTTCTTCCTGCACATCAAATAGTCTTCTTGCAATTCAGCTTCACTTAGAAGTCCTCCCACCCATCCCTCCTGCCCCACTACTACGGCGTAATGGTCGTTCTGGTTTTAATTAACTTATCTGAGTCACGATCTTATCCTGAATAAACATAGTCCATTTCCCCATCCTCATTACAAGCTGTTAAAAAGGCTGTAGGAACATACATATATATAAAAATATACAGATTTTTATATAAAACCACATTTTCTCAGGAGCTCTAGTACAAGGGAAATAACTTCTGTAGGTGCAGAGCATAAGAATACATTAACAGCAATTACAAATGTGTAAGTCCACTCTCTATTCCTAGAAAAATAATGAAGCATACAGTAAGGCTGAAGAAAAAAGCCCCATAACTTCAGTGAATAGCAACACTACAAACAATGTGTATACTCATTATAGAACTGATTCTAAAAGATAATTCTGACTGATTTTAATGTCATTTTAAAATCAGTGGATGAAGAGAAAGCAAGGTTCTAACATAGCTGGATTTTAGAAAATCATTATCCCATAAAATCTTAATCTCAAAACGAACCAAAATTACCTTGGATAGCATTAAAGAATAATAATGAAAGCGTGGTTTTCAGTAAAGGTTTGCTGTAGATTAGTATAATAGAAACTAGAAATAACCTCTTCCATACAGATTTTACTGTTAAGGACCAATCCCACATCACCATCAAATAGAGATAAAGAACTTCACATGTTTTTTCCACCTGATTTTCATTTACAGGATGAAATAGCACAGTTCTCTCTCAGTTTCTCTCCCAACAGGAGAAAGACTAAAATGGCCACAGATAAGGATCTTATGTTATCCAATTCAAAGACATTTTAGTGAAGAATCTAGGCTAATAATGATAATATAATTATTGCTGTTTGTGTGTTCCATTCCTTCCATTTTTTGAGAAGAAAAAAAACTTTTTCAAGGAAAACTTTTATTATGAAAAATTGCTCACATTGAAGGTTTATTTTCTGGTCAAAACCAGACAGACAAATATTCAACTCCCAATTAACTTAAACATTTTTACCTGGGATGTGGGAAGAAGTAAAACAGGGTCTTGAACCTGAAACTCCCACATTAGAAATCAGTATCCTGCTAATGAGCTATTGACTTTTCTGCATTTTTCCCCTTGGCTTTCTTTGACTAAGAATGGGGAAAAAAATGTAAAAACTTTAAAAAAAATCCACAATAACAAAAAGCATGATTTGGTAACTGAGACCGACATCAGATGCAAGACTAAATGCAACACTAATAATATACTTTCATCAACCCACGTACAGTGTCTCAATATCTGAGAAGAAAATAATGTCCAGAACTTGTAACGTCTGTCTTTTTTTACCTTCACAGTTCATTTCTGTATTTACAAATTCTCTGAGGACAGAACACAGAGTAAAAACTTCTGTATTTTTCAAATCTGTTGATCTTCAGTTTCAGTGTCATATTTTGACAAGTTTACTACAGTATATGTAAATAGAAAAATCAAAAGACCTTTGAATCCAAGCAAAGTGAACAACGTGAATTTTCAAAAGCGTTACAACATTTGAAAACACTTGGGAATAGAAATTTAGTGTAGTTGATTTACTATGAAAACGCAGTATTTGGTCACATTTGAAATCTCATTCTATTTGGAGGGGGTTGCTCTGGTTTCAGTTAACTTTACATGAGAAAGAGAAATGTAGGACTTTATCGCAAGATCTAGTTACAGATATACTCATTTTTTTTCTGCATTTATACTTTCTAAAAAGTTAATCACGTCAAAGTAATTTAATGTCCATCACTTTATCTATTTGTTCTCCATGACTAATATTGACAAATCCTGGCCAGCTTTATCTTTTCTGTTTAAATGTGTTTATGAAAATATTTATTAACTCTGGTCTCACAACGAGGATTATAAATTGTCAGACCAGCTTCTCCAGACATAGAAAACACCTGAAGTTTTATGAATAACGTATACAACTGAGCAAGGTAAGGGTGGGAGATAGAAAGTTTATGTGATTAGTAAAGGAGAATCTTTCTCCGGGTTCTCACTTCCAAGGCAACATCCATCTCAAGTCGAAACCTTGAAGTGATAGAAATGATACAGACCCAGGCAACTATTTCACATTAATCTCTAGGACTTTAATGTTTACTTATATTAAATTTTCCTCTGTCCTTTCAGGGAGCTGAGAAAACATTTCAGACAAAGATAGTTTTGAAACACATATAATGAGCGTATTTAAGAAGGGGAAAATGACATATAGATTCCAGGATTATAATGATGATGATTAAAAGGAAGAACAACTCAAATGAAGGACTCAAATAATGCTGCTAGATTAAAGAGGGAAAATAGAAATGAACAGGAATTGTTTGGTAATTGTTTTCAAATCGAGGAAACATTGAAATCACAACTGTTTATAATTATTAGTATTGATCATTTTTTTATGGTGGGTGAAGAGGGGAACCCTGGACATTAGATCAGTTTGACATACTGACAATTAAAGGAAAAAATAAATCAGTGAAACGGAGCTCCGGTCTCTGCACGCCTATTGCATTCAGTCCAGAATATCTGAAAGATGAGAAAGGCCTTAAGGATACTTTTAGGAATTAATTGTATCTCCACAACAGGTATCAGTTTCTCTACCCTGTTTCTTCTCCTTCTGCCTCAAGGGGACAGACTGGAGAAACACTAGTAAAAAGAATGGGAACTGCCCGTAAATTATGAGACTGTAGAATTAGTGGCAGTTGTGTTTCCTCTGAAGTCAGGCATTGAACTAGTGCAGGTTTGAATATTGCTTTCTTACGACAATGGTTGTTATGATGAGAGCAGCAAATGTCAGGCCACGAATCCACTTACAACGCAGTAATTGCAGCATAAGTAGTCAAACAGACAAATGTTCTAAACTCTGTACAGTTTTAAGGTTACAATATGCCAGTAATTCTCAATGCCAACACTGCAAGGGTATGAATTATCTATTCTTAGGAACATTTTTACAGTGACTATCCTGTATTCCTGGCAGTAGCAACCCACGGGAGAAAACTGTGATTTCCTAAGACATGCTTAGTCAAACTCCTTGAGTAGAAGTAACCAGTAACAAGACCTTAACCAGGATTTTCCTTCTTCAAAGCTCAGGTACCATGGCACAAAGGCTTTAAACACATATGTGACTAACTTACTATGCAGACCAGAGCTCCAAATGTGCGGCAATCAGTTGGTAAATACAACACGGTCAATCGCAACACTTAATTTCCTACCTCATCTTCCGAGCTAACCTTTTAAAAGCTTACCCAGAAGACCAACACTCCATTCTTGGCTCTCTCCTGCTCATTACAAAAGTACTCTCTCCTCCTACAGGAAAACCAAAGGATACTGATGTAGATACTGAGAAGAACCAGAAATACACGCATGAGTGACTTAGGCGTTTTTTGGTCTCAAGGAGGATGAGTGTGCTCTTGCACCAACAGGACGTTGCTGAGAGCCCTGCCTCAACTGCTCTTACAGCCTCCGCTTGGGCAAACCCAACCAAGATCAAACCACCAGCTCCTGAGTCTCTAGTTTGGGAAGGCTGGTCTTTTGCTAGTTTCTCTCTATTTATGTTTGACTCCAACCTTACTGGTATTTACTGCCATCCCATAATGTTGGTCTCCTGTATCCACACCTACATCTATTTGTTGATTATAGACAGAATATACGACTCACACATAGCAAACACATTATATAACAACTACCTTAAGTTTCCAGCATTTTTCAATTTCTAATTTCTCATCCTCCTCTAAATTTTAGGCCAGAAGACAGTATTGTAGTCATCTTATCTGACTGATTACACCACGGGGTACCTCCACGGTCATCACACTTTTACTAAGTATACTTTGTAACAGAATGTATTTCTTTCAAAGGAAAACTCAGAAGTTCAGGCTCTCATTTATTACTGCAAAGACACAAACCATAACTTTTATACCTACATGCTCAGACCTGAAAACAGTGAAGTCTGAAAAAAGGTCCTTCCTAATGACATATAATTTGAAATTGCAGACAGCACACAGAAAACTGATGAATGCTTACTCAAACTCAAACTAGTAAAGACTGTATACTGAGCAGGCATTTAAAGATAGATGTGATCAGGAGAGGAGAACACTCTCTCCTCCTCCCACTGGACACATTACTTATTTCACAGAATCACTAAGATTGGAAAAGACCTGTAAGGTCATCAAGTCCAACCATCAATCAAAAAACACCACTATGCCCATTAAACCATGTGCCACAATGCCACGTCCACACGTTCCTTGAACCCCTCCAGGGATGGTGACTCCACCACCTCCCTGGGCAGCCTCTTCCAATGCTTCACCACTCTCTCAGGAAAGACATTTTTCCTACTATCCAGCCTGAACCTCCCCTGGTGCAACTTGAGGCCATGTCCTCTTGTCCTATCACTAATCCCTTGGGAGAAGAGACCAACACCCCCCTCACCACAACCCCCTTTCAGGCAGTTGGAGAGAGCGATGAGGTCTCCCCTCAGCCTCCTCTTCTCCAGACTGAACAACCCCAGCTCCCTCAGCCCCTCCTCATCAGACTTGTGCTCCAGACCCCTCACCAGCTCCGTCGCCCTTCTCTGGACACGCTCCAGCACCTCAATGTCCTTCTTGGAGTGAGGGGCCCAACACTGAACACAGTATTCGAGGTGTGGCCTCACCAGCGCCGAGTACAGGGGCACGATCCCCTCCCTGCTCCTGCTGCCCACACCATTTCTGATACAATAGAGAGCATAAAACATTGGGAAGGAAGCACTCTCCACAACATGGAATATAGCCACTACGTGCTTTGGAAAGAGATAAGAGCCAAAGAATGTGCCCACACTTTCAATAGAAATGTGTTTAGTTTCTCACACTAAGAATTAGAATATAAAGAGAAACGAGACATTTATAGACATAACTCTTTACAGAGTTATAATCGAAGCTTGTGGCAAGTATCAGAGAGTTTCGTAAGAGACCTAAAACCTCATCTAACCTTTAATTTTTAAGAGCAAGGGAGACAGCCAAGATCTCTGTGAGAGTACACATCACTAACAGCATTTCTTGCATGTTCTTTTCAAGAACCTTTACCTGGTCACTTTTAAAGCTCTGATGGATGCTCTACTGAATAAATGACTGGGAAGTATTCTGAAAAAACAGTTTTGTGCATCGTAAGAAAATAATCAAAATACAACGTTTCTGTGATTTTCTACATAAATCTTAAAAATAACTGCATCTTTATGTCAGAATACTTTATTTACCAGGATTTCAAGTTCATTCATCATAATAAACTCCTGAAGCAGAACCAAAACAAAACCACCAAGGAGCACAAAGACTCCATTCTCTTGTGCCAACACAAGTGGGTATAGAAGCAGCAAATAGAGGTGTTTCATTTTGGGAGGGATTATTTATAAAGAAATCAAAGCGGTACAGCATATGACAAAATGGATGGGCTGTGTGGTGCAGTGTGGAGGTTATTACTCCTGCAAATTGACCAAACTTTTCCAGTATTCAGAGACCACACATATCAGATGACCACACACTGCTGGCCTCAGCAGTGCAGCAGCAAGTAATTTGTTACCTTAGATTAGAACACATATACACAAGGTCAACAGACTCATTCAGCTCCTGTGCTACTATTTTTCTGGTCAATGCTGTCTCTAAGAATATATTTTCTTGTCTGTTGACCAGTGCAGTCATAGGATAAATATAAAAGTTATGAGAAATTTCAGTGTCCTGCAACCCAATAACTCTCAACCATTGCTAAGATTTTTCATGAGTCTGCCTAAATTTATCATTTTTTAATTCATTTCTATAAAAATACATTAACTGTGGTTTTACTGGAGGCAAGTGACACTAACCTGTTTGAAGGTCAGGAAAAAGATTCTTTCGGTTTAATTTTATACGCCCTAGTAACAGTTTCTTAGCCAGCTACAGTGCTGACGGTAATTGACAATTCCCACAGAGATGAATTTTCACTTCTGTAGCTCTCTGTGAAACACCTTCTAATGTAAAGATTAATTGGAGCAGAAATAGCTCTGACTATACCATTTTAGTTCCTGTCAAAACTATTTTTGTCAGAGAGTTTGAAAGAATCCCACCAAAATGCATATGATTTAGAATAAACACAGTGTTATGGGAACATTATATATTATTAAGAAAGTTTCAGAAGATGCTGTATCTTTAAGGGAATCCATAAAAAGGATTTCAAGCAGAAAAAAGATGAGGACTTCTCTGAAAGTGTAAAGGGGGAAAAAAACCCCATAGTACAAGAAGCAGGAGAAGTGTTTCCAGGATGCTGGTAAATTTTGATGCTTTGAAGATGTCTTGAATATTAAAGACACAGTAGTCCTGGCATACAGAGAGCCACAGAGGGGATTATCTGGCTGAGGGCCAGAGCTTGCTGTCGGGTCAGCAAAGGAGAGCAGGCAATCACTGCTGACAACAAAAACTTAAAACAAAAAAGAGGAAAACTCTAAGTAATCTGGAACCTGGATTTTGTCAAAGACAATGCAAAAGCAGCTTAATCCAAAAAAAGAGAGCAGTAGCTGCTGAAAGTATTTGTATTTATTATATACCAAAGGATTATTATGTCACCTGCAGGATGTACATTAAACACTTAACCTGTACTGTCTGAACCCATATTTTTCATTCCACAGTACAAGTCTGAACTATACAATTCAAGGCAACAAATAGGTATAGAAAAAGTTTCTACTTATTTTCCTATAATTAACACAGATAAATAATATTTTTTCTTAAAACCTTAAAGGTTAGGTAAGAATTGCTCATAAAATTACAGAGCAGAAGCAAGAGATGTTTTTCTACTCAAAATGCATGACAGTTTCTGAATAGGGGAGAAAAAGTAGTTCAAGAAAGAAGTAGTGGAAGATGACAGCACCCTGGATATACTGTGTCGGCGGAACTCAGTAACACGGTCACTTTTCAGCAAACAGGTACATTTATTTAAAAATGATAGTTGTGGCACTGAACTGCTTTCTCGTTCGCTTGATATAAGCTGCTCAGCAGCTCCACTCTGCATCCTACCTGTCTTCTAGATAATTAGAACAGTGCAGTTATGGGAAGAAAAAATTCTGTATTTCTATTTCCTGTATCTGCCACTTTTCTGTGCAGCTTTGAGACAGGCTGAGTCATTTTACTAACACACTGTGTAACTCCAAGTCAGTACTACCACGGGTATGGAGAAGTAAACGCTAGCAGAGGGTGTCACTCAAGCACAGGAGTGCCAGCCAATTTCCTTAAATGAGTGTAGACAACTATTTTTAAAAACAGAATGATCGCACCAAAACGTGTCGATTCAAGGTTGACCTCGCAACGTCAACCTACTGAAAATGGAACCCAAACAGCATCCAAAAATACAGCATTAGCAATTAAACACCAGTACCAGAAAACTATGAGCAAATTCCGTTTAAAGACTGTGTTATTAACTACAGACACTGTTCAAAGGTGAAATACTGTGGCACGTCACAGTGCACAATGATTAAAATGCCAGTCTGAGATTTCAAAAAAGCTTTATTCTCGACTTTTACTATGTATTCGTTGTGCACAGTAATTCTCTGTCCTTTAAAGTTAAAGAGAACACAAATTTATTTTTTTAAAGCACCCAAGTGAATTAGGAACTTCAACGTTTTTTTTAATATAGAAGATTCTGAAGTCATATAAGCACTCTAAGAAATTTAAAAGCAGGAAAAGAAAAATAAATAGAAAATTGTAATCATTTTCAGAAATTTCATTTTGACGCTTACAAAACTCTTTTTCTAGCAAAATTTAACAAAATTGACTTAATTGTATTTGAATGTCACTTAGTATTCCAATAGGAAATTGCTCTGCCAAGGGAATCTATGAATAAAGAGAAAGGTTCAATTTAGGGAAGAAAAAAAAAACCCACAACAAAAAAACAACAGGAAAAAAAACCTTCCTTCACAAGTTGCTCAATTCATATTATTTCAGTTTGACTGACTATAAAGCTCTTTGTAATACATGAATTACATGCGAGATAGGAATGAAATTAAATACTTCTACTGAAGAGTTTATAAAATCATGCAGCAACCTGCTGAACTCAAAATACCATTTGCTAAGACTATCATCAGATGTGCTGGAAGTATTGAAGCAGGTGGCTGGAAGTGATCATCTGTAAGGACTGGTCCATCAAGCTCGGTCCCTGAAATCACAGCAGCTAAAAGCATTTAATCTAAAAGGATGCACCACTTTATCATTACCCAAACCACAGCATATTCCACAATATATTGTGGCAAGCTTGAAACACATAGTACAATCAGGCAAAAAACTCAACGAGCGTGACAAGAGCATAAGAGATCAAATTAACGAAAAAGCAATACTGTCTGTAATATCAAAATGACTCACATAGGGGGAAAAACATGTACCCTTCATTAAGATAAGTAAACCTAAAATTAATAAATCATATCTATGAGAGTAAATTGAATTAGAAGATCCAAAAGATTGGACAGACCAGAATTATACGCAGCTGTCAAACAAGTTAGTCTGAAAGTCAAAGGTGTAAGCCCTTGGCCATTTATCATTCGTCTCAATTAAATAATTTTTCTTCTTTTAGAGTTTATGCAAAAATATCCAACCATCATTATACATTCCTCAGTACTCCTCATATAGATGAGCAGTTGGGAGTTAAAAGCAAAGAGGAAATCAAGTTATGTCCTAAAGCCACTGTATGTTTATTTTAAGCTAATTTAGGTTTTACATTCCTATGTTCTTCACTGGGAAACAAAAGGTGAGTAAAAGAAACGACAATGACTATTGAGGATATTTTGAGGTCTATCCATTCCAATTTACTAGTACAAATGTTTTCTTTATGTGTAATAGTTGAGTGACTAATGTTTACATTTTCCAGAGCTGTGAACATGCATAGGCATCAAGCATGAAGAACTGGCAATGTAAAAACATTTTTACAAAACAGATGAAAGGCAGGGGAAAAAAAAAAAAAAAGCTATGCTCAGAGTGTCGTAGTAACTCTAAAAGATCAGACAGAGAAGGGCAATGGGATGACTGATTACAATTCACCAAACTAATGGAATCTGAGATGTGTGTCTTTAACTTGCAATCATACATCTTCCAATGTGATACAATATATTAATCTATCCAGTTTAAATAAAGAAAAAATGCATTCTGATTCCTTTCAGCACTACATCCTTTTGATAGTTTTATTTATAAGAATTGGCAATATGATAAAGAAAGTTCATTATTAAAAGAGATTAACAAATGTAGTAAGAGGTAAAAATTCAGCAATAATTTAATATTAATCATATCTACTGTAAACAGACAAGATTTTTTTGTGGTTTTCTTATTTAATTCTGTGGTTTACCTTGATTTTTCTTTCCTATATTACAAGTTATTCAAAGACTACACATCAAAACACCACCATTGAACTAGATCATGGCACCTAGAACAAGTGAGTGATACGAAATACAAGGCATACTAAATGGCATCTTACTCAAGTCTTATGTTATGATTTTAGGTTAACAGAGTGACCCCACCAGAAAACCTGCAAGTGAAAATTGGACTTTGGATGGTTTAGCGCCTACTTAAAAGTAAAGAAAACACAAAAAAAGAACTATCATAGTACTGTAATAAAGGGTCAATACATAATTTTAAAACATTTTGCTCATTTAAATTATGAAAGAAATTACAATAAAAAGTGTAGGGGCATACAAATATGTCTACATATATGTATACATAACATAAGCATATCCGCCATAAATCTTTGCTAAATTATTTTCTGTATGATAATTCTATGCCGTTACCTCATTAGAGCTCTGAAATCCATATTGCATTCAATAGCAGTATGAAGCCATATCAAGTACCCAAAACATCACTGCCCACTTTGATGTCAACACCTCCGCCTTTGCATTGCGAGATCACAAATACTAAGACAATTCTGAGAATGAAATTAAAGCAAATTTATTATTCATTAAGGATCGTTTAGAAAAACCTAGGGCAAAAGAGAGGAAGGAAGGGGGTAGGAGAGAGAGTGGTCTCCACTGTACCGCTGCAACAAGAATCCAGATTTACGGAGTGATTTTCTGCCTCTCCGCTTCCTAAACGAAAAATGTCATGGCAGAGGGGAGAGGGGAGTCTGTGCAGAGCTAGCATGCTCTTTCTCTCCCCTCAGCAGGGTCTGGTTATGCTCCCACACAGCTCTTTGGTAGCTCAAGCTGCCACAGCAGCCTGAGTCCCACTGAGCACCACATTCACTCGCTGTCTCAGTGGAGCGCCCAGTCCCTTTGTAAGAGCATTACTTGTGTGGTATCGGCACCCCACAGAATCCTACTGAAGCGCGTAATACCCGTGGATACTACATATACGACAGTTACTGTGCTGAGGTGCTTGTAGAGCGTGAATAAAGAAAATATCAGTTGGAGACATCTGTCCAAGATCACCATGAATGAAAAAATGAATGCCATAAGTCTAATAACCAAAGTCTTAACGGAAAGACGGATCCTTCTTTCTGAACAAGGGTGCAAACAGCTGGTTACGCTTACAAGACGCATCATACAACTCTTCAGAATTTACCTCTATGCAACAGAAATTATCACACATTAAGCCAATGCATACAGCAGGAGATGTTTTGGGGGGCCTAAGCAGCAATTTTCTACATAGCTGACAGGTGTAATGCTATACTAAGCAGAATCAAACAATGTAGTTTCCGATGAGAAACAAGTCTACATAGCTATTATGCTTAAACAACTTTCAGCAATTAGTTCTGAAATGCTCCCTTCTTTTTTTTTTTAACTACACATTACCATAAAATAAATTCTCCCTTTTTATCCCTAGCTGTATGGGTCATTATATTAATGTTGCATGTCTGGAACTATTGCTGACATACAGCCTTCAAGAATACATGCCATGCCCCCACCATCTGCTCAGAGAAGCTTATATGGGCAGTAAGCTCACAGTTTTCCAGATTTACATGTGAGTATAACAAGAGCGAACACTCAGTTGCTATTATTATTATTAAGGTAATATTATTACTATTAAGGTATCTTTATTATTATTAAGGTATTATTATTAAGGTATCTTCAGATACCTTAAGTGTCCATCGACGGAGATAAGATTTCAGAAGATGGAATTTTCAGATTCTGCTTTATAACTATAAAAGCAGAAAATTTCTTGGATGCCAGAGTAGTCACAGTGCTTATAGGAAACTTCAGCTTGCAAATGTGAGAATCTGTGTCACTTGGAAGGTGTATAAGGCAGATACGGCAGATTTATAAACCATTTTATGAAGATCTAGCTTTCACATGAATACCGCACATGGAAATATTTCTGATTCAAGACCGGCAGCCCCAATTACTGTGGACAAACATGGCCCAATGTGGAATTAAAGGACTCTGTTCTTCAGTATTGATACAAGATTCACTGAAATTTAATATTCAAGTGCTTGAAGTTTTAAACTTGCTAGAGACTTTTTACACATGAGCGCAGGACAGGTCCAGCTCGAATGTGCATTAATCTAAGCAGAAAAAACCAACACCTCTTTTGATCTTTTGAGTCAGAGATGATTACTGACAAAACCTTTTTTTTTTTCTTTTTTTTTTGTCTTTTAATGTACCAGCAAGACAGCGTAACAAGGGCAAAGTAAAGCTTGATTTCATTTGGACATCTGAGCTCCAAATCTATGACTTCATTGGTGGTGATGACTAGTGATAAATACCTAAAGTCAAAAGAACACAGCCAGATATCTAGATGCTGGCTAGCTATCTGTAGAGCTAGTAAGAACTTTCACACGTACAACACTAGATTTACAAGAGAAGCAGGAGGAAAAAAAAAAAAAATATGGACTGCAGGATTCATTTATGCCTCAAAGATACGAGGAGGCAACATCAAATCAACTTTTGCAAAATGTTGCATATATTGATATTTTTATACATGAAAAAATATGGCAACTATCTTAACATTTGGGGTAGTTACAGAGATTAAAAGTTATATTTTTATGAGGATCAAATGGTCTAGTCATAGATACAGAATACATGCTTTACTAAAAATCTAGCATGATACATTTATATCATGTACAGGTATAAATCTGTATCATGTCAGTCAGCAAGCAGAATATACATGTGTTGTATGATATCTGTAGTGATTAAACAAAAAAAAAAAATTTATAAATTTGTTGTTGGATGTACCATAGAAGGCCTTTAATGACTTAGGCACAGAGATCTCTGTATATGTATGTATAAGCATTAATTTCACTGTTTTTGTGTTTACAGAGATCAGAGTTTCCCCCTTTTTTATTTTTTGAATTACAATTCTTTTAAATTGCTACTCAAAATGACAGTAGAAAGATAATCAGTGACCACAAACAGCTCTAAATATGCACATGAAGTTTTAATAGTATGAAAGTCAAGGGGGAGTGGGAGTGGTAGTCTTGTGATCAAGTTACATTTCCAAAATGGTCAATACTTGAAATGTCCCTCCCATCAGAAGAGAATGATAAATTAAAGATATCGAAAATAAAAGTGTGGCTTATTTAAAAGCAATGACAATAATAACAATAATAGTCACTTTGACAATTGACATTCTTCAGCAGGAAACTAAATTAGTCCATTTTCTAGTCCTAACACTGTACCAGCGTCGACCTTTGTTTAGTTTTGCAAAAACTTCTCCCTCCCCACACTATGCTTTCTGGAACAGAACAAGGACAAAAAAATACAGTGGAATACAATGCACAGTAAGGATTTTCATGGTGTTTTTCTGGATAAAACATTGCTAATTAAATTGAATTTAGAGAAAGTTCCAGTGGAAACTAAAAAGCATTTTGTGATATCCTTGCATGAACATGCAGATTTCTTGGGGGTGGAGGTCTCAGTTTCATAAGCAAATGTGCTTTTCACTTCAGTGTAGAATATCCCACAGCTAATGCTTCAGATCTAATTCCTTTAACGGTATATGAGGCGAGGACAGAGAGTTGGTGTTTTTCAACAGGGTTGGGGGAAGAGTTTTATTGTTGCTATGGTAACAAAGATATCTTTTTTGCTTTCTTTTGTCATACCCTACAGTTGGCAGGCTTTAAGCTTTTGGACTGGACAATCAAGCTTCCTTTCCTACGCGTCAACAACTTGCCATAAAGAAGAAGGAAAAAAAGGCCTGCAACCACATCAAAATAAATTTGCTTGAAACTAAGTAGATTTTAAGCTTTTACAGGGCAAACCACAGTAGCTGATTGGATCACAGTAGGACATGTTTCTGCAGACTTGAGTAAATAAAAATTGTGATCCAAATAAAATCTAAAGAAAAATTTCTTCACCCTAAGGAAAAAAAAAATAATAAAAAATTGTACCATATGGTAGGATTTCCAGTAGAGAGGAGGGTGAGGTCTTTTCTGTGTTGTCCCTTTTTACATTCCATTCAGAGATCTCCCATGAAATCTGAAGAGAAGAGGCAAAATGCCAAGTCTGTTCTTTCTTCCAGGAAGTCTTAGGACTTTAGCAAGAAGTAGTGTGTCCCCAAAGAACCGCGGTCTGAGTCAAAATATCTCCAAATATAGTTATAAAAGGATTTTTACACAAAAGCAGATTTGTTAGTTTTTAGTTACTGAAAACAACATATTCTTTTCCTTCCCAATACATAAAAAGACAAGAACAAACTGGAGCAAGTCCAGTGAAGGGCTACCAAGATGGTCAGTGTTGGGGTCACTTGCCCTGTGAGGAGAACTGAGGGAGCTGGGTTTGTTCAGCCTAGAGAATAAATGACTCGAGGGGTTGAGGGGTGGCAGGGGCAGTTCCTACAGGAGGATATCTTCACAGTGGTGCAAGGAAGGAAGTCAAGAAACAACAGACTTAAGTTGAAACAAGAGAAGTTCTGACTTCTCTACCATGAGAAAAATCAAGCATCAGATCAGGTTGCCCACAGAAACTGAAGTCTTGGTGTCCTTGGAGGTTTTCAAGACTCAGCTGGGTAAAGCCATGAGCAACCGAGTCCAGCCCCATGGCTGTCCTGGCTTTGAGCAGGATGCTTGACCTCCACAGGTCCCTTCCAACCTCAACTATACTATAATTCTTTATATATATGGAATTATTTTTGTATTACATACATTATATTAATATATGTGTATATTGGTGCATTATACAAGATCCATCCCTTTAATCATAGAATCATAGAATTGTTTAGGTTGGAAAAGGGCTTTAAGATCATCAAGTCCAACTGTTAACCTAACCCTGCTAAAGTCCACCACTAAACTACGTCCCTAAGCGCCTCATCCACATGTCTTTTAAAAACCTCCAGTAATAGTGACTCAAGCACCTCCCTGGGCAGCCTGTTCCAATGCCTGACAACACTTTCAGTGAAGAAGTTTTTCCTAATATCCAGCCTGAACCTCCCCTGGCGCAACTTGAGGCCATTTCCTCTCATGCTATCGCTAGTTGCATAGGAGAAGAGACCAACACCCCCCTCACCACAACCCCCTTTCAGGCAGTTGTAGAGAGCGATGAGGTCTCCCCTCAGCCTCCTCTTCTCCAGACTGAACAACCCCAGCTCCCTCAGCCGCTCCTCATCAGACTTGGGCTCCAGACCCCTCACCAGCTCCGTCGCCCTTCTCTGGACACGCTCCAGCACCTCAGTGTCCTTCTTGGAGTGAGGGGCCCAACACTGAACACAGCATTCGAGGTGTGGCCTCACCAGTGCCGAGTACAGGGGCACGATCCCCTCCCTACTCCTGCTGCCCACACCATTTCTGATACAGGCCAGGATGCCGTTGGCCTTCTTGGCCACCTGGGCACACTGCTGGCTCATATTCAGCCGGCTGTTGACCAACACCCCCAGGTCCTTTCCTGCCAAGCAGCTTTTTAAGTTTATCTGAAACAGTCTGAGAGCTTTCCTTGTCCCTTTCTGTGATCAGAAGTAGGCAGGTCTTAAGCTGAGATGAAAGATTCTTTTTGGAGAAAGATTCTTTAATTTTTGGAGAGACATTCATTACTTACAGGTTATTTTTCTTATCTCCTTAAAGAGTGAGTTCTGCTCTAAAAATTTGTTCTGTAAAAATGGCATTACACATGCTTAGTGTGTGTGAGATCGCATTCTATTTCAGACTTAAAGAACTCTTAGGTTTATCTAAATGCAAGCACCACACCTTCAACTGACAGCTACAAGTCAACATGATTTCTTTTCTTAAAAAAAAAATCTTTTATTTTCATAATAACATAATATACAAGATCCTTTCTAGTAGGTTCTACCAAGTCTTTCAAGCCTATCTTATTCCTGAGAAGTCGGAATCTTCCCACTTTGTATTAGTCCTACTTCAGTTGATTTAAGACATTTTTGAAAACACATTTTTTTAATACTTACTTTTCTTTGTAGTTAGTGGTAATAATTAGAATATCCTGTGTATTACACAGCAGTCTTCTCTTAATGAGTTCTGCTATATTATCTTCTGAACACTTCTTAAACATTGTTTTAAATGAAAATTTAAGCTGTTGGCAAGAGACTGAAATCTTGCTGCTGAAGCACTTTCATCTGCATTGCAAATTAGCAGCTAAGAACATAAGAACACGTCTACTTGGAAATAATGCAGCAGAGGTACGGAAGTCTCCCAAGTTTCAGGGATGAGGTTATTCTTCCATAAAATCCATGAACCTGAGCCCTAAGCACAGCTTTGTTTCACGTTAATATTCTCATTACTTTCACAGACTTACTAAATGTTATATGACATTAAAGGAACATACTTCCAGGTCCAAGTCTCTTTTCATGTTTAAAACTGTGTCCATTGCGCTTAACTATTGCTAGGAGCTTGCAGTTGTAAAGTAAGATTTCAGTGATAAAATGGGCCTATGTATGAAGAAGTTGTTAGAATTCACATGCAGAAACATGGGACCAAGTGTTATAATAGCTCAGAAACCACACTGGTTACTCCATAGATCACCTCAATTGTTTCTCTTTCAAGACAAAAAAAAAACTGTGACAGCTTGTTTGACTCAGATGCTGTGCGAAAAAATCCTATTTTTGACTTAAGAATACATTTTTTAAAATGTGCTTAAAATTGATTATGATAACTGCTTTTGTTAAATACCATTCTGAAAAAATCAAAAATATATTTAGATAAATATTGGCATCAATACACATTATTACTAAATAGGAAACCACTTTAAAAAAAACATCCTAGGATGAAAATCTTTATTGCCCTACACTTAACGCTAGCTTGCCTAAATCAGTCATTAAACTGCCTAAAGAAAGTTACTCTTCTGCTCCAGCTACTGAAATTACTTTGGCCCTCCTGTTGCAGTTTCTCTAGCACTGGGGTAATCACTCTGGGTGACAGCTCTGCCATTGGTAGGGTGGACATGTAATGATGACAAACAACTATTTTCTTCGCTACCATGTAGGATTCACAAAATACAACATAATCCTATCTTGTATTGGCTGTATGTGCCATGCTTCTAAATGTGATCAAGGCAAACCAGCCACCTACCTGGGTATTGGCTTTTTTCATCTCCTCACAGCAGTAATGGTTGAACAGAGCACTAAGATATCGCCAGTGCCACCCCGTCTTATTTTGTTTTATTTGTTAAAGGAGACTGGAGTTTCAAAATCTGACATAATGAATAAGTTTGATGGCTGCAATTCAGACCTCATTCAGGTAGCAACTGTGTCAATAACATCACCCAAATTCAGAAACGTGGTATTTTCCTTAGGAGACTGCAATGCAGTAAACAGAAGAAGCAGGTCCCTGCTCTCCCACTGAGGTTTCTTCACATCATTATAACACGCCAATAAAACTATCCAAGCACCTGCCTGTTGTTATGGGCTATAAATCTCACAGTATTACCAACCACTTCAACTTCATTTTAGCAAAGGTCTGTTACTGATTAAATGCTTTATGTTTCAGAGTTGCATCTTCAGTTGAAGATGTATGGAAACAGCAAGGCTAACAAATCAGGCGTTGAATAGGATTAGAGACAGTCCCCAGTGTTCTTGAAAGTGCTACTTTATACTCAGTTAGGCTACCGATATCCTCAAAATATATTATTTACCATAACTGGGAGCCTAGAATCAGTGGGTCTTACTTTCTCCCATGCAAACTCTTAAGAACTTTGAGCATACACAACTGGTAAAGAAAGAAGAAACTCTACTGTCCCTTGATATATTGCATGTGTCTTATTTCTAGCCTCAATTCATTTCATATTTCAATTTTGAGGCCACATTTGCAACTTTTTGATAAAAAACAATCTATGTGCAATCTCTTCCTTACAAGCATACTTGAAAATTATTATGAGATCACCCCTTAATCATCACTTTGATAAATTCAGCAGAGTGAATTTCTGAAGTCTTTCACTGGTAATGGTTCCCAGATTACAGGCCATTCTTGAAACTCTTCTCTGAATTCATCTCAGTGTGTTTTACATTTTCATAAAAGCATACCTCAATCTGGACATTAATACCTCCAACAGTTACACTGATGTTGTAGAGAAAAGCAAAATCACCTTCAGGATCTTACTTGATGTTTGCCTTCTAACCCAACAATATTTTGGGGATAGAGGCCATTTTCAACGCAATAAAAAACTCATGAGAAACCAGCGGCAGATCACATGAGGTAAAACAGGAAGCAAAATACCTTCAACTATTTAAATATTTCTTGCAAAAATCAAGAATTCAGACATCAAAATGTTTTATATTTCCTGCTTCACCTAATGTTGGAACATACAAAACTCATTTAACCATTCACTCCTTCAACAATTTGTGATTCTCTGTACCATGGATCATCTAATTCTACTTACACTGTCAATTAACAAAAGTACATGATGTACATGATTTTATTCTCTATTACATTATCTTTTTGTTTAAATTTGGCAGACTTTAAAATGTCATGTCAGACATTTGCTATTAAAATAAAATTGTGAACAAGTACAATGCTGTTGCCTGCCTGTTTTTCATATATTAAATACGAAGAGTGGAAGGAATGTAGAGATAGTCTCTCAAATACTGTTGTTAAGTGGCTTGCATTAAATTCTAGTATTTCCTCAGCAATTACTGCAAGTAATCATACACCGAGTTTTATCTTGACCCTATTTCATTAAAGGTATGAGTGTTTCTTTTCTTCAATTACTTTGCTATTTAGGGTTTATATCCATCCATGAAGTTCCACTTAAATACCATTCACTAGACTGCTTTCCCCCCTCCCCGGTTAAATTTTTTTTAATTTCATATGGAATATCAGACACATGTGCTGTTAATTACCTCTTCCTTCACAGGATGTGCTTTGATGGCTTGATTACAATTGGACACTTCTGTTTCTCCCTTTAAAGCCTTTCTCTGATGGGGTCCCTTATGTAAAACTGTATGTAATTAACAAATGTTTCTGCAATACAAATATCTACTGAATTTCAATTCTGACCTAGCTTGACTTGCCACATTAATTGAATTAAAGTGGTTTCCTGGAAGGACATTGTTTATTGATGAGATGACCTAACCAAATCTAGCTTGGCAGGTATCCATAGTCAATATAGAGCCATATAGAAATCTGGGGTGGAAAAGCAATCAGACTGAAATTTGCTTTCCAGTTCCTTTTGAAATTAGCCTACTCCAACTCTTAAAAGTCCATTTTGAAACATTCGTAATTCAACCCACACAAAGCTTTGGGAGATATTCTGTCATTTAGGAGCCTGTGTCTGAAAATTTCCTCTAAAGCTACTGAATTCATCTGCTGAATATAAAAAAAACCCATGCAGATCCTGATATTGCCAGGGACTTCTCTAAGAAGATAAAAGGTGCCTATAAAGCAAACAGTAGTGGCGTAAGGGGTGATGCAATCAGCTTTTGGGTTTTCAGCCTCCTCAGGAAAAGGTAGAGGGCTTAGGTGAAAGCAGACGCATCCTGAAGACAATGTGTCTTGGTGCAGAGGAGGATCCAGAAAGGGTCTGGCTCCTTGGACCACAGGACGGTGTTTCACAACAACATAATACAGCCCAGATAGATTACAAAATATTTTGCTTACCAAATTACAAGCCTCCTCATGACTGAGGGGAGACAGTAACAGAACCCTATAGAGAGACAGAAAAATTATTATTAACCCCCAAAATTTAGGAAGACGTGGAATATTCACAGCGAGGAACAAAGGAAGGACGACGAGTCTGCGTGCCAAGCATCTAAGCCGATCGCATACTAATCCAAGTATTATAAAGGTGTTCAGACCCCTAGTAGGACCTAGTCGCCTAGTATAGGTTACAAAACTAAGATTAGGTGAACAGAAAGAATTGGGCCTTGTAATTATTAGGAAATTTAATTAAATAGCTGGTTATTAGCAAAGGAATATTGTGTGAAAAGGACTGCTCAGCAACTTATACAGCGTCCTATGACAATTTTCTGACGCTTGACATGTTATTTTATGGCAATATTTCTACATAGCACAGGGGTGGAACCAGAGGAGGGCAAACACAGTTTCTACACTTGGGAAGAAGAGAAAGCTGAGGATTTTCAGATTTTAAACTAAATTTCAGTTCTTAGAAAAATACTGAAAAAACCCCCAAGAATTAAATGAGTAACAGCTAGTGATTTCTTTCCATGACAAGATAAAAGGCTTTACGGAGGTTTCATACAGTACCATTTGAGTTCAGGGTTTTGACACTGCTTCATCTGATAGGCTCATAAACAGGGGAGAAAGCACAGTCTAGATGAAAATAGATTAGCACAAAGGCAAAGCTGCTTAGAGAACAATTCTCGGAAAGTTATTACCAATGCCATTTCATCAAAATGAAACAATACATCTATTGAAGTTCCCTATTGATTCAGGCCCACTCAGTGTTTTCATTAATGATGAGGATGCTGAAAGATAAAACGTGACAGCCAGTTGGAAGGACAAGCCTAGAACAGAAAGTTATCTTGACAATGTGGAACTATGCTTTGAAAAACCAAACTGAACCAAACCAAACTACCCTTAAGCATGGACAGTATTCTGAATCTAGGGTCAGTAACCTGCTACGCAAGTACAGCGTGGAAAAATGGTTTCACAGAAAAGGATTTGGAAGTTTTTATGGTTCAGGAGCTAAACATAATTTTATGCTGTTGTAAAAGCAGTAAATTGTATTTGGGATGTATCCACACAGCCCATACACAGCCTGTAAAATGTAGGAAATTATTCTATACTGTACTTATCAAGGATAAAGACTCACACAGTATATTGTGTCAAATTTCAGGCATTTCAATAAAGATGAGGGTCAGCTGCAGATAGTTCAGGGGAAACAAGAAAAAATACAAAGAGAGTATGACTTGTGAAAAAGGAAGGAGGAGAGAAAACCAGAAAAGAGTAAGAGAAGGTTATGGTAAGTTTCCAAATACCTAAAGAGGTGCTGCAAAGAGGATAGCATGAGTTGATTTTCCATGCCTAGGGATTACATGACCAATAGTAACAGATTTAAACTGCATCAAAAGGAAGAACCAAGATAGTCCTAAGGAAAAATAAATAAATAAATCTAACCACGTGGAAAATAATACAGTAAAATATTATACGGAAATTGTGATACCTCTATCCCCGGAATTAGTTCAGAGGGACTTTGGCATGCCACAGACATGGACTGACAAAAACCTAATGAAGTTTGACAAGGGTAAATGCAAAGTCCTGCCGCTGGGATGGAGTAACCCACGCCAACTGCACGCAGGGCTGCATCAGCAAAGTGACAGCCAGCAGATTGAGGAAAGTGATCATTTTCCGCTACAGCAGTTGCGAGACTCAACCGTTGTCCACTACTTGTATAAGACACCGAGTACAAGACAGACATTGATGTACTGAAGTGACTCCAATATGATTTAGAGCCTGGAGCACACGATGTACAAGGAGAGTCTGAAAAAATGGGGTTGTTCAGTCTTTACAAGAGAAAGCTCATGGGCCGTCTTACCAAAACTGCCTAACGGGAAGCTGTCAAGAATAGAGAGAGCACCAGACCCTCCTCAGCAGTGCCAGATGAAAGGAAATGAACACAAACTGCAACAAGGGTAGAATTCACCATGAGGGTTGTCAAATATTGCAGCTGGTTGCCCAGAGAAGTTGCAGTATCTCCATCTTTGGAGGTACTAAAAACCTGGGTGAACAAAGCCCTCAACAACCTGTTCTAAGCTGGCCAGACACTGAGTAGCAGCTGCACTAAATGACCTCCCCAGGTTCCTGCCAGACTATTCCATGGATTCAAGTCCTCCCAAAAAAGCATTTATCAGGAATGACATAAGCATACTTGATTATATCCTACATCACAAGGATGACTACATCACCTTGAGCAACTCTGTCAGCTCTAGAATTCTAGAATTTTCCACCTTGCAGGGGTATTTTGAGGAAATATCTGTTGACAACAGAGGATATATCAGCAGGCAATTTCACAGAATGACAGAACAATTGAAGTTGGAAGGGTCCGCTAAAGATCATCCAAGTCCAATGCTTGTCTCACAACACAGTCAACTAGAGCAGTTTACTCGGGACCATGTGTGTTTGGTCCTTAGTCTCTAGAATATCTCCAAGGATGGAGATATCAAGAACAGAAGACTGCTGGTAACCAGTTTAGTTTCCTGTTTTGCAAGTTCAGGTCTCCCATGGTAAGTCAAGTTTGCATGCCACATATTCCTACCAGACCCACAGATCACAGAATCACTAAGGTTGGAAAAGACCTGTAAGATCATCAAGTCCAACCATCAACAAACACCACCATGCCCATTAAAACGTGTCCCACAATGCCTCGCCCAGACGTTCCTTGAACACCTCCAGGGATGGCGACTCCACCACTTCCCTGGGCAGCTTACTCCAGTGTCTCACCACTCTCTCAGTAAAGAAATTTTTCCTAATATCCAGTCTAAACCTCCCCTGGTGCAACTTGAGGCCATTTCCTCTTGTCCTGTCACTTGTCACTTGGGAGAAGAGACCAGCACCCACTTCTCTGCAACCCCCTTTCAGGCAGTTGTAGAGAGCGATGAGGTCTCCCCTCAGCCTCCTCTTCTCCAGAGTGAAATGTTTGAAGGTGACGTATAAAAGTGCTACTGGAACAATGAACCTACTTAAAAATCAGGAAAACGCTCGCAACTGCCTTGACCCATTTTTATTTTCTTATTTTACCATCATCATCATCACTTACAACAATAATGCAGGGAATTTGCTATCTTTCCTCAGCACAGCTGGAAAATTTATTTCAATTTTGCCTTACACCACCCCTTTCCTGTGTACTCTGCATGCAGTTATTTGTCATAAACAAATAAATTAGCCCTAACTGTTATGAGCACGCAGACTGCTTTCAATTAGAGGTGGCACCTTCAGACCCTGTTCACTCAGCAGCAGGAGGACAGGGAAATATTTCTGTTATTGAACTCCTTGGCACTGTCTTGCTTGGGGATATTTATTTTAATAAACACAAGGTCGTTATGCTGGCATGAGGACACCACAGGTTCTCCCTAAGTGTTACACTCTGATTACATGTTATCCATCTTGCTATTGTATCTCTGGCCGAATTTTGTCAGCTTCAACTGAGCAGCTCCTGGTAAAAATTAGGAAAAACCTCAAGGGACGCCAGTCTCATAAACAGAAGACAGTAATTCTGGACAGTTAGCAGACAGCTCCATATGCAGTAACAGCTCCAGCTACCTTTGTGCTGCTTGCGCTATTGAGCGCCTGTCACCTCACAGTAAGCTGCAAGAATTGCATCTACGTCTGCATACAAAGGACAAAGTTGCTGATGTCTTATTCACCTTTTTTATTTTCTATGCAGAATAGAATGTAGCAGTGGAGGTATTGGTCATTAAGGAGTTTTTTTAAAAGCTAGAAATATTAAAATAATATTCTGACTGAATCTAGAATGATCAATTACATACTCTGTTAAACACTTCTCTTTTAGTAGACTAATTATACTGTCAGACCAGCAAATGGCACTCAGTTTTATGGATTTTTTGGTCGACTGCTGCTGCCACAAAGCACCAGTTTGCCACAGCGCAGAACAACAAAAGCAATATGATGAAAACTTATGCACGGTCCTAAAAAAAAAAAATCTTGTAAAAAAGATCAGTGTACCTCCAGTGAGAACGGTCTCAATTGTTACTTCTTTTCTATGCCAATGAATGGAGAACTAAATGTTCTTAAAAATATCCGTGAGAGATGGTATGTCCTCTGTCAGTGGTGAAACAACCAAATAGTCTTATTCAACATTCGGAATGAAAAAGGAAGAAAATAAAAAAAGATCACTGAGTGGGGAGAGAAAAAAAGAAAACTATCAAGTCTTCAATTCCATTAACACATCACTTAAAGACTGAGCTTTATCTAAATGTAGAGACCACACACTATCATTCTATATGTTGGAAAACATAAAGGAAACCTTGTTATCGGCTTAGTGGATTGAATTCTGTTGACCTAACAGATACAGGCAGTGACTGCCTACATCTGTGTATTGTAAGCCACAAAGCACAATATTGCTGATTGGTAAATAATAATGCGCAGGGAGAATACTGGGCACAGGGAGGAATCTTTTTTTTCTGACTCTAACCCAAGGAAAATTTGGAGAAGAAATTATTTCAAGCTGAAAAACACCCCTATAATGCAACATATGTCTCACTTCCTGTTCTACTTTCACTTACTAACGTCATGATTTAAAAGAATTGATAGAAATGTATTAATTATTTTTCTGTGAATTCATTTTTTTAAGGCTTCAATTATTAAACAGAGTATTTTTTCTAAAATCAGAATGAAGCTTCTAACGTTCATAGCAGAGATGTATACCTTAGAAACTTGCATCTATGACCTACTGTTGCATTTGGGAAATCACATATACGCTATGTGTCTGTTTTCTCAGGCTCAGAGAATAGTAAAAACCTTCTCAATAGTCATGATAATGTATAAGAATGGAAATAAGTTTGTGTAAAAATGGACAAAAAATTGGCTGCTGCCACAAGCGATTATTCTTCCTGCTAACTCTGCCATTTCTAACAAAACCTGTAATTCAAGAAACATTTTTAATTATCATTCACTTTGAGACTGTCAACCACTATGGCAATATACTATATTTTCTTTGTTAGCAATGATCTCCAGAATATCTGGTTTCTTAAACATTTTCTAGCTCTTTAGTTTCCTCAAGATAAATAACTTGCTCTGTACTTTTGGTGAAGACAGGCAACCAAGCTCTCATTTTCAAATCCCATCATTTTTCCTATATACACTATTCAAAAACTGAGGCCTTCTATACCTGAAAGATTTGAAGAAAACGAACAATTCAGCCACAGAAAGAATTTCTCAGAGCTCCCTGCTGAAAAGTTGCTTATACAAACAGGTTTCAGTGCATTTCTTTCAACACTGAACATGACTATTTAACTGCCTGCCGGAATACTTTGCAGTGCCCAAAGCGCCACCCAGAGCAAATGCAATCCTGTGTCGTGTTTGCCATCAACTATTACTTCCAGCTGGTATGGCTGGTACACTGATTTAGGTCCCTTTCTAAACTTAAAGCACCCTGGGTACAAATTGTCCTCTCAGTAACCCCAACCACACAATTTGCTTCACAGTTTGCCTTTTAAAAATCTTTATCTGTGTTGCAAATTTCCTCTTTCTGTTTCTGATAATATTCATTATTAGATATCTCTTCTGACTGACTCTTATATCACATGTAAGGCACAATTGTTTTAGCTTTGTGTCTTTTTGTGCCAATTTTGCATGCACTCCATCTCCACTACATATTATTATGCACATCCAGATACATTCAATCCATTATTGTCCTTGCAGTTCCCACAGGTGATTCAACTGTTTTGTAAAACAGATGCTAGAAAACATAATAATAACAAGGAGAAGAAGGAGGGAGACGAAGAAGAAGAAGGAGGGAGACGAAGAAGAAGAAGGAGGGAGACGAAGAAGAAGAAGGAGGGAGACGAAGAAGAAGAAGGAGGGAGACGAAGAAGAAGAAGGAGGGAGACGAAGAAGAAGAAGGAGGGAGACGAAGAAGAAGAAGGAGGGAGACGAAGAAGAAGAAGGAGGGAGACGAAGAAGAAGAAGGAGGGAGACGAAGAAGAAGAAGGAGGGAGACGAAGAAGAAGAAGGAGGGAGACGAAGAAGAAGAAGGAGGGAGACGAAGAAGAAGAAGGAGGGAGACGAAGAAGAAGAAGGAGGGAGACGAAGAAGAAGAAGGAGGGAGACGAAGAAGAAGGAGGGAGACGAAGAAGAAGGAGGGAGACGAAGAAGAAGGAAGGAAGTGTTGATGTTAAAGCTGAGATTTTAGATGCAATAGGTTTTGCTACAGATCATCGCTACACACATGTTGAACCTGTCTGGAAACAGATACCCTTCTTGCAGACATGCTGCTTGGCATCTGAAATTTCCACAGATGTATTTGTCCTTCAGGAAGGAAGTGTCCTACTTTGAGTTCTGATTACTCTTCGTGGGAAGGGGAGTAGAGGAGGGAAGGAGGGCATTGATAACTCTTCATGAGCTGCTGTACTGCAGAGACAAATCAGAAACTTAAAATAATCAGGATTATAAACCAGAGAGAAACGTTAAACTGTTAAATGTCTGTTCTTATAAACTGTTCAGGAAAACACTGTAGAGTACATTTTTTCAATGCATTAATAATCTATTAAAACTACTTAATATTTGCAAAATAGAGAAAAAGAGCTTGCTTACTGTTTAGACCACAAGCTTCAACTGTGGGATTCAAATCTGACAATGCCATTCTTGAAGTGCATCTCTCTTTGCTTTGAAAATCTCCACCTCAAAAAGGAGAGTAATACCTTCTTTCGTCTGTCCTCCTGTTGTATAGTATCACTCAGTCTTAACTAATGTCCATGCTTAGTCACTGATATCATGCCTTTGCTTTGAGCAGATTTGCCCCAGGGATTAATTTAACCAAATTTGGAAAAGACTTTAATGTCATCGAGCGCAAGGTGTTGCATAAAGGGAGGGAGAGGGGCACCTATTATTTAATACAAGTTAGAGATTTAATAAAGAAATCCTCTGAGTAATCACATATTCCTGAATACTGCTGTGCATTTTCATTTAATAGCTCCAAAAGTAATTATTATGTAGCTACCTCAGTGTTTTGGAAAACATAACATGCAGTTATTTTGTGATTGCATGTTACTTTTTCATATCAACCTCGTCGCTTCAACAGGCCTTAAAATATAATGAAAAGATCGGAGATTCTGTGATTAAACTGAAGAGAGCCTTGTGCTTTCAAAATATGGCATTCAGCTACATCATTTAATAGCTCTTCAGAAAATTTTAGCTTAAAAGACGTTTAGTAATAAGTATTTAATCAACCAGCAAAATGAACCGTTCCCATTTCTTTTATAAGGTATGTTATTACATTCAGGCATCAAGAACCGCCTCTTTTTGAGTTGCTCCATAAGCACACTGTAAATGGCAATGGAATAAACCAAAAAATCAACCTAGGTGTATTCTGCCAGTGAGGCAGCTGACGTACCAACCCATTCATAGCAACAAGGAAGCAAGGCTCGAGTAAACTACCTATTCTTTACGCCAGTCATACCTCTTCCACAAAAGGATGAGCAGACAATTACTTGCAGACACAATGCACACTGCAAGAAGTAGCTCAAAATTAGGACTTCACTGAAAAATCTAGATGATACATAAACATAAAAAAGATTTATCTTGTGATTCTAACCCATACACTTTTTCTAAGTTACATCTACCAATAAGCAATCATACTAAAATCTACACTAAAGAAGTAGAACAACTATGCTAATTTTGAATGACACTGTCCGGGACATGAAAACAATCTAGCCAAAGAAATGTGGCATGGAGCTGGAATTCACTTCCCTTGTTCCCAGACACACAACTTCCCCAGTAAGATCTATCCCAGGCATCACTACTGAAACCCAAAACCAAGTCGGTAACCAAAAAATGGTGGTTTCAAGCTGGTGTGGTATTTTTTCACTAATTATCAGCAGTGTTGAAATGTAAGGCTTCCAGCATTGAAATACAGACCTTTGGAAAACACTCAATAAATTACTCCAACAACTTTGAACTGCAAGACACTAATGCATTAACACATAATCTAAGTACCATACAACATTGTTTAAATATATTTGCTTAGTACCATCTGGAGAATTTTTTTTTTCCTCTAAAACACAGACAGCAGAGGAACAGTATGCATTTCATTTTATTTCTACTCTTGCACTCTTTTTAACTCACAGGATAGGCAGTAGAGGCAAGGACCTCAACATTGTTGTCATGGAAGTGTTACGGAGCAATTCACCTGCTATCAGTGATCTGCCGTTCTTGGTCCTTCCAAGTCTCTTCCCAAGTACTGTCATGTAGAAGTGACCTCTTCAAGCCCACAGAGCAGCTGTCAGAAGGTCTGCGGATTTCACACAGACAGGCTGTTATCTGAGACGGAGCAGAAGATTTACTTGGGTATCGGTAATACCCTTGCTAGACTCCTAACCCCTGCAGAACCTCTCTTCACAACAGCAGAAACATCTCGGTTGTTCAATGAACCAGACAGCAAAGGGTGAACATGACAAATATTTTGCAACTGCACTTAAACATCCTTTGTCTTCTTGTGAATCATTAAGACAGTGAACCTTCAGGCTGTTATAAAGGCACTTTGCTGTTCCTGTGGAGCATCCTGAGAGACGGGAACTTACGTGCAGACACATTAGCATGTTTCCAACCACTATGTGAGAAAACTGACTCCTACATAGGACTGTAGATATTGGGATATTTCAACCTCCCTGGAATTAGCAGATTTGGCTCAAACTACAAATTGAATGTCACCTCCTCATTATGGGTAGAATAACTGCACTTTGTTACACAGGTAGAAATATGCTAAGACACTATTAGATTAAATGTTTTTACTTTACATGTGGTATATGAAAGCTTTCTAATAGCTTATTAATTGTGTATAAAGTTAATGAACTATTTTGCTTTCCTTTGTTTTATATTTTCTCATAGAATTATTGAAATGCATTGAAGTAAACATCCTTATGCAGGTCTAAAAATAAGATTGCTATAAAGATATTCTGCAATGCCACCAAGCAAATCTGAACATAAATCCTTTATCTCTTTTGCACTCAATACAGTTAGTTTCCCTGTGAAAATAGCCAATACTGAAATTACCCTCTTAAAACTAGAATTATACTAAGCGTACAGGATGGGTTACAAAAATATATGGAATGGAATAAAAATATACTAATTGCATGTTAAAATTTAATAATGTATGTCATGATTTCTTCTTGTAAAACTAAATAAGCCATTGAACTGTGGCGTGGCAAGGAAATATCTCTGTCAGCATTACATCTTTAAGCTTGGATCAATAAAGAAAAATTTGATGTATTTTTACCCATATAACAGTTCCACAGTGTAGGAATCTAAATCTTCACACCTACCACACGATTATTAACCTCTAACAGTCTAGTCTGAAGTCCTGGAAATCAGTACAAACCTTCCAAGCAAATACAAGATAATCTTGTATTTTGGCACACTCTATACTCATGAGTATTCATGCAACACTACACCTTAGACACATAAACAAGTTAAAAAGACTGAACTTCCTTGAAACCACTGTGAATTTCCCTTTTGTATATGTTCAATTGTTATTATTAACTCTAATTACATTACTGTCTTAAAAAGGTCTTTGGGGAGACCTTCCTCTGTTATCAGCAGTTCCAAAAGTAACTGAAAACACCGTGTGGTTGTTTATTTGTAATGCATTTGATGCAATTATTCTGTTGCTACAGGCAACAAGGTCTGTCTCTTTGATGGAGCGTGCTTTTAAACTGTTGCTAAACTTCACTTTTGCTTGAACTTCACACCAAGCTGCAGTCTACTTTTTAAAAGCATCTAGCTGATGTGCTTTCTATAATAAACAGCTATTAAAATAGAAAGAAAAAAACAAACCAAACACCAAAAAATCTTCATACTACATCTCCAAAGGAAGGTAGCAAAGAATACGTGATCCAAAAAGAAGGGGACTGAGGCAAAAGAAATTTGCATTTCCAGGTTTTGACCTGTAGAGATCCAAGGCAGAACTGAAACAGCTTCTTACGATGGAGCGTGGGCTATTCTTCTTGAGATGCTTTTCTTCATCTCATCACTTCTCCATCAAAAAGTGGATGCCTAATATCCAAGCTAAGATGTTTACTGGAGCATCTCTACCAGCTATTAAATTTTTATAACCTTAAAATTGACTTGACAAGACAACAAATCTTTAAGATTCAGGTCAATAAAGACATCACTATCATCTAATAACAGATGATAATTCCATGTAAATGTTGTTAGAAAATCCCACAGAAAACTGTAAACATGGTCAGATTTTCAATATTTTGAGCGTCCTGATAAGCATCTTTTGTGTTGAATTCTAAGATTTTCAGCAAGAAAGAAGAAAGGCAATGATCCACTTTAAAGGTCAGAGAAGAGTGAGGGAATACGCACATTTAATGACCTGAACTTTTACACTAATAACTTATTAAGTCTGCTTTAAACCTATGAATAAGCAGCAATTTAAATTCAAACCAGTTCTTATTCCAAAATTGTTTCCCTTTCTAGAATCACATTATGGACATTCTCACATTTGATTTTAAATATTTGAAGTTTTCAAGGTGCTAAGATCATTCCTAGGCAGTTAGTATCTCACAGCTGAACTGACAAGATACTGCTAAGTACTGTAGAGAGAAAAGATAATCTTGGTGCTCAAGATTCAAGCTGCTTGTAGGTTTAAAAAATAATAAATACTGTAACAAAAATAATGGATTATACAGCTTTAGATTTACTACGTTGTTTCCACAGCTGTTGGCTGAAAACACTGTCAAGGGTAGAAATAAGGAACTGAGAATTTACTGAGTACCAGGTAGCCTGTATCTACGTGCACATTCAATTTCCACTATTCAGCTTCTGAAGGTTAATTTTCTAGCCATCATTTTAAAATTATTATCTATAATAGAAAGTAAAAGTGCAAAGCAATTAGACCCTTTAGAAGATCTCAAGTTCCTGTAGCTTCTGCAGAAGGAGTAGAGGAATGCAAGAAAAGACTATAAACCAAAAGTCTTCATTACTCTCAGTGGGGACTGTAGATTGCTAATTTTTCTTAAAAATCCAGCAGCTATATAAAATAACTAGCACCTAATATCCTCAGGTTGAAGACTGGGTCCAGTTGGAGGTATGGAGAACTTCTGGCTATCTTGCTCACTGTATTTTTTCACATTTAATGATCGCTAAAATGAACATTAATGCATGAACCAAGGTTCAAGTAGTAACATCTCCAGGTGGCCAAAACAATAACTCTGTCAGGGCTGAACATAACTGTTAAGGGTACTAGCACCTTGTCTCCCAAAATAAAACAGTGGATACTAAGCTTTCTTCTTTCTTTCCTTTTCTCTCCCCCTTTTTTTTTTTCCCCCAAAGAGATTTCTGCTGAATGCATGGAAACATGACTGGGGATTTCCACTTGCATGCCACAGAATCCATGGATCTCACAAGTCCATTTGTGATTTCCCAATGTCCCATTTGATGCCCTAGCACAGCTCTTAGCTCCCTACACTGATAAGGCAAGTGGAAAATAAGCCTGCATCCAGAGAAAAAACTAGGGCAGACTTTAGACCTGCTAACCCTACCCATGGGAATAGGTCTATTTCCTTAACGTGACCGAGATTTACTTGTCCTGACTGATTTCACAAATGCATGATTTATCTCAAATGGAGGGAAAAAAATATTACAGATGCGTAATTCAGGCATTTACAAGTTGAGTCAGACCTTAAAACGCCTTGAAATTAATTAGCTGAAGCAAAGGGAGAGAGAAGGTACAGTAACTCTTCAGTCAGCTTCACCTGCATCTTATGAAACAAGAATCTCACACACACATCTGAAAGTTGAATGAGAGATCAGATCCTACTGGTATGAAATGACAAATCTACCACCCAAACAGACCTGCCGTTAGCTAGGAGTGGGATGATCGTGCTCATAACCTTCTTGTCAGCCTCCCCTAAGAGGAGCCAGATAATGAACTCAAAGTTAAAATGCCATATAACAGTGGCAGGGGACACTTAACTGTGAATAAAATTTCCAATGAATCAGCGAGGACGTGAAATGCACAACATAAAATCATAAAGACGTTATCCATGGAGAACCAGACGAGCTTGAGGTTTAACTCATGCTCTGTCAGTAACTGACCTTCACTATGTAAAATGTTACTGGTGCTAATTAGCAAGGCTACAAAACAATCTTTACACTAAGGAAATACTGTTCTCACTTTATGCTTGGAAAACCAAGGAACAACAGGTTAGAATCCGGCTATAGTAATATCAGTATGTATGTACTATGGAAATCAAATGAAATCATTAATACATGCTTTTCAAGTTAATAAAGCTACAGAAGAGCTGTCTGTGGAAGAGGAAAGATGTAAAGATGTGACCTATTTTATGTGACTTATTTACAAGGAGCAAGGTAAAGAGGAAAGTGGAAATCTTCTGTAGCAAGAGGTACGAATCACAGCAAGGACAAGAGGACACCCGCGGTGCTACAGACAACTTGAATGAAGGGAGCCCAGATGGCTTTGAAGTAAATACAAGTTCATTTCTGGCTACCTAAGCTTACTTATCAATAGCAAGGCATACCGGAGTGAGCAAGCCTACTGCACATCCATCATTCACATTTCTCCATTTCATTATAGACAGAAAAGGCACTTACAATACATCAAGCTGAAATAGCTCTTGGCATGAGTCAGAGAGGAAAAACCATAAAAGATCAGCCAGGAGGAAATGCAAAATCATGTAAAACTGGTGAAGTGTTTGTTTCTCCCAGGCTCTAGAAAAGGAAAATTTTGCAGAAAACCAAGTCAACAAAAAAGAACAATACAAAATTTCTTATTTCCTGATTATTGTTGAAAAGTGAAATAATTTTTCTAACTCAGTCCCTCCCTATTAGCTGTCCAAGAGAAGGGCAGACATACAGACAAAATAGCTATGTTCTAGAATAGACTTTCTCTTCTTTTTTTTTTTCCTTCCTTGCCTTTCATTTTGTCTAGGATTATTCTGGTTTGCTTACACTGAAGACACTGAGGATGAGACAGAGAAAAGATGTTCCATTTAACAAATCCAGTCTTCAAACTGTTTAATATGTTTACCGGTATTAGTGCAGGTCATCCTTTATTCTGTCTAGAGGCTGAGGCACATAAAGGCTGTGTCTACACTGCCTGCTAAACGCGCTCAAATATCCTGAAATTCTGCTCACTTAGTTGTTAAGGTTTGAATGCCGTTCAAGTATCCTGCTGCTCTTTTCCTGCCCACGCGCTACTACCTCCGTCTGATGGAAAAGCAGCAGCACACTAGTCTCCTTTTGCAATCCAGATGTGGCCGGGATGGAGACAAATTCAGTCACCTCTCCATTACTGAAAACATGTTCTGCAGTCATCAGATGATAAAATGAACCTGAAGAAATCTTGATGCATTTATTTTATCCTTACTTTATCACCTAATCTTTGGCTTCAATAAAAGGACTGTCAAACAAAGATGTTATAAGGGAAAAACAAAGCATCAAGTATTTAATAACTATGAAGCATTTAATAAATAGTATAAATCAAAAACCAGAAAAATACACAGAGAATCAGGAAATTAGCTGTTTGAGGGTGATGAGGGAATGCAAGAACGATGAAGAGTAAAACTCTCTAAGCAATACAACTACATAATGGACAGCAGCAGCTCATACTTCCTCTAACATCATTGCTCCCAGTAAGTGACCCTACCTTGGAGGCCCCAACTTTAACTAATTGTATAACATCGCCAGGAATACCCCTACTGCTATATGTATCAACAGGGTGGATCAAATGATCACATAAGTGATCCACTAATAAAGGGCATATAAAGAAATTTAATTAAAAAAATATTCCCAACTTGACAGTTTTGTTATCTACTTAATTCTATTGCCATGTTTTACACGTACAAGGTATAATGTTCCACATATTCTTTAGGGGGTCATCCTTGGTTTTAAGGCACATACAGTAATCAGATCTCCCCCAATACAAACATTTTTGTTCCAATGCATTAAACAACCTTAACTCTAACAGTCAAATGCTAATTTCTATTACCTGTCAGGAGGGTGTCTGCTCCCAGCCCTTCCCATACTTAAAGGAAGGGAGTACATATGAAAGCAAAGCATGTATAGTTGGTTTAAAGTACAGTCAAGTTGACCTAACAATCAAACCAATCCTTTTAGCAGCTGAATACTGGGGCACATGAGGTCTGGGTAAGCAGGTCTACCTGTTTTCCCATCCTAAGAAATAAAAGATTAAAAATAAAAAAAAAAAAAAAAATCAGTCTCTGCTGAAATAACACTGTATTTTGGGAGGTTTTGAGGGGAAAAAAGAGATACTATTGACTGCAGAATAGGCAATAGTCCAGTGATTAGAATGTTAATTGAAGTGTGAGTACCACAACATTGGTATCCTTTTCTTAAAACTTTCCTCTCCATGTATTACTCATAAAAAAAAAAAAAAAAATCACCAAAATAAACCATCTCTACCAGCCTACATCCAAAAAAATCAGTCCAAATTTCACATGCTATGAAACATCCCAGCTCACAGCTGTGTCCTGCCTTCTGCTTGTAAGCAAAACCAGAGAAGGCAGCAGGGAAACACCCTACAAAAAAAAAAATAGATTTTTTCATACTTTTCTGCCCAAGGACTTGTGTGGCAGACGTTAATCACTACTGCTTAAGGCACATGGGCATTGCAGTGACGTAATAGTATAACATAAGACTATGCACATTGGGAGAGAATACGCTTTCAGAAGGATAAGGTCAAGTTTCTGGATTGGTCAGCAAACCCCCAAACTCTCCAATTAAATTCAGAAACAATGAAAATACAATTGAACACAAAGATATCTTAGGAAAAAAAAGAAATGTTTCTGCATACTTTGGAATCTTGCATTAAGATTTTTTTAAACAGCTAGACACTAGTGATCATACCCTTTCTCACAAGCTTCTGTACCCATGGTGAATCAAGACACAATGATGTTATCAGAATTATCATCCTACTTTATCCTTTGCTTAAAGAAAAAAAATATAATTTTAGTATTTTTATGTTGACATTGATATTTGCATTTCTTAGATACAAGGTTTGTTATTGCTAAGCTCTTATATAAGATTTTTCCTTCCTATTCCAGGTGAGTGGATCAGAGGAAGACAATAGCAATACAACTGGAAAGAAAACAGATTGCTGGTTTAGGGGTTTTTTGGGGGTTTTATGTGTTGGGTTTGGGGTGTGTTTTTGTTGGGTTGGGTCTTCTGGTTTGGTGTTGGTTTTTTTATTTTTTTTTTTTTTTTTTTTTTTTTTTTTAACACACACAGAGCATCACTCAAGTGAGAAAACTACTCCTCTGAAGAATGCAAACCAGAGGAAGAAACAGCATGATTTGCATGCAGAAAGGCAGTTCCCCAAAAATATTCTTCTTCCACAAGGACTTGATCCCATGCTCAGTAAAACTGAAAATGCAAAGCACACAAACCATTCAGGAGGGATTAAGGATCCTGACTGATACTTGTAATCACAAGGAGAAGACCTAGAAGAGGAAGAATAAATTAGGAAGATCAAGTACTAGAGACCTGTAAGCTAGTACTGACTATCTGGGATACAAGGACTCAGCCATCCGTCTTTTTCTTGGAGGGAGGGTGAAAGGACTGGGAAGAGCACACGAGTGAACCTGTGGCATACAAGCCTACACACACAAGCCAGGTTAAGACACAAGCCACAATTTTTAAAAGTCTGTTGCAGCTCAATAAATGACCCGCTCGCAATTAATCTTATTACCGTGAAAACTGATTTTACTTAATGAGTGGAGCAATGTTTTAGTATTTCAGATTAATCTGAGGAAATAAGAGGAAGTCATCCAATTTTCCCTACTTTTTTTTTTCCTAACCTCAGTCACATTTGATCCAAGATGGTTTTTTATGCAAAGGGAGAAAAATTAAGATTGCAATCAATGACACATTTTAATATGCAATGCCCTGTGTATTCAGGGAAAAGTTATTTAGTACAAATTATGTACATGTCTGAGAACAGCACTTTCCTATAAGAATTGGTGAAAACTAACAAAATTATTTTCCATCAGAAAATTCAGCATTTTGCAGGAATGCATTGTTGTGGGCAGACTTTCATACAGAGCAATGTCAGAATTAATTACTGCACGTTCCAATGTAATTTCAATAATGTTAAAATGTTGTTTTGATGAGGTAAGTATTAATCCTTAATATCTCCTTTGTTTTGAACTATGACATTATAGATATCATGTGAGCTGTATGCACTAAGTAATATCTTTTGGTATTACAAAAAAAAAATTCTTTAAGAAACAAGAAATTCAGTTGTTCATCTCAACTTGGAAATGAAACAAAACAATGCCAATTTGTTGGGATTTCCCATTGGAAAGATAATTCAAAGTTGTTTGTAACTTCAAAGGGCTGTTTGTGGATAAATATATTACACGTTGAAAAACCTAAGAAAACTATGATTTTGAGTATATACAAATGTAAAACATGGGTGTCAGTACTTTTGTAAATACTAAGAAAAGTACTAATAAAACCTTTGCAGCTTCAGTGGTGGTCTGTATCAAAAAGAATCAACATCGAGGTGTGATCACTAAGAAACGTTATCAACTGTACTGCAAGATGGCTTCTTTTTGACATATGTTATTTATATATTCGTGGCAGATATTGCTCACTATTTTCATATTTAAAAGTCAGTCTTTTATGTATATAGGTCTTCATTGCTGAAGCTCTTTCTCATAAGAAACTCATACTTGGATTTTCACGAAGACAGTTAGGCGAGCATATTTACATTGCCTAACATTAGATAGTGAAGTTAGGAGACTAGTCTCACTTGGATCCCTATGTAGTCCACACTGAGCAAGGGAATTCTTCAGAGAATGACTCAGACCTCTTCCATCAGGTTTCTGTTCACAGTCAACTGCTGAAAGATCCTCTTTGTCCTCTTTAGATATAGGAGACTTCTCAGAGACTAAAGTAACATACCTTTAAGAACGGAACATTCTCACCTAAACCAAGGAAGTGCAAATATCTTTTCCTTTCTCCCAGTTAAACAATGTTCAAATACCCGTTCATAAAAGAAAAAGATGGGTACAAGAACTGGAAGCCAAGACTCAGGAGACAGACTTTAGCATGGGCGTTAAGAAACCTTCACCCAGTCCAAAAGGATCAGGAGTTCTCTACCAAGTTGTATTTCCAAAGTCATCATTGATTACCTATCCCATGGAAAACAACTCCCTTAAACTCTCTGAACCTGATTTCAGACATGCCAAAAGAACCCTCTTTGGTTTGTTTCTCCATCTGTAAATGGACATCTTTGGGTTTAGGTTCTATCCGTCACTGCAACATACGTATGAAGGGATGGAAGTACACCCAGGTGGCGTTCACACTAATTGCTTAATAATTGTAAAACACCTTCAGGATATGAAGTGCGCATTAAGCATTGCAAGCTCTTACCTCTTTTTTTAAAGAAAGTTACTAGTGCTTGCAAAAGCAAAAATCACTCCATGTAATTAAACGACTAAGACCCCTGCTAACTCTGCAGCATACAAGCCTGTACAGCAGTCAGAACCCAGCACACTCAGGACCAATCCTGCTGAGATGTCCTCATTACAACAGGGCAAAAAAAAAGATGTTTTCTTTATGTTCTCTCAATAATTACATTTGATCTGCCTCACTGAGGATCTCCTGCTAGCAATGAAAAGTATGAAGTGTTTCAATGGGTCAATCTCTAGCTGTTTTATTTTCATTTCAAACATAGCAGAGACTTCCTTTTTTAACTTCCAAAGCAATAACCAGTGTAGTTTCCCCTCTTAAGCCTGTTCAGTGACAATGAGCCAATTACATACCAACTGCAAGCTCAGCTAGCAATTAATCTTAGTTTACGAATGAGCACAAAAATATGCTTTTCCTAAGACTTCAGATGTTCTGTGACCATTATTATACCCAGAAGAGCTTTGAAGGTTCAAAGTTTGCACAATGATTTATTTTTTTTCCCCTCTTGCTCAATCTGCAGTATACATCCGCTTCAGAAACTGGTTGACTGGCAAGATTAAGGCCTATCTCTTAAAATGGATGTAAAAATAGATTCTTAGCATGAGATATATGGGCTTAAAACAACATCCACTAACTTTAGCAAGCACTGTGACCAGTTAGAAGCTCTGAAAATCAGAATAAATTGTCACTGAAAGGACAATACTTTCAAGTACACAATTTATCTAAGCAATTCTTCATACATTAAAAACTCTACAGGTCAAATAACAAACAGTCCTTCTTCAGCTCACACAGAGGGGCTGGACTGGAGGAAAGCAACCAGAGTTTGCCAAGACCTGGAATTTTTTCCACAGGTGATTTCTAATATTACTATGCAACAAACCACAAATACTGTAAAAACAAAAAGGTAGTATAAAACAATTATCTAGAATACAACATTTGTTCCATTTCTTTCCATTTTAACACCTCGGAGAAACTTTATGGGTATTAACACATTACAAAACCAAACATTTTCAGTAAAAAATTAGAAGAAAAATCCCACAAAACCATTGAGAAGACTTGTGAGTTGCATTGCCTCGTACTGCATGAAGACACATAATATCATTTATGAAGACTGTGATGCCCAAATCCTCCTTACCAGGAATGAACAAAAGGGAAGTTTTCCACCAGCTTCGATAGAGCACTGTCAGGTACTTACTATTAAGAAATCTGGGGAGATTAAGCGGAAGAGAGACTTTCGCAGAAGAGGATGGGTTCATATCACATTTCTTACTTTTCAGGCACCAATTTTTAGACCATAGAACAATGAGCACAGTTGCCTTTGCACAAGTGGGATGGGAAAATAAGTCGTGATAGTACGTGAATTATTTGAAACTATAAATTTAAAGTGAAAACAGATAAACCTAACATTTCAATATTCTTACTGAGCTCCCTGTTGAGACACTGCTGGAATCTTCCCAGCAGGGATCTCGTAGCTGAAGAAGGGTAAGCTCATCGCAAGGTAAAACAAAACTTGAGGACAGAAGACAATGAGCAGGATTTTCCAAAGCACGTTCAAAGGAAGGTAAGACAAACTCATTAGTAAGGTCATTTCATTACTTCCTGTAAAAATTAGTGAGGGCTCAGGCAGCTTGTTTAAACAATATCTAAACAATTATTTCATAGCCTTTTAGTACAGCTTCCAGCTTAATATAAGCCAGCCTGCTTGAATCCTTTCCTGTTCAATATCTTCTCTAGACAGTTCCAGGAACTGAGCTTTAGCTTAGATTCCAGTGATCGTACGTTAGCAGTGGGACGAGCATCACTGAGTGCACACACCATCCAAGAGCACTGACACAAATTAAAGCTTCCCTACCAGCATTAACCACTTAAGACTCATCTTGTATGCTTACAAGTGAAGTCTGGCTTTGATAAGCGATAAGGTAATACGTCTTCGCAGAGAAAATTTTGCATAAGTAGCTATGCATAGAATAATACCTCTTTGTTCCCCCACCACAGGCAGATTGCAAGGCATGGTAAAAACATCTCTACCCACCGAGTCTTTGGCATCACGCCAGCAAAGAAAGTTCCCCCTCTCACAAGTGTGCAGTTGACCTTGGGAAAAGCTTAGCGTTGACTGGTACCAAAGGGATTAGTAAAAGCACCGTTTTTCCAACACAGTTTTCAATTACTTTGATGAGCAATTAAAATGCTAATTAAAAAAACAATCCAAAACTCAGTACTCAGAAGGTTATGAAATAATAAGCTCTTGTACACTCACTGCATTGGAAGCATTATAAGAAGGCGACCACAATGCAGCTGGAGCAGAAAGGTGCAAAAGAGAGGGACTGTATTATGCTTGCGGTTGGTTGTTTATTTATTAAAGAGAAAAAGATACTTAGAAAACCCATTGCCAGGTGTATTTAAAGTGCTGGGTTAGACCAAAGGTTTATATAAACAGTACCTTTGCAGATATTGACTTTGGGCAGAATTCATCGCTCACATAGGACAAGAAAAAAAGCACAGGTACTCTGTTGTCAACGTGAGAAGTTCAGAGTTCATCAGTCAAGTTCTAAAATAATCATGAAGTTGTTTTAATAATCAGGAGATTTTTTTAAATGGCTAAAGTTTGGGCTTACTTGCTTTCAGCTATCAAGCTCGTGTCTGCAGTCAAGAGAATTAGAAACTTGCTTTCCTTTCAACTTCCTATTGTGATTCTCATGCAATTGTAGACACTTAGAACTTGGTATCTGAAGAAAACCCCTAAATACTGTGAGTCAAAAAAAGTTATGAGAGCTAGTAGCACTGCTCCATCGCTACGTGCCCATTTAGTTCTGTTTCAGAGGACGAAGTGGCACACAGCAGTGATCTAAAAGGAAATCAAAGCACTAAACAAAATTCACAAAATTTTTTTTTTCCTGTTGTTCATGCTTAAAAGAACAATAACCAGTGCTTTGAATTAAATTCTCTACAGGCTAGAGTACATCAGCTGTACAAAAGAATCACTCCTTGCCATCCCGCCTGGGAGAGCCCCGGAGTAACCCTGGAACTCCCACGGACTTTACAGTCAGTGGTGACAGAGGAGCCAACTCCTGCTCACATGTAACTCATTCTCATATGAATAGGATTCAACCTGTTCCTCCGAAGCTACTGATTGAGATCTTGTGCATTTACCAAGTCATTTTTTCCATCGTAGCTATAAATATTTACTACCAAAGTTCTTTTAAAAATGCTGTCAAGTTCCATTTAATGCAGCACAGGAGACCAAAATCCTTGTTGCAATGCACTGACTCTATCATGGATGCTCCAACAAAGTAATTTTCCCTCAATCAATCTCAGTGATACTCATAAAATGCATTATCATTAAAAGAAAAACAAAGCAGTAATATAACCTCAGCCTTCTAGTACCTCCAAAAAGCCGCTGTGATTCACGAAAACCAAACAAAAATGTTTCTTAAAAAACACAGGTTCTTGTCATCTCTTCTATAGCTGTCCTGCACTCTGTAGAGGTCTTGGTTTATGCAACTGGCATCTATATTTCTGAGGTTAAAGATGGAGATATTCTGCATTGTTGGAAAGAACTCATGGGTTCTTCTATGAAGCCATATCAATTTGATTTTCTATCTTATCATGTCACACATATAGAATCACTCTGAATAAATTGCCCATGTCTTACATCTCAGTTTATCCATCTATTAAAAAAACAAAACAAAACACCGAATAGCAAAGTCAGAGGAACCAAACAGCAGAAGACAGAAGAAAAACCTTCGTGCCACAGAACATAACTCAGCTCTTATCTCAGAAGTTAAATCCTTATTCTAGCGATATAGCTACTGAAACTGCATTGGACTGTACGGCTACACAGGCCCAGACACAAGGCCAGAAAGATGAGTTCATGAGTAGTCTCACGGAATTAAGCCATACACTAGCTTGCAAAATCAGTGTCTAACTCCACTGTCTAGAGCACGTTAGGAAAAAACTACAGAAATTCTTTGATATACAGACTGAAAACCAGAATAAGTTATTACTGAACAGTCTATTTTTTCTACTAATAACATTCATCTACAAAATAATCTGAAAAATTAAAATTTAAATCCTTGAGTTACACTTCCCACTTCAGTATGTTACTACGACTTTTTCTGATGAATAGATCTCCAGGACAGCTGTTAAGAGGACCTGGTAATGCTGCAGGAAAGAAAGAAACCTGTCCTCTCCATTGGAAACTGCCAGGTGAAATTTGATCCACTAACTGCAATTACCATGATTGGATTTTGGCCAAGACATTATGAACATTAACACTTCAAATTATGATAGAGATCAAATTAACATTTCAAAGAAACATTACTATAACCTATGCCATTAATTTTATTTGGATACCTCTTCTGAAAAAAGCGCACTTTGTAATATTATTAAAAATATTTTACTTAGCATTGAAATGTTCAAATGAATAGTATCAGCAAAAAGAATGTGTGGCTGCACTCATTTTTAGGGGAAAAAAAAGTCCCTAAGGTGTTAGCTTTCTTCTCCTTTATTTCATTACAAATCCCCTTAAGTCTGTTAATCCAGCTTCCTGTCTCCAGCATCATTTACATTTTGTATGCTAATTTCCCAGCAGGTTCTGGCTATTCCAGGTATTTTCCTTAGCAGAGTGTCAGAGGATTCTCACTTCCTTTCTATGCCACAAATCCCTGTAATGCCACCTAAATACTGTTGTGGTACCTGCTAATAAGTTAAATCACATTTCTTAGTTGACAAAGTGAAAGTAGTCTTACCCTAATGCAAAAGAATCAAATAGAAAACATTATATTATTAGTATATTTAAGGAAAGTTGGTGGTTTCGCCAACTTTGACAGAGTGTGACTTCCTAATACTAATGCCATTAGTCAATAAAAGCATGGAAGAAAGTCACTGAAGGAACTGACCAGCATTCACATTTTTAATTTATGTTTTCATTACATATATTAAGGAATGAGGGCCACAAAGATGATCAGGGGGCTGGAGCACCTCCACTATGAGGACAGGCTCAGAGAGTTGGGCTTGTTCACACTAAAGAAGAAAAGGCTCCGGGGAGACCTTATAGCCACCTTCCAGCACTTAAAGGGGGACTACAAAAAAGATGGGGAGGGGCTCCTTATCAGGGAGTGTAGCGACAGGACAAGAGGTAATGGTTTTAAACTGAAAGAGGGTAGATTTTTTAAGAAAAAATATCAAATGAGGGTGGTGAGGCACTGGAACAGGTTGCCTAGAGACGTTGTAGCTGCCCCAACCCTGGAAGTGTTCAAGGCCAGGTTGGACGGGGCTTTGAGCAACCTGGTCCAGTGAGTGGAAGGTGTCCCTGCCCATGGCAGGGGGGTTGGAACTACATGATCTTTAAGGTCCCTTCCAACCTAAACCATTCTATGACATTATACAAGACAACAATCATTTGTTGCATTGGCGAGAGTACTGAATGTAAACTACTCAACAGTACTAATGAATTTAATTGATCCAGCTCCTACACAAGCCAAAATTGATATAACCCGAGTTAAACAAGGAACTCTACCAAGAGCTTTCAGCAGTATAACACCTAAAAACCAGCAATGAGTAGTTTGTGGTTCTATACAGTCAATAGCAGTTTCTGCTTGAATGCACAGCTATTTGGTTAGCTGCAGTTTATTTAGGTTTCCATTAATTATGATAAAAATATTAAGATACTTCTCCTAAGATCAACAAATTGGTTTAAGGGTACTGAAAACGCTTTCCTTCTTTCTCTAGTTTTCTCTGCCTTTTCTTTGTACTAATTTGGAATGAGTTGTCCTTCTTAACAGTTTTATTTGCTATTGTGATGATAATTAATATGTAGATTCTATGAAGTGCATCTCACCCTAGGCCCACAGTTTCAAGGACACTTCATCTGAAACAGGACAACATAATAAGAATAATTAGCAGACTCCCCCCCCCAAAAAAAATAGAAAGAGAAGTTACGGAGTCCATAAATCTGAAACTGAAAGGTTTTCAAAAGAGACTATATAAAAGCAGCTAATATCAAAGAAGAGGAATAGACAGGAATTTTTCCCCTTTCAAAATGTTAAACTGAGTAATGGTTTCTCATAGAGATGGGCTCAAATAGACACTTCTGCCGTCTGCTACTAATATTTTTTGACTTGCTTTGTGTTACAGTAAAGAATGCATTTCTGATATAATTGATAGTCTTGAGTTTAGAAGCAGACCACTATCCATACTCCAGAACATATCTATACGGTCTATATTGCTGAACTCCAGAGGTCTGATGCTCAGGTTTTGAAGTCTACAGTTGTCATTTGGATTACTGCTACATTTTGGGCTTTCTTTGTTCTTTTCTTATTTTTTTTCTTTTTTTCTATTATTATCAACATCCCAAAAGTTCTGCTGAGATATCATCAACACAAAATGAGGGTTTGCTTGGGTTTTTTTATAAAAAAGTAGAAGGAGAGGAGTCATGACCCATTCACCTCCAGAGACAGAAAAAGAGAAAAAAATAGTTGGAGATGGAAAGCAAAAAAGAAGGAAGCGTGACAGCATGATTTCAGTAAGTCACCTTTCCCACTTTCTTTTTGCTAGAGAAAAATAACTCCAGCAAATAAAACTCAGGCACTTCTATCTGCTAGGGTTTTAGATACTCCAGCTGATTGCTGTTCTCACTCAAAATTGCTTCATTCCAGGAATACATAATTTGTGACTCCTTCTCTTCATGTACCTTTTTTCTTCATTGTGTTCCTCTGTTTTTCTCTTCCCCCCTCCCCCAGCATTTTCTCTTCCTTTCCCACCTAACATTCTCTTCAATATTGTTCTTTTACCGATATTTTTATGTTGGATTCTGTGAGCCAGACTGCAGTTTTACAGCCAAAATATTTTGGTTAATAGTATAAAAGACAGATGGCAGAGTTTGAAGTGTTCGAGTAGCGATGGTCTTTTACCAGCAGTCAGAACATGGAGGAAGCAAAAGGTTGCCAAAACCATCTCCCATAAACTTTTGGGAGTATGCAGAAACACTGGGGAATCCTAAAAAACATTAGGAAACTCCTTTGTAGAAACATTCAAAGATGCAGACAGAGTACTTGAAGTTGCACGTGCATAAAAGAGACGCAACAGGTTAAGACCTGTCTCCATTACAGTCGTCAATAATCCCAGAATCCGCTGTTTCTTTTCCGTAAAAGAATGCTCTGGTAAAGGTGACTCTTTGTTTACAGCTTGTAGGCCATTCCCACAGGTTTTTACTACTTTATTACCATTTCTGATCAAGTGGACAAGGAAGGAATACAAAAGACTAGCTGTGTTTTTAAGGATATAAATAAAAACATGCAAAGCTCAAGCGCAGGAAGATTTGAAAGTTAACCTTTGTCGTGGTTTAGTCCCAGCCGGACTAATCACCACACAGCTGCTCACTCACTCCCCTTCCTCAGCTGGACAGGAGAGAGAAAATATGAAGAAAAGGCTCGTAGGTCGAGATAAGGACATAGGGAGATCACTCACCAACTACCATCATGGGCAAAATAGACTTGACTTGGGGAAATTAGTTTAATTTATTACCAATCAAAATCAGAGTAGGATAATGAGAAGTAAAACCAAATCTTAAAAAACCAACACCTTCCCCCCACCCCTCCCTTCTTCCCGGGCTCAACTTCACTCCCGATTTTCTACCTCTCCCCCCGAGCGGCGCAGGGGGACGGGGAATGGGGGTTGCGGTCAGTTCATCACACGTTGTTTCTGCCGCTCCTTCCTCCTCACACTCTTCCCCTGCTCCAGCGTGGGGTCCCTCCCACAGGAGACAGTTCTCCACGAACTTCTCCAACGTGGGTCCTTCCCACGGGCTGCAGTTCTTCTCGAACTGCTCCAGCATGGGTCCGTTCCACGGGGTGCAGTCCTTCAGGAACAGACTGCTCCAGCGTGGGTCCCCCTTGGGATCACAAGTCCTGCCAGCAAACCTGCTCCAGCGTGGGCTCCTCTCTCCACGGCTCCACAGGTCCTGCCAGGAGCCTGCTCCAGCATGGGCTTCCCACAGGATCACAGCCTCCTTCGGGCATCCACCTGCTCCAGCGTGGGGTCCTCCACGGGCTGCAGGTGGATATCTGCTCCACCGTGGACCTCCATGGGCTGCAGGGGGACAACCTGCTTCACCATGGTCTTCACCACGGGCTGCCGGGGAATCTCTGCTCCGGCGCCTGGAGCACCTCCTCCCCTCCTTCTTCACTGACCTTGGGGTCTGCAGAGTTGTTTCTCTCACATATTCTCACTCCTCTCTTCTCCGGCTGCCGCTTCCCGGTTTTTCCCCCCTTCTGAAATATGTTATCACAGAGGCGCTACCACTGTTGCTGATTAGCTCAGCCTTAGCCAGTGGCAGATCCGTCTTGGAGCCGGCTGGCATTGGCTCTATCAGACATAGGAGAAGCTTCTAGCAGCTTCTCGCAGAAGCCACCCCTGTAGCCCCCCCTACTACCAAAGCGCTGCCACGCAAACCCAATACAACCTTCTACCCAAAGTGTTTGCAGGAACTCCAGGTTGTAGAGGACAGCCTGACAAACTGCTCTTCTTCATATTTTATTCTCTTAAATATTCCTTTTCTCAAAAATTTGAAACTATGAAGGCAGAGAAAAATGAGAAAAAGAAGCACATGGTATCACCATAAGGAGAGTAGGTGGAAATATTAAAATGGAGACATTTATTTTGTAACGTGTATTTCCTCATTGCACCTCCCAGATGCACCCTTCCATCTTTTCACTCTAATATTTCTGTGCAGTCACCCACCTAATTTGTTTTTGCATTTTTTAGGGTATAAATGAAGCCTCCAGGTTGCTAATGGAGAATACAGTTGTCCCAGAAATTGCATGCTGACCCATATTTCATAATTTAATGTGAATCTGCACATCACAAATAGTAAACTTTGCTGCTGCCTCTTTTAAAGCTCGGGAAGCTCTGAAAAGAAACAAAAGAAAAAAATATCAATCTTGTGCTAATCAGCATGGATTGGTAATTTTCTGTGAGCCATGACACAATTACTTATAGACTGCACATCACGAAGTTTGAACCTTTGCATTGCAATGAGCTTCTGCCACCTGTTTCAGACTCCTCTCTGCAGAGCACATTGGAAGCCACAGCACAGCAGGTCCAGTGAAGGGGAAAAAAAAAAGCGTACCAAGGGAATAAAGGAAAGGATTAGCACCAAGTTTTCTGTTTGATCCAGTAGTTATCTTACTTCCCACTTTCCAGGACTGGGTAGCACGCAAACATCCAGTTAAAGACATGACTGAGGGTTCACAGTCGCTTTTGTGAGTTAGCACATGGCTTTTGCTCTAACAGAAAGGAAAGGCACTCCCTCACTCTGCATTTTGGTAGAAAGATGGAAGCTCACTTCTTGACTAACCCCAGATTCACAGTTTCAACATGGAACATCTCAAAAGAAGTAACAGAAGATCATGTCACATATAGTTTCCTCTCCACAAGCCAACGGTCTGTACAACTCTCCATAGAGGGCCGCTATGCACAAACTCATCTTGTTATCAGAACTATTATTTCCAAATTAAACCTATTTTAATTTTAACAGTAGGCTTCTGCTACTCGATCACATTTGCCAGTTTCAGTTAACATCTGAATATCTTCTCTATTCACATTCCACACCTTTAAAATGGTCTAAAATCCCATTAGCACACAAATTTAATAATTTTTAAAAACAAATTTTACATTGCCAGGATGCTAGTCTGAGAGTCAGGAGACAAAAGGGCAAGACTGCTTCATATCCAAGTGGAATCTCACTAAAACATTCACCTTTAACACTACTATCTAGCAAAATAATAGGAATATGGATAGAAGATGCAGATCAGAGCAACCTTTCAAAAGTGCCCATTAACATGGCTACTGCAGGACACCGGCTTTTATGCTTTTCCAGGCTGTCTATAAAATATACATAGTTACTACTTGCACAGCAGTGGTTTTTATTTAGATCTCATTTCCCTCGTTTGCCTCTGAATGTCATGTGCTTTTGTTTCCATGTTTTGTACAATTACAGATTTTTCTCAAAATGCACCTAACGATGCTATACTGATCTCTATTTCCTATCTTTCCTCCACAGCAGAGGAGGAATAATTTATCATTTTACCTTTAACATAACGTCTCTGAAAACTGTCATATCACCAGTAAGCCATTATGCCTTAAGTTAGTTTTCCAGGAGACCTATGGAAGCGGTGCTCTGTGTTATACATCTTAGTGCCAGCAGAAGAAGGGGCGGGGGGGAATCTCTTCTCATTTCTAAATCCATCAGATATTCTACCAAACCTTGCATTTACCGTATACCAGATAAAGTAAATTAACAGCTTTAGTAAACAATGAACTGATATACAAATCTAACTCTCATTCTCTTAACAGATGTATATTAAATGAGAGCAGCGGGGAGAGGAAAAGGTAATACAGGGAAGGTAGAGCCAAAGGAGATCAAATACGGCATTTTGTAAGTGTATTCTCGGTATGACTTAGCACTACAGGGACTTGTGTAAATCCACTACAGGTAAAATACAAACGCAGCTGTTAAAGTAAGTCTCCATAGTCCAAAACATGAGTTCTTCCATCTCGTCCCTGCGTAGGACCCCCTCGCTGGAGGGGCTGTCTTGTACACACTTCTCCCATTCGTAACTCCATCGACTTCCTTCTCTCCTCCTCAGGAGTGATCTTCCCTACCGCTTATCTACTTATCCACCACTGGTAAAAGAACTGTGCACCTGCAGTTTTTCTACATTTAAATTTAAATGGAATACTTAAAGTACTGCATATGATAAGAACTTAAATAAGGGAAAAATGTAACAGCTGGAAATCAGAACAAGAGTTAACTCCACATCACCACATTCATCATTCATGAGATTAAAAAGTTTTCAGTCATCTATTCAAAAATAATAACAAATGATGTACAGCCCATCCATACCCCAAGCAGCAAATAACAAATAACTGAAGGAAATAAATTGCTCATTTTCAATGGTTCATTTCACGTCATTAGTTGAAAACTGTTTGCTAAAAATAGCAGATTATTTATGAATTACTATAGCAATCACAGAAATAGGGATGTATTAAAAAGTAAGGAAAAGAAGAGGCCGCATTTGTAATTAACAGAACTGGTAATGAATAGTTTAACTAGTCTGACCCGTCATGCATTTCATTCCAAGTGACCAGACTTGCTGAATCTGAAATTATCTGGAATGATGACTCCATGCTTTATAGTACAAAAGGAAAACAGATCAGGAAGAAACAATAGCTTTTACTCAGCATGCAGAAAGTTCTAGTGTTTTCAACCATCTAATATGAAAGTTGTGCAGAGGTGACAGATGGGTCTCAGTCCTGTCGTGCTCCACGTTCCACTTTATTTTGTGCAAAGCGACTCTTCCATTCCATAGTTCACGCACGAAGTATAGCTAAAGAAAAGCACTGTTGCTCAAAACCTGATGTTAGGGCTGCATGTTGTTTTCTTGACCCCTGAAAGCAAACCAACTACACGTTGGATTAAAGAACTTCTTCTGGAAAAGCCTCAATTGTTTGGTCAGTACTCCTCAGTTTCTGAACAGGCAGATCTCAGCAGATACCTGATGAAACTTCTGACCTTTTCTCTTCTCCTGCTTTGCAAGTGCTGAGCACGTCAAAGAAAGTTTTCTCATAGTGTGATGGAGATACCAAAAGCATGATGCTAAACAAGAGACGAATAAAAAGAGGAAAATAAGGAAGAAAAATAGCTTTTTAAACAATCTGCATATGTGATGTAGTTATTTTCACAAACTAGAATCAAATACTTCTAGGTCTGAGGCAAAAAATTATGAGTAGAACATGGTAATTTGTTAGACATGGCAATTTGTCAGAGGAGCTCCCAAATCCAAGATACTAAAGGCTATTGTGTGTGAATGTGAAGTGCTAAAGACTAGACTCAGCACATATGCTGAAGAGAAACTAATTTTCTCATTTTAAGAATGAAATGTAACATTGTAGAAATAGAAGTCAGATGACATTTTATTTGTTATTTTCTACTGCACCATAAGAAAAGAATGTAAGATTTGTCATGCTGGCTGAGCCAAAATGCTCCAGCCCGGTTCAGACAGTAGCCAGAAGCAGCTGGTCTCATCAGAATAAATGCCAGTTGTGAGCAATCACACATCAGACTTCTCCCACTGCCTCCCAACCTCTAGCCATTCATAGCTCCAACACATTTGTAGATATTAAAGATTTAGTTGATATGGGGAATGTAAAATATCCAAGATAAGGGCAAACTCTGGATTTATAGAGTGACACAATGAGTTGTCTGTTTTGTAATAATTCCTAACAGTTTGTTTTTCTGATTTTTTTGATTTGCTACCAGGTACTGAGCTGATACTTTTATGGGACTTTCTATAGTATGACCTCACAAGTCTTCCTTCTGACTACTAAAAATCATCTCAGCATTCATCATTTCATATATAACTAAAATTTACTTTAATTTTATTTTAAATTTCACTTTGTGAAAAATTTTACCTTTAACCTACACCAAATTTCATCTGCCATTTTATTATGCAGCTACTGAGTTGCATGAGATCCTCCTCCAGTTCTTCAACTTAACTTCAGTATTTCCATTTACAGCCATCAAGCTTTCTTACCCCACTACTTGCACATTGTCACATATGCTGGATAGCCCAGGTCCCAGCACAAATATCTCTGGAACTCCACTGGTGACTTAGGGAACTGGTCATTTGTTCCTGCCCCATATTTCCCATGTTTAAATCGCCCATTTACCCACTCAAGGACTTGACAGCATGTCCCTCAGTAACCCCATTTTTAGATTGCTTTATCACAAGCGTTTTATACTGATTGCCTCACGCCCTGAAATGTGAACAAAAGCTTATCCACAGGGACAGAGTGTCAGTAACTGGTGTTTCTCTTTTCAGCTTCACGTGCCAAAGTTCTTCCATTATGTTTTGTATAGACTATCATTGTTGCTAATGAAGCCAGAAACAGATCCTATGGGCCATCAGGCTCAGCCAAATTTTATGGATGGGACCATTAAAAAAACCCCAACGTTTTGGTCTGTATCACTTCCATAATACTATAAGCTACTTATTTTAATATCAAATAAAATATTTTAATATTGAATATAATAATTTAGTTTTAATGTACTTCAGATTTAACATTTAATATATTTGCAAACGTGTGACACAATCTCACGTATGCATTGTTCAGAACTGGAAAAAAAAAAACCCCTAATCACACGAGAGGCCTCAGATACCCAAGAAGGTATCTCAGCAGCCTGGCTAGTTTTCTGGGTAGCTGTTGTAACTCTGTTCTAACGTACACGAATTTCGCGCACAGCATAAAAAAATTCATCTTCTCAAATATAAATTCCTTTGAGTCGGACGCAGAACCGGTGTTCCAATATGCGTTGGATAGCCTGTTATTCTTCAAAGGACTAATAAAAGTGCAGATTCATAACGATATCCGTTCTTTTAGCACATTTCCATAGCAGCAATAAAACAGACCTTACCAAAAAGGAAGCTAATCTAAATCATTAGTAAAACTGGCAAAATAGCTTTGCAGACATGAAAAGGCAAGAATTTACACGGACAAAATAACCCACGGTAAGCCCGTTCCCTGTTACTATTCAGGTCTGTTGGATGTCAGCTGCATAACCCACATGCATCTTCTCCCTCCTTCCCCTCCCGATTTTCCGTTGTCTCTTGACATTCAAAGTACGGCACTGAATAAATGGAATCTTACACATTATTAGCCTGGCACCTTCTTGTAAAAACACAAGAAAAAACACTGGTTTTTGGCAAAAATAGTAGACCTTCCAGTATTCAACTCCTCCTACTCAGTAGTAGAATAAATACTTAATATTAATCCTTAATAGAATCAAGTCTTTTCCTGTGGTTTATCACTGCCTTGGAGCCAGGACTTGTATTTCACATTGAAAATAAAATGCTGACCCCAAGAGAAGAGACTATAGATTTTTCATTGTGGGAAAGGAGGAAATCAAGGAACAGAAAGGAGCATAATTTAACAAGCTAGATGACTAAATCCATCCCTAAAATAACTCTACTGAAAGCAAAGGGGCTATTTCCAGCAAGGATGAATTCAGGCCAGAAATATCAGTTACCGGGTTGCATTAGCAAACAGAGCTTTACAGCAGGGAAAATTGCTTGGATCCATAGCAGGGAACAGAAATGAAGTAGATGTCTTTCAAGGCCACCGCCTCAGCCTTCTGTGACAAATGTGGAACATATTATGTCTGCAGCGTCCCTGCTGGAGTGACTCCCATCACCTGTCTGGATAAACAAAGCAAGGGAAAGGACAAAGTGTACTATAAAGAGATTAAGTGATGGAATTAAGAGAGACAGAGGGGAAAAAATTGAGAACTCCTAGCTAGACAATCTGAGAACCAGCAGATCAGATAATCACTCAGGAAAACACATTGCCTTTCTCTCCACTTACACGAGGATGTGGTGAGAAACAGATGAGTTGCCACATTCAAGGAAGAATAGGGAAAGCGTTCAAACACCTTTTCCATGCTAAAACCAAAATGGTTGGGGTACAAATAACGGAGCAGGTAGGAAAAATCAGTGTTTTTAAAAAACGGTCCTGAGCTTGACTTACTAACTCTGCCACAAAAGATCTCCTCAAGGGAACGTTGTATTCTGCACCAGAAAGAGGAGGGATCAGCAGCTGTAAAAATGCAGTGCCAGTAAGCGCTGGAATGCTGCTGCTCTCAGAATACTTTCTGCTGCTGTTACATTTATAAACATTGATATTTAGGCAGATTTTGTTTATTTGTCTTCGGAAAGTATCACTCATTTAGAAAGAAAGGAGCGATGTGTTCTTGTGTTCAGAATTCACCCCAGTACTGCCAAGGCTCCCAATTTCCTTTTCTTAAAATGCAAAATAATATGGTTGCAGACTGAAGAGCATTGAAGACTGGGGAAAAAAATATGATTAAACAAGATGTAAGGCCTAATCTCTGTCTGGAAATTTTGCATAGTATAAGTGACAAGATAGAGGAACACTCAAATAAGTTATCCTCCTTTTTTTTTACCTGTAGGGGAAAAGAGAAATCCTTAAAATATGCTACATAGAGTTGTATTTGGAGAGAGAACTAAGTTGTGGGTTCATTTATGAATCGATCATCAAGTCACGTGTCTGGTGTTGAAGTTTTGCCTTGTGAAGAAATGGCAACTCAGCCTGCTGACTCAACTTCTGAGAAAATAAGGAAGACAATTCAAAACTTCTCAAGGAGTATGAGAAAGCTTATAGTCAAGGATCTACCCTAAAAATAAGAATAATGTATGCTATGTAAAAACATGGCTTTAAAGCTACCTGGAAATTTATATTCTTAAAAAAAAAAAAAATCACAAAACCTAAGTATGTGTTAAGTAGCTCTTCACTACAATGTCCCAGTATGTCCAACAGTTATTACACCACTTCTATGAGTATATAAAGTTCAACTGCAGAGTAGGAATATATCTCAAATAAATCCCCTGGTAATACTACATTGAGAAATATGATTTATCATTGCTGTTTTTAAGGATCCAATAACACTTGTTACACATAACAGAGATGAATACAGACTCTAACCTGACAACCTTGGAAGCGTATAGACGTTAGATAGTGATTTGAGCGGAATAAAATCTTAAAGAAATATATACATAGCAGAATGGTAATTCAATAACCACAAAATCCTACATATAGTCAAATAAGAATAAGATTTCATTATTTTGGAAATCAATTCTTCAATTAAGAACCAGAGACCATCAAAATAGACCATTACTATTTGACTTATATCTAAAAGCTCACAAATAAAAGAGACTTTGTGTCTTTAAAGGACAAAACCCTAAAAGACACAAGATAACTTTTTTTAATAACACTATATCTAGAAAAGGCAGGTGGGAAGAAGTCCTAAGTAGCCTCAAAAGTATTCTGCTTTTATTTAGTATTGAAAGTTATTTTCTATGTGTTTTTTGACTGCACCAGAAAAAAATACTTTAAAATAATTAGCATTTGAAATATGTCCTGGTTTCTAGACCTGCACTGGGATCTGTGGCCTTACGATGCATAATGTGTGCACAATTAGCAAACTTAGTGTGAAATACACTACTAATATACGTATATAATACAAATCATAACAGCTACTTAGAAAGTATTGACAAAATGCAGGTATTGTGCATAAAATTGGCTTCACATACAATTCAGTGCACAACTATCATTCTCCCGTGCATGCAACTTTTTTTTTTGTTGTTGCACAGTTCTTGAATCAATGGTAAAGACGTGCATCTTGCTACAACTCTCTGTTCTGCTTTTACCGGAACCTGCTCTGGAAAGTATCTCTAAGAGCTCTGTAACGTTAAATCAGGTCAACCTCGCTACATTCACATGAGGTAACACCTGCTGTAAATGAGAAAACAAAGGCACACAAAGGCTTTTAAATTTAGTCTTATGAATTTAGACAAACATTAAACATTTAGGCCTCTTACAGGCTAAATCACCAGAAATGCAGCTGTGTGGTTTTATTTAAAAATCAGATCTATGATTGTATACTCACATACATTACGTCACATCGCGGCTTGTAGTCTGTTCCTTTGAATCAGGCCAGGTTGCGTGTTGTGACCTATTGAAGTGCTCAAGTAGAAGGCTGAGGAGAAATTCATGAGAGCAACTGTGTTGTCTAACCTCCCAGATAAGTTTTCTCACCTAACCTCGGTCAGATTTCATACGGGCAGCCTCAGCTAATCCTTCTCTTCTGCGTATTTATCCCAAGCAGAGCACTTAGCACAGGTACCGCAGTCCCCACCGAATACGTGAGCTAGTGAGGGCTTTCAGCTCTAACTGCAGGATGCTGTGTCCTGGTCACATACAGGGAATCAGGACATGAAAGTAGCCAGGTACCTAACCAGGAGTTAACTCAGAGCTGGATTCAGCCACTTACACCACTGAGTAATTTAAGGTGCTTTGCTTCAGGAGGAAGAGGAAAATGAACCATTGTAGCCAGTATTGTGAGTACGCTGTAGGACTTTACCCTACAAAAACATGCTGCTTATTTAGTGTCTAAAGCAGAGGAATAAGCCAACACTAATGGTTGTTATTAATTAGATTTTTAAAGAGCTCACCAGGAATCTGTAGCTAAAAATTACTGTGCCAAACTCCAAAGGACTGGCCATATTTTAACTGCTTCACTACGTGGCTGAAGCAGACAGAAATAGTCTTAAAATGTGGCATAATTATTTGGCTGTGTTACTAGCTACTACTCATTGTTAATTATGCATTAAAAGCTAAGAGTGTTATTTATGACTGTTCAGGGCAATATTTATTTATAACATGTACTCAGGCTTTCTGACAGAGGGCTGCCTTATACGTGCTCCATGATTCAGTGGTAGGAAAGAGGTCCCCAAATTTCATTTTATATCACAGAATCATGAAGGTTGGAAAAGACCTGTAAGATCATCAAGTCCAACCATCAACCCAACACCACCATGCCCACTAAACCATGTCCCACAGTGCCACATCCACACGTTCCTTGAACCCCTCCAGGGATGGCGACTCCACCACCTCCCTGGGCAGCCTCTTCCAGTGCTTCACCACTCTCTCAGGAAAGACATTTTTCCTAATATCCAGCCTGAACCTCCCCTACTGCAACTTGAGGCCATTTCCTCTAGTCCTGTCACTTGTCACTTGGGAGAAGAGACCAACACCCACCTCACCACAACCCCCTTTCAGGTAGCTGTAGAGAGCGATGAGGTCTCCCCTCAGCCTCCTCTTCTCCAGACTGAACAACCCCAGTTCCCTCAGCCGCTCCTCATCAGACTTGTGCTCCAGACCCCTCACCAGCTCCGTCGCCCTTCTCTGGACACGCTCCAGCACCTCAATGTCCTTCTTGGAGTGAGGGGCCCAAAACTGAACACAGCATTCAAGGAGTGGCCTCACCAGCGCTGAGTACAGGGGCACGATCACCTCCCTGCTCCTGCTGCCCACACCATTTCAGATCCAGGCCAGGATGCTGTTGGCCTTCTTGGCCACCTGGGCACACTGCTGGCTCATCTTCAGCCGGCTGTCAACCAACACCCCCAGGTCCTTTTCCGCCGGGCAGCTTTCCAGCCACTCGTCCCCAAGCCTGTGGCGTTGCATGGGGTTGTTGTGACCCAAGTGCAGGACCCGGCACTTGGCCTTGTTGAACCTCATACAATTGGCCTGGGCTCATCGAGTAGTGCTATGTATAGCACTACTTTCTTTCTGTATGGTAAATATAAGCAGTCACTCAAACTCATTTTTGGTTCTAAAAGATGATCAACCACCAATTAAAAGAGCAAGTTGACGTGTAAATCTGCTATGCAACTGACACCAACTTTGAACACTCCTAAAAAAACAGTATGTATGAAATACCTCCAACACCTTCCCCCTCACTGAATTTCACAGAAAGTTACATGAAGCTCTGCAATGAATTCATGCAGCCATCAGTCAACACATCTTTTCACAAGGTGATTTCACAAAAGACAGGGCTTTCCACCAAGAATTTACTCCAGATCACCATAGCCTTAACTAACCAGTAGCTAAATTTCTTTATCCTGGATCTGGGAAACTCCCTTGAATGTAAAACCGTAAGCTTTGCCACAATGGCCACCTCCAAAGTTCGTTCTGCGAAGACCTGCTTTCCCGCACGCTCTGACACAGCAGCAGACAGCAAAACCAACTAACTAGCATGAATTTTATGTAATGCTTGTTCTCGTGTAATAAGGTCGGAAAGAAGCATAATGGCATAACATGTGGCAAGGTCTAGGGGCTATTGTTGAAATGATATTTAATACAACAGCATTTCAGGGAGCTCTTGGGGGGAGACAGCGGAGAAGGGGAGAATTTAAAGATTGCAAAGACTAACAGATGTGAACATTTGAGAGCATATATGTTCAATGCCATATTCAAGGGCACTGCATCAAAACTATTAATGCATAGTAATCCAGAAGCAGACAAGTTTGGACAGGAAGTATGTGGGCAGGAATTAGATAAAATGCAATTGTAAATTGGCAACAATGGTACACATAACTAAATTACTATACATCCATTCAAGACCAGATAGCTCATAAGACATTCAGAATAAATGCAAATTAACCAGCAACAGCCCTTTAGATTTCTTCTGCGCATGAAGGGAACAGATTTAAACCAGAATTCAAATGGTTCCAGATTTATGCAGGCCACTACTTTTGAACTCAGCAAAACCAATAAATAGCCTGACAAAAGATAACAACAAGCCCCTGGTTCTTTTTTTGCCGTAAACCTGCCCGACTTAGAACTGGGAGAAGGAGTCCTGATTTTCAACCAGTTCTCAGTTACAAGTGTTCCTGGTCACTTCTTCGTTATTCAACCATGCTTATCTTTTTGCATTTGTCTACTCCTACAGGACATACACATTTGAAGGAATAACCACTGCTATTTGTGACATTCCTGACACAAAATTAGTAGAGAGAAAAACAGCACATACCTCCTTCCCTTTTCTTTAACAAGACTTTGCACTTTAACTCGCTTAAAATCTGTTCTCACATCACGCCCCTGTCTCTGGATGCCTTTCACAGTCAGGATGGGTTAATGACCTGTCAAAGGGCAACGCACTCCGCTGTTCTAGTGCTCCAGGCTTTCCTGAAAGAGTACCCAGATTTGGTTTTGCTAAGGTTACTATGAAAGGACAGGGCAAAATTTATTCTTTTTCTTTTTTCTTTCCTCATGCTGCTGCTTGCATGAGTAATATAACCCTTGCCACTATCTTATTGTGAAACCTTCTCAGCAGACCTCTCTAACCTCTCTTTGTTACACACGGAGGCAAAACAAGTGTGATGGGACAGCTGAGACAGCATTCTTCTATTTCCTCATGCCAAAGTATAAATTGTAAGGACTCAAACTGAGCAGCTTGCAATACTGAGGGAAAGTATACTATTGCATCAAACCCCATCGTAAAGTAAGCACATTAGGACTGCTGGAATATAAACTAACTTGAAATCCTTGCTGGCTATCTCATTGCCCCCCAGGATTTTAGAGGCAGCTCAGATGAAACTGCCATCCTTGCAGTCTCCAAAACCTCTACCCGTAAATAATTTTCACCTCATGAAGATTAGCAGGTTTTTACTAATAACAATTTAAACCTCCCTGCAGAATCACTGCTTCTCATCTATCACACTCCAACCTGCATTTACTACATATATGTCCTCTTTCTCATGTTTAGATGAAAAAACCCATTTACCTGGTGGGTTTTTGTTTTTTTTCAATCACTCCATGCACAGATTCACAGGAAAGATTTCAATGTTGCTTGAATACTACAAAAAGGGAGTGATACCATCTCCAAATGAGATACTGTGAATTTAGAAAACATAAGTAAGCAATTTGACTCTTAGGTGGTATTCAGGTGGTATGAAAAATGCAACCTGCATATCCAGTTAAGAGCCCAGTTTTGAAGAGGTGCTGCAAATGCAATTCTCATTAGATACAGCTGGAACTTTGAATGTTCAGCCTCATCAGCCAAACTTGAAGATGTTTAAAAGAAAGGTCACTAAAAGGTCAATAGAAATGTGCTATCCAAGTTGCTGATCTTGGCAGAGCTGGGTTACAGTCAGTACCACACACATCATTGACATCAGGCAGTGTATAAATAAATGTCATTCAAACAGCCCTCAGAATTTACCCTTTTTAAAGTAGGCTTCCAAACCCAAAGCACGTTCCATGAGGAACTGAATTATTTTTCCACTTTGGAAGATGCAAAACATGCAAAGCATTAAGATTAAAATATTTCTGCACTTGGACTGCGTTTCCCCTGCTCTTTTGAATGACAAATGTTGGCAAAGGGGACAAAACACTACCCTACCACTAGCCCTATAAAACTTTTACGGTAGCCATAATATACAAATCACTACATTAATATGAGCGCAGATCTATGCAATTTACAACTTTGCTTCACCAGACATTCAAATTCTAATTCACAATTAGAATTATGAATTTAATCCCACCCCTTAGCTCATCCTCCCACTGGGACTTCTAAAGTGGAAATGACTGTTCTGACCTATCTTTCCACATGTCTCCTTGAATTTTTCAAAAGTTGGGCATCACTAATGATCTTTTGGTTTAACAAACAGGACAACACACACACACTGGTAACAGAAATGCTATCTTTGCATCAAAACATCGGTGAAACGTACCAGTTGTGTATCAGAATAAACCCATTACTGTTTGAGAGATGCTCAAAAATTATACACCTGACAAACATTTTCAGAGAAATCAAACATTCAAAATTTCTGAAAGCCAAGTTCATTGAACACACAGTGGTCCCATGATGTGCTCCCTGCTACCCCAGCACTTCAGCTCTCTGGACACATCTGTCCTGGCCTTTTCCATGTCTGAAGCCCCAGAGCCTCCCTTCCCAAGTGATACGGGATAAGCAACATGGGCCCAGAGAAAAGAAATGAAAGGACCCTGACTCTGTCCGTAGAATCATTGGCATTCTTTTTTTCTATTCTATGTGTGTGCCTATGCCACGTGTATACTTAAGAGCTATAGTACCTTGCTAGCCTTTTGCTCATGATGGAGGGAGCCCCTAACTTCTATAAGCCCTGTAATTCTCTGCAGACATCGTATTCTCCACTCCCTCCACAGCCTATTTATTTTTATCCATCACAGTACTGCAGATCCCATTTACGTCCCTTCTTTTCCCCAAAACAGGAATACCCCATATCCTCAAAATGCAAACAGATCTATCAGTTCCTCAGTTCTTCCTCTGCTATGCTTCTCACTTCCCTTATTCATTCTCCACCACACAATCTTCATGCTGCTCATCTCTGAATCATGTCAGTCTTCATCTCTGTTTTCCCATTAACTGACTCCAAGTCCCTAACAGGGGTCCCTGTGGTTTCCTTTTCTCTTCGCTACCGTTAGGGTCTCTTAAGGATGTCAACAGCAGAGTCTGTATTCCCCACGGCGGACTTCACCACTGTTCTGCAAGGCTTTCTGCACACAATGCCAGTCCTTTCTTTTCTGATTCTTATTATTAGCTGTCAGGAAACTAAAACATTCAGCTGTCAAACAAGTTTTAGAGAACAAGCAGAAAAAGTTAAGGGGAATGTTGCAACGGTCAGCCAGAACTGAGTAGTTGCAACTGCAAGCAATTGCTAAGGTGCTTTAGCAGATAACTGTTACGACGACGGGAATGTAATTTCTCTCCTTTTTTCTCTGACTTCATTTTCTGGGCTTGTAGTGATTTTCAGCTTTTGGATATGAAGAAATACATGAAATTTTTAGCTTTCTGATGTGAGGAAATATATTCAATGGTTAAAGAATATGATAATGGTCTAGAAATCAATCTTGAATACTTTAGGAATGTAACAAGAAGATTGGGTAAAGTAACTTCCTGTGAAAGAGACAAAGGTTTACAATTATCTCCAAAAGACATTATAAAAATGAACATGAAGATGCTGAAGGAGCCCGGAAAGTTTCTCAAGGGTTAAAAAGGAGTCATGGCTGGGGTACATAAATTGATTAAAACTCTGTTAACATAGCATATAACAAAGAACATTTCACAGAATCACTAAGGTTGGAAAAGACCTATAAGATCATCAAGTCCAACCACGAACCCAACCCCACCATGCCCACTAAACCATGTCCCGCAGTGCCACGTCCACACATTCCTTGAACCCCTCCAGGGATGGTGACTCCACCACCTCCCTGGGCAGCCTCTTCCAATGCTTCACCACTCTCTCAGGAAAGACATTTTCCTAATATCCAGCCTGAACCTTCCCTGGCACAACTGGAGGCCATTTCCTCTTGTTCATCACTTGGGAGAAGAGACCAACACCCACCTCTCCACAACCCCCTTTCAGGTAGTTGTGGAGAGCGATGAGGTCTCCCCTCAGCATCCTCTTCTCCAGACTGAACAACCCCAGCTCCCTCAGCCGCTCCTCATCAGACTTGTGCTCCAGACCCCAATATAAACAAGACCCTCCAATATAAAGACGACCCTCAAACAAAGGGAAAAGCTACAGTCCACTGACAAAAGGCCTATTTGCTTTGGGAAACCAACTGTTAGTAAACACATTCTCTGTAAACAAAAGTTAGTCAAGAGAGCAGCAAGAAGGGGACAAGGAGGGGTCTTAATAGCAGAACAAGACAGTTTACAGCACAGGGTTTACACCAACTGTTTTTTCTGTTGTAATTCAGAAACTTATTAACACACACAGATTTTAATGTTAACAGAGGGAGACAAGCTTTATAGAGCTGGTTTGCTTAATATTCTCTCCCAGTATCTCCCTGTCAGCTGTCTTCCCTCGGTATCTTATTAAATGTGTTCAAAGTTACTAAATTAATAGTAAAAGAGCAATACAGAAATAGAAACTATTCTTAATTCTTTTTTGTCTAATGCATGACTCACCTCAAATCCATTTCAACAGAGTAGCCCTCTCATTCATGCTGTGATTCTGTTTCTCATTGCAACATATAGCTTCTCTACAAACTCAAATGCTAGCTAGCAAAATGCTGACTTCAACGCTGCAGAACTTTTCCAGGCCCCATCTCAGACCCCTTAAGCCCTAGATCCTGGTACTGACAGGCAGCATCTCTACCAAATCTGTCCTCCAAAACTCCTACATTCTAGTACTGGCATTGAAACGCTGCAAATTATGCCAAAGTACGAGGGTTTGGTTTGCTCATTTGCGTCCTTCAAATTCAGGCAAACTGCTGAACTTAACAAGGCAGTGCCAAAAAAAAAGCCTCATTTGAATTAAATTTCTATAGGGACAGTGAGAGAAGAGTGTATTAAGCCACTCAGCCAGCCAGGCCCATCCTTAATTTTTTTTTTTTCTCACGAATTGCAATACTTGTCTAAACAATGATATTTCTCTACAGCAGGATAATTTGTATTCTCTAAAGTCCTGCTGAAGGTCTATTTTTTTTTTTTTTTTAAGTACAAAGTTGGTAATTATCTCGTGACAAAGAATCAGTTTTCCAAAACAGATGCAGAGGTTAGATGGACTTCAGAAACACAAACAGGCAAGAATAGACCGAATTTCTATTATAACGATGGTGGTTATGATTATGACAGAAACAGCCCTTTTCCTAAACACAGTCATTACCGTACTTAATGACTAGCTAGGTAGTACACAAATGATTCTGCTTTGTACTACCCAAGGCATTAACTAACAATCCAGTCATTAATTCCTGGTAACGACCACTTTTTTGAGGATTATTGCTGCAGGAATCTTCTGTCATAAAATATACGTAGCAGTTAGCCATATCTCTGCACTTTTGATATGAAAAGATGTTTATACCCTGACACTAATAACACCTCCCTTTTACCAAACCTTGCACAGTGAAAGAACATAGACCCCGTGAGATGCGATGCCATTAGCGTCTGCTCACACACATGCTGCCTTTTTCATTCCATGCACGTACATATATTCATAATATTGGCACAACAACAAATTACAGCCAATGCACGTAAGAATTTATGCTTAGGTATCTGAAAAACAAGTGAAAACCACTAATATTTTTTTTTCATTATTATTTTTTAATAATAAAATAAGCTGTGTTAGGTTAATAGAGGGAGAACAAGAATGTTTAGGAATGTTTCTGGGCTCAGCATGTATCAAAGAGTAGAAAATTAATCTCTCCAAGGGCACAAGGTAAACCATGGAAATTGAAATTCACACACCACATTCACTGCAGTTTTTCTGTCCTTGACCTTTGCTACTCAATAGTGAAAATGTTAATCAGAGGCACTGTTTCTAGAGGAAGACGCATGACAAGAGCAATCAACAGTATTTACAGGTCCTTTGTGACAGGACAGGATACTGAGCCACAGTTTTCATCCAGCTGCCCGGGTCAAAGAATCCAATAGTTTTGGATGGTCAGGAGAAGGTGTAATGTTTTCTATGCTGTCTCTTCCCTCTCCCTCAAAGGAATTAATGAGTGTTTTTGTGGTTGGTTGGTTTGTTGAGGTTTGGTTTTTTTTTTAATAAAAATCTTACTGGGAAAAGGGGGAAGAAAGAAGACAGAGAGACCCTATAGGGTCTTGCATCAAACTCTGACTCACAACAACGGAGAAACTGAAGTGCTGAAAATTCTTCAGGAAATAGTGACAAGACAGAGTCTATTCTGAAGAACAATCCCTAAATGTAATCCAAATAAACAAAATGAAAACAACAGGCTGCATACTACAGACAAAATACAATCCAAAAGCGGATGAGACATTTAGCTCTTCACGAGAGTTAAAAAAGCAGTACATGCCTTCTGGGTGAACAGCGAAGCAGTCAGGTAGCTCATGTATCTTGGCCAGCAAATAGATTGGTGCTGACAGCGAAGCCAGATGGCATCCATCTACTCCAAGAGGCTGGCTACCTCTTAGCTGGCCACCCCATGGTGCTTCTATCCCCGCAGCGGTTACGTTGGCCTGCAAGTTAGTTGCACTGTTGTGTCTTGGAGCCTTGCCTCGCTTAGGGGGGAGTCAATGGCAGACAGCACGTCGAGGGAAAAGGAGAAAGAAATGGGAGTCTGGGGAGACACAACTTGACACAGGGAATAAGGTAAGAAAGACAGAGGGATGTATTACAGGAAAGGTACAGCCTCCATCAGCTGTATTTAACAGCTCACCTCTGCATTCGAGTTGGAAACTTTGACAACAAAAGAAGCTATATTGACATTACAACTCTTAATGCCTGCACCAAGTACCTTTAGAGTGTGAGGACATTTGACAAGGGAACAGGTAATTCTCTCTCCTGTCCTTTTCCTGAAACTGCCAGAACTAAAGCTGTCATTCCTAAGCAGAAAAACAAGATTTTTAAATGGTTTTCTAGTATCAGATCAGGACGCAATCCCCCCCCCCCCTTTTTTTTTTTTCCAGTTCACACAGTTGTAGTCTCAGTGGGGAATCAAATGACTAGATGATCTTGGAAACTAACTCAAGCCATTGCGACTGGTACAAAACGTACTCTGGTGGTTTGTGAGAAAAAACACGAGAAATAGATATCGGGTAGGGAAATCTTATCCTGTCTACCGTTTCACCTCTCTAAGATCACAAGCAACTGTAGCCATGGCATTCACTTTTTGAACATTTGATCATGAAATCCTCAAAATATTCTTTATGGACATTTTTGGTATTTGTGCTATTAAGTAATAGTTCTTATTTTGAAAAAGCTTCCCCATCTCCCATGCACACAGTGCTTGCTGGTGTCCCATGAGGGTAAGCCAACACAGATCACCACCTCTACCCCTTGAGCTAATATAATATACACCTGTGGTAGACGACTGTCTTCTGCGAGGAGGATCAGCCCTACTGCCTCTGAAAGCAGCTTTCTGGTTTAACTTACATCATTCAATGCCACACAACACAGCCCCGTGAAAAAACAGTTCCGTCAACTCAGCTGAGAAATTACTGAGCAGCCACTAGAGAAAACATCGCAAAACTACACCGAGAAATAACACTGGCATTTGCTTGCTTGAGTGACTATCGCAAGCGCAAAGAGCAAAGTAAGATCAAGAACATATAGCACTCCTTTTCTACCCTCAAATGGTAATATCAGGCACTTTTTCGAGTTGAGGTCTAGCTAAACTATCACACAGATATAAACACAGTACCCTGACAATAATGGGTTTGAAAATGCCGGTTTCTGCCCTGACCTCAGCAGGCTCGTATTTGTCCTGCAGCCTGGATACCTTTTCTTTTCCACTTGCTGAAAAGACACAGCCTGTGTTTCAACTGTTTTTCACGTGAAGAACTTGAAACTAGACTAGTAAAATTTCTTTTCTTCATTATTACTGCTTTTCCAAATTGTCCTTTCATACTGCCTGAGCTTTTCTCACTTAGTTGAGGAGATCGGAAGTTTGGCAGCACTTCGCAGCATTTAACACGTTTCAGTTTGTACAGTGGATACTGACTCAACAGTGATGTTTCGCCTCACGGCTCTACATTGCAGGAGTAACGGTTTTGATCATGGTGGACCTGCTTAGTTCTCCCACTAAGGATTTGCCTCAGCCCTATGCACTCTGTGACTCAGTTTATTGACTTCACATATGAGTTCCTCTGGTTCAACCCTACTAGGCAGGTTCCCAAACGAAGTATCTTCCACTGACCCGGTGTAGCACCTCTGATATTCTTTTCTGCACATAACAACTCTATACATGCACAGCTTAATATTTGGGTTTACTTCTTTCTTAGAGCTAGTCTTTCATAAATCTTTACCTTCTCTTGCTGTGCACACAAAACACAAACATAACTTCCATCACAGATTTGATCGAGATTTAATCACTCGAACAGTAATGCAAAAACCAGAAAAGACTTTTGCAAATAGCAATATTAAACTTGACCCAGGAATAATCATCTGAAACGCCGTGATTCTGTTTTTAACAGCTTGTCTTTGTACTAAATTGCTCTCAAAGCCTTTCCCACTGGCAATACCGCTATGATTTCAGTTTCATTAAAGCTCCAGTCCAGCCAACCCTTTTTGGTTGTGGGAGGCGTCAGGATGGGGGGCGGGTGGGGGGGGAAGGAGTGAAGTACTTTAGTGGCATATATGACAACCACTTCAAAGCCATAAATCCTACCAAAGTACCTCAGAGAATAACGATCAGTCAAGACCTTAATCATCAGCAAAAGCTAGCTGAGAGAATAAGGAGGGTCCTAAGGGTAATAGCTGTAAAATGAAAGTGTCCACTGAGCGCATTTTTTTCATTACAGACAATTGAGCCATTTCTCAACCTTGTTTATCTTTAGCTTTTCCTGTTAGACCAGAGGGAGAGTAAGGGATATTATACCCATCTTCCTCCAGTGAAGTAGAAAGAAAAATGCCAGAAATGCTTTAAGACAAACAATTCTGCTTTCACAGATCTGGTTATGTGCCCTTTCTGGGGGCAGGCTTTCAGGCTGAGTTCCAACCCTTGGTCCCTTGAACATCTACCATCTGGCTGAAATCCAGGCTCTGGTCTTAGCCCAGAATACACAGCATACTTTGGATATCCTAGCATCCGTTTCCGAACACTGAGACACGTAATCCCATTATTCACATTATCCCAAACAATCCCATTGTCCCCCGAGTCTTGAGCCGATCCTTCATGCTGTCTTTTGGCGTAAACGCACCCTATCCCAGAAGTCTAGGGAGATGTGACAGACACGTAAGATCTGTCACATGGATCTGTTTTGCCCCAGCTCCTAAAATCTTACCACTCTTTACGTAGTAGTGTGTGGAGGAAAAAAGTTTGAAAAGATAATCTAGAGGGTTACTTTTCACTGGGGCTTGTAATGACAATTTTATCTGAAATAAATGAGTGCTATTTGGTTTCCTCTTTCTTTTCCCTGCTAGTTTTTGCGTAATAAATACCTTTGTATGTATTCTAACTTACTCAAAAGTCAAACAGCTGCTATTATAAAACTGCGTCTTCAGCAAAATTATCAGAACCACAAATGTTAGTAGAGTTTTTATAAACCAAGAGACTAAATTTTTCATTTAATTTTGTTGACTATTAGTTTTCATTTATAATTAGTATTAATGTCTAGAAGACCAATTCAACACAAGTCAATTCCTTTAAAATCTCTCCAGTTATTGATTATAAGCATAAAAGATCAGAACTGATCAACAATCTGAAAGTGTGTATTACCGACATTTGGCGTGTTACAATTTAACAGCAACTGAAAAGATCAGTATACAGCATACAGTCTGTGGTCACACTGTAGCTGTATTTCAGGGATGTTTTTAATCCCACCTACTTATTTTAGAAACATGGAATGCAAAGTATGAAATATAAAATAGTATTATTACATTTGTCTGAAATTCTTACACAAATAAAAAAAATCAATACATGATAAACTCCTGCTGGCTAAAGATAAAACTCCTTCTTGAGTTTTAAGTAAATTGCAAAGCCAAAGGCCGGTATAAGTTTAAATTACTCTTTTGACAGAAGAACTCAAACACGACAAGTGATTCAAACATTAATAAAGAAGAAACATTCATAAGCATGTACATTAAAATAGATACCTAAGTAAGCATCCCTGGTTAACATAAAATAGCCTAGCAATAGCTATAATTTTTCAACCATCTTGGTTTACTACTGTTGCGTAGAGGTGTTGGAAAGTGCATGCTCACATCAGATTCCAAGTTAAGTTATTTTTCCACACACCTCAGTGAGCTAGGACACAACTGGAGTTGATACTCAGCATCTTCCAGGAACTAAAAATCACTGTAGAAATTACTGCCTATCAAATTTTACCAAAACAACCTAGCTCTCACTGAGGAAAATGTGGAATCTACTATCATATCTTCCATTTCACCCCAAAATAATTAAAGAAAAAATCTATTTATCTTTTTTCCCCCCTTAGGAAGCATATTCTGACCTTGTAGGGACTCAATAAGATGAAATAGGTCACTTCCATCCATAAGGAAAGGGTAAGGTAAAGGTTTTCTATATGCTGAAATTCTTAAAGAAGTTTGCCATATTTGGGGTGGGGGGTGGAATTAGATATTACTAATGAACCAAAAAGTCAGTTGGAAAATGGAAGCAGATTGGTTCAACTTCAACATTTGGTTTCAATTTCTTTTCCCCCATTTTTAACTTTCTTCTAGGGTACATTTAATTAAACTATGGAATATAAGATCATGCATTTTTAAAAGTATGAAACAGTGAAATGATTAGATAACAAAACATTTTAGTATCAGTTTTTTCAGTAAAATAAATATTGCTTGAAAAATTCTTCATGAGAGCTGATTATAATCCTATATCTTCTAAAAATATTGTTTGGAATAATAGGAAGTGTTCATTTACTGCTACAAACACAGTTAGCAGTTACTTTCGGAGGAATGAAGGGGGTATGTACCTCATTCCCAGTGGAAGTATAACCTCCTCAGCACCACTGAAGAATAAGACAGGAAGCAAAAAGAAAAATCACTAATACAGATTTTTTCTTTTTAACCAAAACTTTCTAGTCCATCAGCGACGAGTCATTGTGGAAGTTCCTCATTTCCCCCCCGTACATAAATCACAGCAGAAAATTTCCTTCGAAAACCAAAAGGTTGATGTACACATAATGGCTATTTAAGGAACAGTATAGAACTGCTATGCAACTATTTACATATCCAACGTGTTCCCTTGTGCCTCAACTGAAGGGTACACATTAAACTAAGCTGATGGATTTATTTATTTCTGTAGTGCAAGGTACCTATCAAACATTCGAGCTGGCAAGATCCACAGGTCATTCCCTATGGGGAAAAAAAGTTACTGTAGTGCAAGAGAAAGCGCATCATTATGAGCGATGTTTTATTCCTTATTTCTTGTTTATTTTTTCTTTTCTCTCTTTCTCCTTAAGCCCAAAGTACCAGATGTAAATGCTGTAGCAAATTACGATGAAGAACAAGCTGCATAAAAAGAAATTTGAACACAGACTTTTTTTTTTCCTCCATTTCTTCGTGAGTGGGGCGATATTTTAGGCAAGCTGAAAAATCCATAAGGTTGTGTGCAAAATAAAGAAATAAAATATGATGCTGCTGTAACCAGAGGGTCACATCACTGTCTTGTAGCAAGAAGAGACTGAAATGTTGTCTCCATCTACTGCTTGATCATATAGACTGCTAATAAGGATCTCGAGAGGCAATCATAACAAGCAGCACCCTAAGTATAGCCTGGCTGTCACCTGATGGAGATGCATGAAAGCTGGCAGAATGCCCCTTTCTGATGCCCCAGATTTCTCTTGCCTGCAGGGCAAAGCTGAGAGAAAACTCAGTGTTGAGACACTCGCAGAATAGAGATGAGCTCAGAAAGAGACTTTCTGTAACTGTTCACTTAACATAAAGCAATAGCACAGTATTACACAAAGCCACCAAGAAATAGACCATTTTCCGTCAATAAAACTCAATTATATAGCCCTAAAGCAAAGGGAATCTGAACCCCAGAAGAAAAAGAAATTCATCCTAATGTTGAGGGCTTGCAAAAAGAGTGCCCTCCTCTCTCACCACAAGGTTCCGTCAGTGAAAGCTGTGGAAACTTTGAAACTACAGATGAGGCTCAAGTTAGTGCTCAGAAACGCTGGATACACTTCCCCACAGCCTAGAACGACTTTCTACCGGGAATGTCATTATCTGCGTGGCTGCTATGATGTTGCTCCCATAACTCACAAACATCCATAGAAGAAAAAAAAGCGTTAGAGGCTGAGAAATATTTAGTTGCTAAGTCTTTGAACATGGTCCTACGTTATAACCTAAAACAGACCAAATGGAAGGCAGGTGACATCCTGTGCACCTATATCTGAGGATGATTACGGCATATATTTCATTCCTAACATCTATTTTCCAGCAGCTCTCCTCTTCTCCTCAAGATGGACAGTTTTGAAAGCAAACAAGTTTCCCCTCTCAAAGGAAAAAAAAAAAGGGATGTCACATTGTTCACTAGATTACATATGGTCTAGACTGAATTGGCCTTCCTTGGTGAGGCAAGGGAAACAAAACTAAATAAAAGAGTCTGTTAAAGAAAGAAAAGCCTCGATCAATGCAAAATCACTTGGCAGATATGAATACAGTTTTTATTGCTGTTGGGGGGGTGGGAGGGAGAGGAGGGTATTTCTTTTTTCTTTTTTTTTTTTTTTTAATTCCGCTACTGCTGCTCGAAGAGATGACAGCCTAATAACATCTGCCTAGAACTGGATTGTAAGTTTACATTACACAGCATGTGTTCTGTCATTATTGCACTGTATGGTAGGATAATGGTTTTACTACACAGTGCCAGAGGCAAAAGATGCTTCTGAAAATCACTTAGGAATCAACATTGCAGAGGATAATCTGATTTTTTTTTTTTTTAACTATTATTACTTACCAAGATACAAATTCAAAATTATTATTATTCAATAAGAGAAGCTACAACTTGCATATTTCCCTGCCATGCCTCTCTAGCAGCACCCTGATCCAGGAATGTTTGGTAATGGATCAGTGCAACAAGCTGCCTGCTTCAAAAATACAGCATATCAGTGCCTTCAGAAGGCATTGAGGTTAAGGGAAATAAAAAATACAAGTCAAAGCTCATATCCATTATCTAGAGTTGGGTCACATATTACTCCTCAGGTCTCAAAGTGAAGCCTTGTTCAGTTATGATGAGAAAACTGTGTGAAATAAATTCCAATGCAAAGACTAGAACAAAGTAAATGAAACCAGGACACATGTGAAGGATTAAAAAAAAGTACCTGAAATAAGGAGAAAGACTCATTTGTTTTTAGGAAGGGAATTTTCCCTTACAGTGCCAAACATTTTGAATATGTGAGACACTACTGAAAATTCTGATTGTATTAAATAGCTGATTTCTTCTAATAAAAAAAAAAGTACTGAGAAAGAAGGGAAATATGGAATGCATTCCTAAAAAATTATTGTTTATCATCTCTTCTTTAACCAAAAGCCATACTGAGCACTGCAGAACTGAATGATGAAACATACTGCATCTATTTTAAGTATCGATCACTTGTAAGAAAAGAACATGAAAAGAACGTCTTTGTCAATTCAGAAAGTATACCAATGCCATAGTTGCAACATCTTTCTAAATTTAGGCAACTCCTACAATTATTAGGCATTGATATGCGTAGGAATGGGAGAAATGTACATTCTAACACCCCAAATTCTAAATGAGGGGGCAAGTACAGGAGAGCAGACCACACTGAAAGCACCCAGGTTTGGACACACCCTTCCTGTAGCTCTCCCCATCCCCAGGGCTCTCATGAACCCTTTTGGAGACAGAATATTAGGCCAGATTGATCACTGGTCTTCTGGCCCAGAGGGGCACTTGCTATGATTCTCCCATAACTAACTTTTACATTCTTGATAGGCAACTGCAGAAAAATCTCCCAGCCACAGGATGGAGAGAATATGTAACTTTTTCTTAAAGTTGCCTCGTTTCTGTGATGCAATGCAACTTGTCTTGTCTGACGTGTTCATGGCTTTGAGCTAATAAGGTGCCTTCTGTAGGTACTGTACTTCTCCATCAGAAACACCCGCGCTTACAGAAGAGAGAAGGGAGATATGAGTCTTCATTTAGCCTTCCTCAGGTGTGCTGTAAATTTACTTTCAACTGCCTACCCACTCAATCTGCTTGAAAACCCAAGATCTGACCATTCTGTGCAGCTAGAAGCTACTCAGTCACTGAGGAAGGTGATGACGTTCACCTCTCTACAGTGGATCATCATAAAGTCTAGTAGAAGATTTGTAACAAATTCCAGTCAAATCTTCAAAAACACCACCAAAATAAGATTACATGTCTTCCTAACATTTAACCACAGTATGAGTTTTCAATACTGTATTTGATAGTATTTTTCATAAACTCCTTAGCTTAATGTCATTAAAAAACCCCACTTCATTTGAATAGCTTACTTTCAGGAAAACGTACAATAAAGATGACTAGCAAAATTATATTATTCATTATTATACAGGGCTCTGCCACTAAGAACATGCTTTGGTATTCCCTTTTCCTAAATCACCACTATTAGCAAACCTCAGACAGCAGCTCATTTAATTTATAACATCCAGCTTGATTCTAGACATGATATGGTTTAAAGGGCACATACTGGAAATTACATGTAATTGATTATGGCTGACTAAAATCAATGTTTTGATAAAACCAAAGATGTCATCATTGTTCTGCACCAGGCTTGGCGCTGCATTTTCATCCCTTTAATATCAGAATAATAAAGAGCATTAATCATTCAGGAGAAAAAAATGCCCAAAACTTCTGGAAAGGAAGCAACAGCTAGAAATATCGTGCTGAAGATGGAAACATTCAGGGTCTGTTGGCTCTGAAATTTAGATCCCTTCAAAACAAGCAAGCATGTCGAGAAGTGTAATGCTTTTAATACTATATAGAATATGGTGTGTGCAAGGTGTGATGAATTACTGTGAATTAATACTACAATTTTCAAGGGAAGAGCTAACTATATTAGGAGCGTATCACAGAATGCAAACTACAACACTGCTGTAACCCTCCCTTACTTAGTCTCTTGCCTGCTTTCCTGAGCTACCTGCCTTTTCCTTTTCCTAGGTAGTAAAGCCAAAAGGAATTATCTAAAGTTTCATTAGAAAAAACATGCAAAGAGTGGTTGTATGGGGCTCAGTCCATTTGTCTTGTAGGGATGAAGGGTTAAGCTTACAAGGAGTTCAAGCTTATCCATCTAATACAAAAAACCTCCAACTTCAGCCAACCTTCCAATAAAAACCAATACGGCTATGCTCGTGCATGCCAGTGAATTACTAATAACTGAGAACTCGGCATATATGGTTCAAGACTTTGGGATTCAGAACATTAACAAACAATTTGTCAAGTTTATCAAATGAACACAAACAAGCTCCTCTTGTCCAAGAAAAGTGGGTGGGTAGTGTGGGTATAGCATAACACTAAGCTTCTAGAAAGAGATAATGCACGTGATGCTACTATCTCACAGTTGACAAATGCAGTTTAGGAGATTTCAACTAAGTTCCAGCCACTCGGTGATATTTCTTAATACAGATTAGTAACCTCTTAAGCAAATATTCATAGGAATGTACTTTAAAAAGAATTTCTGAAATGACCTGATCGTAAAAAAGTGCAAGAAGTTGGGGGAATGAGAGGCTGCATGACAGCAGAATTCTACTGAGTTTGCCAATAAAGAAACAAATAATTTCTGGGATTCCAGTGTACTACCACTATTCTATTAAAAATAAACCAGAAAAACTGTGAGCATAGTAGAACTCTCTGCCAGCAGAGATGAGCAAATAATGCTAATTACAAACAAGCCTTCATTGTAATTTAAAACATGAACCCTCTGTTCACATTCCCTACATTTCCTTCCAGTTGGGTATTCTGCTGAATGAGTTTATTCCTGAAAACATTTGCCAAAATTATGTTTGGACTCATTTAATTAAAGTTTGTAAAGTGCGCTAAGATCTATAAGCAGAGAGATGCTATGGACGTAAAGCACTGTCTCAGATCTGCAAAAATAAGAACTTACCCATTCATCCACTGAATGAGATTGCTCTCATTGATTTCAATGGGCTTTGAATAAGGTCTAATTTCCGACAAGCGTTATTTTCCTTAGAAGTCACATGCTGAAGTAAACACCACTCCACCATATATCTACCAGTAGTTGAATTACAGCGTCAGCTGAGAAATGTCTCCTTTTGTACACGGATTTAAAGATCTCTGTTATTTTCATACGCAAGTCAAAGTTCATCTTCAAAGTATTAAGTCTTCATCCAAGCTAAAGGCTCTTTCCGTTATCTTAACAGAGATAATTGATTTTCTTACTTCCTTTTACAGAAAGAATTCAGTACGATAATGAATTCCCAAAGAATGCCCCTGCCAAAGTTAGAATTATTGGAAAATCATTGCAGAGATGTCTTCTGTTTCTGAAATACATTGTTATAATTTAGAGTTCAGCGGGTCTTTCTAAATGCACACCAAATGTGACATGGCCTAAATTGACAGCATCAAGGGCTAATAGAGCACGCTACAGTCAGAAAAGGAGCATGCAATTTACACTCTTAAGCTGGCTGGACTCACTCCTCCGGAATTACAAACCTCAAATGCTACCAAATCGTTAAGTGCGAAAGAAGTCATGTGCCGGGACCGATTCTCCCACCGTTCATTGTGATTTGAAATTCATGGTATTTGAAGAACATAGTCTGCTTATGAATTAAGAAGGTATTATTTTTTTCTATCCTTGTTTCTCAGGGGGCAAGGAGTGTTTCGGATAGCTGTGTTTATACCTCCTGGCAAGAATCCTCACAGAGAGATCTGTACTTTTACCCTGAATTTCTGCCTCATCAGTGGCTTCCCTGACCTCCTATTTCAAACCTGCCGCCTTTGTTGTTCAGCCTTAATTATCAAACTGTCATTGTGCCCCCTCCCTTCCTCCAAGCCCTCCATCTGTGACTGCACATAAAATCTTCGTTTCCTTCTCATGTGCTTCCTAGTCATTCGTCCCCCCATTTAATGTTTCACAAACTCTACCTCTGTATTGCCTTTAATACCATCCCATTTCTGTACTTGATTTGCTTACCTTTGCATTTCATACAGGACTAAATATATTATTAACTGTCTTGGTGACTATAAAAACTGTCTTTTGAAATCGTTCTTCAACAATGAGGCAAAAAAATTGCCAAATACTATATACAAGAAAAAGAAGACCGGGACTGACTATAAAACAGAGCTACAGTACTATAAGCTTTAAAAGTCTATGAATGTTTCGAGATTTCTAAACCACTTGCACTAATTCAACATGAAATTCTGACAAACACGAAAGGTACTCAATGTCTTGTTAATGCATTACTACCTGTCCCCCTGTGTACATTAAAATCACGTTCTGTCCTTCAGTCCCGAGCATACATAAAATGTACATTCAGCTACAGAATTTCCTTTCTCTTTCACTGTGGTAGTTCAGAGAATCTACTTTATAAAAATATGCACTTAGCGTACTGCCCCTCCCTGCACACTGCATGGTCTCCTAATAGGTATCGGAAGATAATATAAACACAAATAAGGGTGGTAATCAGTGACACGGAGTCTAGTCGAAGGCAAGTAACTACCCGTGTACCCCAGGGATCAACACCAGGTCCAATACCGTTCAACGTCTCCATTAATCATCTGGATGATGGGATGACACGTAAGCCCAGCAAGTCTGCTGATGGCACAAAGCTGGGAGCTTTGGTTGTGCTGCCATCCAGAGCGACCTCAACAGGCTGGAGGAAAGGACCGACAGGAACGTCATGCAGTTCAACAAAGGTAAATGCAAAGTCCTGCACCTGGGGATGAAAAAAACCCCATGCACCAGTGCAGGGCTGGGGGCCAACCAGCTGGAAAAAAGCTTGGCAGAAAAGGACCTGGGTGTCTGGGTGGACACCAAGTTGAACATGAGCCAGCAATGTGCCCTTGCCGCAAAGGCGGCTCACGATACCCTGGGGCTGCATGAAGCAAAGCAATGCCAGCAGGTCGAGAGAGGTGATCCTTCCCCTCTACTCAGCACTGGCGAGGCCACACCGGGAGTACTGTGTCCTCAGCACAAGAGAGACGTGGACAGACTGGAGAGAGTCCAGCGAAGGGCCGTGAAGATGATGAAGGGACCGGGGCATCTCTCCTACAAGGAAAGGCCGAGAGAACTGGGACTGTTTAGCCTGGAGAAGAGAAGGCTCCAGGGGGATCTTACCAAGATATTCAAATACCTGAAGGGAGAGTGCAAAGAGGATGAAGCCAGGCTCTTCTCGGTGATGCTCAGTGACAGGACCAGAGGCAATGGGCACAAACTGAAACACAGGAGGTTCCCTCTGAACATCATGAAACACTTTTTCACTGTGAGGGTGACCAAGCACTGGCAGAAGTTGCCCAGGGAGGTGTGAAGTCTCCCTCCTTGGAGATATTCAGAATTTGTCTGGACATGGTCCTGGGCAAGCGTCTCTAGGTGGCCCTGCTCAAACAGGGGGGTTGGGCAAGATGATCTCCAGAGGTCTCTTCCAACTTCAACCGTTCTGTGATTCTGTGAAATGTTATTATCAAGATCTGAAATTAAAAGGTGGTTTAAAAGCCACATTTTACACAGTAAACAACATTAAAAATTGATGCTATTTGCCTTCATACCAAAAGATTTAATCCCCCACCACATACATAATGTTTCCTACATCTAAACCTAAATCAACTTGTTCATTTTTTTTTTTTTTACGCTCTTAAACAGTCATCAGGGAGGTGCAAAATCATTGGAGGTTTAGTTCTCAGAAGGCAAGGCCCTTTATCAGAAGGGTTTACCTTCTTCGGTGATTATAATTGGACATTTTATTATAAGACTCAACACAGAATATTACTTTACAATGCAAATCCTCAAGTCTCTGGGAACCGAGATCACATTTATACACCTGGATCAGGGAAAATAACTGTATTCTGTGTGTAGGAGAGGTTTGAATTTTAAAAAATCCAATGTAATTCTTCACTGAAAAGAAACTAAAACATAGTGAATTACTATTTTAATCGGAAATTTCACAAATTGAAAATTGCAGGGTGGTGGCATTTTTTTTTGTTTTCTTAAGGGAAGAAATATGAAAAGCACGTTTCCTGGGTTACCGAGACATGCTCATATTCTGTCTTTACCAAGGTAAAACCATTACTGTGCAGACCATGGCATTAAACAGACAAAATTGGTTCACCAACACTACTAGATTAGTAGATTACTTACTAGATTAGCAATTTGGCCACCACAAAAAAAAAAAAGGTGAGGAGAGCTTGTTCCAGAAAGGTGGGGTAAACTCAAAACATTTCAGAAACAGAGTATTTCAACAAAATTTCATTTCTCCACCTAATACGTACACACACGTTCTAATCTTGCACTGACATTCCCATCAAGATTTCAAGTCTTTTTGTACAACCTTCAGAAATTCCACGATTTATTATAAATGTCAAAGACTGTTCATCTTAACCACTCAAATGAAAACAAAAACACAAGACTTCAACTTTTTTTTTTTTAGTGTCTTGCGAAGTATTTTCCCCTGAAGAAAACTGTAATTACATATTCACTTATCCACTTAATGATCCACAATTATTTTTCATTTGGTATGTATAGTACCCATAAATCAAATGTCCACAGGAAATCCTCAAGTATAAGAATAACCTACTAGGTAGACCACAAGATACACAGTTCTTGGGATAGTGCTGAATTGGGATGCAGGATGTCATCTGTGCCCTTCAGTACCCATTTGCACATACTAACACGAGAACTAACACATTCTTTTTAATATGTAAATTGCATTGGGAACATAGTTTAGCAGACTCTTTTGAACACATTTCAATGTCAAGAAATTGATAAAGTTGGCATAACGATATGGACTCCATTCATAAGGTTGAATAGAGGTGTAACTTTACAGAAGTACAGAGAAGAACAAGGCATATAGCCAAGAACTGCATTTCTGTCTCAGATCCAAAAATAAAAATGTCCTTTCATTTTTTTAATTACAACTATTTCTTTGTTGTCAGGAAACAGCATGACCTCACCTTTGAAAATAAGACCAGGAAAAGGGAGAAAAGGGAAGTCTCTCCCAAAAACTTGAACGTCTGTTGTGATTACCCTCTCACCTATCTTCTAGGTCAGACAAGAAAAGGAAAATACCCAGTAACATCAGGGAAGCGTATTGAGTCCTTCAAAGATCTCGTCCACATTCTGACAAGAGAGTTGTGATTTCCTCTTTAATTCAATGAAAACTGCCATGGTATTCACTCTGAACTACCTTAATATTCACCCGGTCTTCACAGACCAGATTCTTCCAAAGGTTGACGCTAAGTATCAAGTGATGATCTACACATTTACCATTCAAATTTTTGATCTGTACATTGCTTTCCAGAGCATAGGTGATTAGGAAGCACTGGAGTATTGGCTGCTTTGTTAAATGTTTCAGATTCAGTCTTTGCTAGCGTTGCTTAGCCAAGGCTGAAAAGGGTACACAGAGCATGGCAACTCGGCCAAAAATAGGGACTAAAGGCTACTGAGCACAAGATGAACAGCTACTGACTGAACTGCTTCCAGCGGTGAATTGATATAAGATTTAACCACAAGAATGACTGACCTTCCAACTGGTTCTGAAAATAGCACTATTTCTTCTGTCCTAAAGTTCATGGTCATGTACACAGCACACCCACTGAAGCTCTGCCTTTCGAGAGGAATAACAGATACTACTCAGTACGGAATAGATACCACTTACCGCAAGTGCTACCGACTGCAAGAAATACTGAAGCAAAAATAGAAAGTGTAACTACTAATCTACCATTCATTACATTTTTAACGGATGCAACAGTTCTGAAGACAGCAAAAAAATGACTACTAACAACAATGTGTTTGTAACGTATTATCCATCTACAGATGCACGTGAACAAGAAGGGAAAAGCAGTCTCCTCCATTATCTCTTGAGGGCTATCAAGGGAACACAAACTGCAAATATCTAATTGTAACAGATGCCAGGCCTCACAAATATATCAATTTTCATCCCTGAACAGATATTTTGAACAGCCCAATGGGACTGTGCACGTTTCAATAAATATCCACATGCTCCAAAACCAAGACCATATCTTATTTGTAAGAGGACCACTACGTTAGAAAGATTATTACAAGAAAATACTCAAGGGAGAAGTCAAGCTCTCCTTTGTAATTAAACTTCATTTGAAACTGAAACAAAAGACTTCCTAAAAGAGAGACTTCTAAAGCTCTCAGAATAGTTTTCTCTCGTAACAGTCATGCAAAATTTAGCAAACGTTTACAGCATTTGACTTTGCTCAGAAGTAGAGCACTAGCTTGGTTCTTCCTTTCCAGAAAAAAGGGTTTTTTTTCAGCATAATAGGACAAACAAAAGCAAAAAGGACTCTCCGTATTAGAAATGGTGTGGGCTTTTCCTCTCACTCACATGAACTATCATACTACCATCTTTCCTCCATTCAGCTGCCCACAAGAAGTTCTTAAAGAAAAGGTCAAATTTCTTCTTTGGGTATTATCAATAAGAGGCTATTAGCAAAAAAAACCAGTGATATAATACATTAAACTTCTTATTCTACGCAGCAGTTTGCATGAACCCATTCTCAGAAGATATTATTTCTAAGAATACTGTTGCCATAAACTCACAATTATTTGTGCGCAACATGCAAATTCAGAAAATTCTCAAACAATCCTGACATTCCAAATTCTTTTTCCCAAATGTATCACACCTCCCTCTGCCTTTGTTTTTTGGGGGTGAAAAGTACTTCTAAAATTTCTGATAATTTGTTTCACTATTTTTCAACCCACAAATATTTGAAAACTTGTTCCAAAGCCAGGCTTAAAAATTCTTTTCATGACTGGAATAACTTGCTGCACAAGGGAAAACTGACAGAGGAGGAACAATCAGATGAAATAGATGAAATGAAGAAAGCTGTGACCCAACGGGAAAGTGATAGATATCTTTCTCAAACTTAAGGAGAAAATGTGAAAAAGTAGAAAGATTAATCTAAAGGAGAGGAAGCAAACATAATTTAAGGCTCAGGACTTGAACTTGAGCCAGATATGAGAGATAGAGTAAACTGTCAAAAGACAGCAGAAAGAACGAACTAACTATAGATACTGTTTCACTTCTGAAGACCTAATCAGAGACTTAGAAGTGGTTTAAATGAGAAATGATTGGGTGGAGAATGATTTGTGAATCCTTCTGCTTGTTGTAATATGATGACCTAGTTAAGAAGAAATATGAAAAATGGAATACCAAGGACTTTTTTTTTAATCTTCCATTAAGGTCTAGCCAAAGTGAAAGAATTTTTTTTTTATTCACTCTATAAAGTCAGCAGAAAAAAAGTTATCTGAGAAACAAAGGAAAAGCAGTGAGAGACAAAATAATTTCTCATTAGCAGATGAAACCTCAACGAATCAAAATTAACATTACAAAGCAAGACAGTTATTCATACATCAAAATTCTCAAGGAGAAAAGAGAAATTGCTTAAAAACAAATATTTTGGGTGCAAACAGACGCAACACAAGCACAAAACTTGGAACAAAAATGGCAATTGTGAAATTATATTCCAAGATGGCATATGAATAGTGGTCAGGAGACCTAGTTGGCTAGATAACAAGGATTAGATTCACAGTCTGGCCATGCTATGAAAACAAAAAAATAATATAAAAAAATCTGAGACTCAGTGAACCCACTATTCCAAGAACTTTCTGGATCACTTGGCACCTTTGAAATTTTCATCCTAAAACATCCCAGTGCCTGTTGAGAGAGAATTCATTAATCCCATCTATGCAGTATGTATACGCACATAAGTATTCCACAGATATGCACATGGGAAATCATAGGCTGGATGTACCCAGCTGCCATCCCCACCGATGGCTCTCCAAAACCCACACAAATATCCAAGGCACTTCACATACTCCTGTAAGAGACTCTGAAATTCAGCAACTTGTGTAAAATAAGGCAGGCAGACAAATAATAATAGACAAAGATAATTTCTACTATCACTACCACAACAAGTGAAAAAGAAACTTTTCGAAGTCAAAAATTAGAAAAAAATATTCACTGAAACCTAAATTTGAATGTGTAATTCAAACGCTTAGAATTCCCTTTCATGTGGCAAATACTGACCATATAGAGTCTAGAAGAGTTCCTATAGGACCCAAGACCTAATTTACATCCTTAAAAAAATTTACTAAAAGTAACTTTAAAAAGGTACTAAAGTTAAAGAGCAAACGTTTCCTTGTAAATCATCAGCTACTCCCACATGGGGAATACAATTACTGTAAGCAAGAGCATTATATTATCAGTTTCCAGTGTAACTTAATGTAAATGTAAGATTTTAAGAAGAAAAATTACCTCACACAGGAAAAATACTTAGGGAAACGAAGTTCACTCTAAAAAAGGACAGCGTGCAAACGGAAAGGAGACTAGCAAGTACTTTGGGATTTGACGTGAAATCGCTTGCAGCTAAAATAAATGAACAAGCCTGTTAGACAAAATTCTTCTGAATCTGGAGAAACAACAGAGACTAGAAAAACAAGACAGGAAGAATAAGGAGCTTAAAGACATATGGGAACCTTTCTTTTCTTATTCCCCTCTCTCCTCCCAGCCACACACGGAAAGAACTCTCTAACCATTTCTGCAGAAGAAACTAAAGCAAGACAAAATTTTCCTGCACAGATTGCGGAAGCACTCAGAAAAATGGGCAGTTTCAGTGCATCCTCCTTACTGTTTCTCTAGCTGCAAAAAGGAGTGCAAAAGTGAAGAAACTGCTCTGAAAACAATGGCAAACTTTTGTTGCAATAGAGGAACATAGACATAAAAATGCATCAAAGCTCAAAACCTGATTTCAGTTACGTTTCATCGAAAATTTGCATTATTTTTCCCCCAACCAAAAAAAATTCCAGAGTTAGCATTTAAAATGGGTTGCTTTGATTTACTGCAAAGCACGCAGACCTTTGACTTCATTAGTCCCCATAAACATACACCCCTTTTGAGTTCACGTGATTTTTGTTAACATAGATCCTAAACCTCAGGAACCCAGAAAATGGCTTTAAATTTTAAACCAATCTTGGCTGATCCAGAAATACATGATAGAAGCTTGAAGCAAATGTCTGAGAGGCATTACTGGCTACATGCATCTCAGCATAATGTCAGACTACATCAGGATTTATTCCTTTCAGGGACTTTTCAAACAAATCCTGAACTGCTTTTCTTTTTAAGTTTCCAATTTTAATTTCAATATTTAGCTTCACTTTTTGCTAATGCAATTCAATACTGATGCAAGTGATATTAGTTACAGAAAAACAAGAGAACAGCTAACTCTGCTCTAGTCATACTCCTGAGCAATGGAACACAGATGCATGTGCCAGTTTTCCTACTAAGGTGTAAATCTCTTTGCAGTAGCATTTTCTTACACTGATACCTGAAGCCTGTTAATCAGAATGCATGAATAGCTAAGTGAAAAAATATTTTTTTAAAATCGCTATACCAACATACGTATAGCCAAATGGACGCGCGCAGGCATGCACACGTACATGCATTCAAATACATATTGAGAATCATTCTGTTCTTCAGAACAACATTTCTTGCATATGAGAAGAAAAATAGCATCTTTTTTTCCACCTATGGGGGAAGGAATGTGAAAATAAGAAGTAAACTCACTCAGTAGGCATCAAAGCAAAAGCCAGGATTAAAATGTAGGTACCTACAATCTCACAACAGTCCAATAAATTAATTTACCAGTGATGTTGCGACTTCTGAGCTTTTTTTTTTTTTCCTCCCTACAGCCTTAGGTTATACCATACACCTGTACAACAGATGGCAAAGCCTTGGGCCACTGCCTTAAAGCCTTAGCGCAGGGAGCTGTGGTCTTCCCCGGATATCTATGTAATTAGCAAAGGAATTTTCACCAAAAAACCTAGGAACTAATTGCATAATTGCCTGAAAAAGCACATTTTTAGTATGTTTTCAGCAGAAAATGAAGGAAAAATCGTAGCTTAATTGATCACGTCAGAAAAATTTGGGATACTTAATCAGCGATGCGTTTTCTGTGGCTACTTTGGCAAGGATAACTCCACAAGGAAAAACAATTAGGAGCAAACGATACGAGATGAACACCGGCAGCTCCAGGTCACGCAAGGGATAAGAAAAGAATCTAGTAAAGAAAAATTGGAAATCTTAGATTGGTCTCAATCAATTTTAATTAGTCATCTTTTAATATATCTCTATTGATTTGGGATTTCAGCTCATTCATGTAATTTTTAATGATTCCAATTCACTTAGAAAGAAAACTAGATGATTTATATATCACTTTCCATTTTCACAACGTTAGCCACAAAACAGGCCTACCCCTTTACTGGATTTCACTGGGCAAGGCAACTCTATTTAAGCACAGCTCCATCCCAGCCTGCTACGATGCCATCTAGTGATTCTGGAGCACATCATAAGTCAAAAAATGCTTGCAGGTTGACGTTACGCTTCTATACTTGTAACATGGGAAAAGGTAGAACAATAAAAAGCTGTCCAAAGAGCAACGTACGTAGACAAGGATTTACTGGAGTATGTTTTTACCAGGACATCACCCAGTGAAACGTAATAAACCCAATGTGTCCATTTTTATTTGTATCTCTTGTGAGGTTAAAAGATTACTTACTCCATTACATCCTCAAACACCTTTCCAAAGGATAAAGCATTTGTGGGAACACAGGTCTGTTCTGAAAAGAATCTAACAGTGCTATTAAAAAGCCAATATCTATGATACTGAGCTTTTAAAATCAATGCTCTTTAGCATAAAAAATAAACTTTTATCCCAAAATTACACTAACTTTTATTGGAAAAACATAACAATTTTTGCTTATTTTCTTTTCTTTCTTATGTTTCCGCTTTCTTTGTTTACAGGAAAAGAGAGGCCAAATGAAACAAAACTGCAGCAGTGGAAAAAGGAACAAACACACCAGAAAAACTCTCTCTTTTTTTTTTTTTTACTTCCTTTCTCATGAAGAGAAAATCCATGGAAAATTGAAGCAAAACAAAGTTCAGTTCATATTTTTGTAGCTCAAAATACTACTTCTGTAAGCATTACTGTGGGCCATAGTAGCAAGTTAAATCAGTTCAAACTGTGCTGAGGCACCAGCTAGGAATTAAACAATGGTCAGAAAAGCTGTACTATGTTTTCCATTACTTTAATACTAAATATTCAAAATACCTTTTTGCTCCGGGTGTTGCTTACAACTAGAGACAGAACACCAGGCAAGGCTTATCACATTAACAACGATTGAAATAGCTGAAATGGGAACCTTTGAAATCAGTGACATGGACCTGTCACTTGCTTCTCAAGAAACATTCATTAACCCTTGTTTCTCAAGATGCCCTGTAACACCTGCTAAAAGGCCTAAGAAAGGAACTTCAAATTAATTGATCAGTGCATTCAATTATTTTTTTAGAATGTCTCAGAATTCAGGACTTTGTAGAACAATGTGATAACAGCCTGGCAAGGAGGAAGAAAAGCTGGAAGCAAACATACACAGAAGTTCCCCTTACATCAGACATCAGATAGAGACAGAAAAAATTATGTAGGGCAAAACCGAGTACAGAAAAGATACAGGCTTTCTCCCATGAACTGCATTTTCTCACATAACCAAGCACTCAAGTCCCCAAAACTGATCACCAGTAAGGTTTTGCTTTATTATTTGCACAAATAATTACCTAATGACTATGCAACTTTACCTGCGTCCTAGGAATACAGTATCCTGACGTTGCCTTTGAAATAAAAGGTTCTACAGGAATGTACCACCTACCTCACATATACAACCTGTATTGAATATAAATCAAGACTATCCAAATAAATTTGGTATTAAAAAAACAATCTGCTGAATGACTCAACAAACTGGGGGAAGGTGAAGAGTTGTCTGAGTCACAGAGAGAATTCAACATTGTGCAGGCAGATTTTCTGTTTTATTAACTAGAACTGCGTAGGATTTAATGATCTGAATGAACCCTGCCTTCATGAAATGAACTCAAATGTCTTCCTAAAGTGAGAACATACACACATCTGTCAAAAGGTAATCATGACAGTACGTGTACTGCATATATGCATGTATGCGTAGGTTGCCTATATTCTGACGATTAACCAAAAAATTCAAAAGCTATAAACATGGATTCATGGGGTGGAAGAACGAGCTGTGTATTCACATTTGCTTGAGATACATTGAACCAGAAGAAATAACAGGAAGACAGTGTACAAAAAAAAGGTTATTTTTCTAAAAAATTAATTGGGGGGGAATGTCCATCATAAGGTGCTTGCTATCATTTTGGCATCACTGGATTGAAGCAGGTAGAGAAGAAGAAAGATGTTTGGTTTCATTGAAAAGTTACAATTCAAGCTACATTTTAAGAATAGTAACGCTATATTCTTCACTGATATAATTTCAATGACCTCAAGAGATTGGGAATTCTTGTGGAAGAGTGCCAGAATTATTTTTCTGTGCTAATTGAGAAGACATTAAGAACAAGCCTGCTGATTTCTAAGTTGAACAAATACAAAGTCCATACAGCTACGTGCAGTGGTTTTTTCCCCCCCAAAACAAAGAATCTTTCTTTCAGAGAAAGTAATAATAAAAAATATGTGGTGGTTTTAATGATTTAAACAACATATCACTTAAAAATTACAGCTCTAAACCTGAAGTTGATGTCAAATTCATGATTTACTGATGATAGTATCCACAGACTGCTGCAGCTTCCTCATCAATTCTTAATGATAAACTGCACCTCTTGCCCAAAATTATGTTTCTAGTATAGCAGTTATTCATAATGCAAACACAGAAAGGATACTACAATTTGAAATAGAAAGCTGGAGGAGCAGGGCAAGATGACCCACTGCCAGCAAGAAGAAAGTCTTCCAATTAAGATGCTGGACTGAGTCTCAGAAAACTTACTTCACGCTTATGCCACAGGATTCCCCCCCCGACATCTGCAACGTGTGCTCTGTGTCTGTTCCCGACCAGAAAGTAGAGAGAGTAATACTTCTCTGATTAGAGCATAGTTGTCTCTAGCCCCACAAGTAGGACACTTCTTTTTTGGAACAAGTGGTCAAAAATAGAACGGGATTCTTCAGTATGGTCATAACCTTCTCTAGTGGCTCAATGCATTCAGGGAAATGATACTTCTTTTAGCATAATGTAGCCTAGCACCATCCAAAACAATCCTTTGGTTCTCCTCACAAGGAGGAAAAGAAAACATAGGATTAAAGCCTAACAATATTTCCCACTTAATTGCACAGTAATTGCTGCAATGACTGACAGTAAGCAACCGTAATAAAGGCTGCATCGGCTGGAACATGCAAAGCTACCTACGTTTCTCCAGATTCCCTAACAGGCTAATTTTGGCTCTGTTAACTTCAATTGTATTACAGTCTATCAGAGTTTGGTTTTACTTGACGTTTGCCTAAAATGCCAGCAACGTTTGACATAAAACCTCTCTATCACCTCTGAGAGACCTGTGAGAAAGTAAACATCTTGTTTGACCTGTGTATGACAAAGGGTGCAAGAATAAACAGCCAAAAAGAACATAAAAGAAGTGGTTATGTTAAAATACATTAGTAAGGATTACTCACATCATCATAACGTCCTGTAACTTAAAATTTCAAAGGAAAATTAATACAAAATCAATAGAAGTCAAGAGACAGATACAGAAAATGATTAAAGATATGGAAAGACTCTTATACGAAAATACAACATAATAGTATGGATGAAAGAGTGAGTATTTCTTCCAGATAAAAGATTAATAATAGGTAGTTGCACTAGCATCCTTCTCCCCTCCTTCCCTCCTCCCCGCAAACAAATCACCCTTGCACTGGCAATAGATCCATTCCAGGTTGATTAGGAGATCCTTGAAATAGGACAGCTACTACCCTGAGCAGTCCTGCCACCCTGACCGGAGCTGGGCCAACAGTGGCAATTTTGGTAAATAAATCAGCAGGGGAAGGGGGTAGGGAAACACGTGAATGGGTACTACTTCTACTCCTTTATGGGGGTAGCAATAGGCACACACACACGCTATAGGTTCATCAGATGGTATAATTTTCTTTCTTAGCGCAGAAAGATGATGCAAGTCACAGTAAACCATAGAACTCATTAGCTTTTTGTGGTGGTTTTTTTTAATTATAAACATAGAACAAGTAATAGTAGTAAAACCAGTGTTCTTAGCAGGATAAAAAAATGTAACATGAATATGCATCCATCTTTAGGACAAAAGTTACTATTTATGCGGGAGAAGTATGGCCATCCTACGATTCTTTTACTCTTGCACCTCCAAGGAGGAGAAACCCATTGTGAGAAAAGCTTTGCTGAAGCTTCGCTGGAGAACGAACAAAGCAATCCCTCGTGCTCCGCAGGTAGCGTGTTAATCACCTGCTGCAAGCTAAGAGTGAGTAGCTCTGATAGATTCCTACAGGGAGCAGGCTACCACGCAAGGACAGCACTATACACTACAGCATTGCTCACAGGTTGCTCCAAGGCACATTTTCGACATGCAAAACCCCAACTATTTCTTTTGATGAGGTTGGTTTACAAAGTGAAACAGAAAAACAATAAAGGCAGAACAAAGGATGAATGAGAGCGGTTATTACTGGGAGAAAAATGATGACTCACATTAGCTTGCTGATGAATGACAAAAGCTTGATAGCTGAACTCATTGTGTCTCCACTTTGTTAGTGAATTTGTAGCAGTTCAGGGGCTGTTCAGCTCAAATCAATTTGTTAGGAAACGAACTTTAATTATTTGTTTCAAATCAATGCAACTTTTAAGCTGATTCTCACAACTTTGTGGTATACTAGGGAGAAAAAGGTGAAAATCTCTGTGCTGCTAATAGGCCTACTAACTCTCAAATCACAAATACACAGAGAGATTAAAAAAATATATATATTTTTAGAAGTCACCAAGTAATTTGACTCCACATGAGACACTGGGATATGTGACAGAATTACACAAGCATGAACAAAAACAAGATATCGTTAATAGGAACAAATACGTTGTCAAGTCCAGGACCAAGCATCAGTTGTCAAAGTTCGTACCTGCTAAGAAAAGGGACCAGTTGGAAAGCTTTGGAGAAGCAGGCCTTAAAAGGGTAATTCCAATAGTTCCACCAAGATACAAGGCAGCACCCATTCCAAAAGAGATCAATGACCTAACACAAATTCCCTGATAAGAGGTGAGAGACCTGCAATAGATGCTGAGAGGAAGCTGTAAACCCCAAAAGCACACCAAATCACGTAATAGCTTGCCATAAGATATGGGTTTTTTTTTTTTTCTGGATCTTCTGAGTACAAGGACTGAAAACTCCTGACAATTTATGCTTGCTAGCCCAGGAGGCTCTTAAAACTCAATTTGTAAACCCATCATGTTTCTGCTAATTTCCGAGACTCTGGACTCAGTTATATCCACCAAGGATGTGTCCTACAGAACATTTATCTTTCACTTCGCCCTCTGTTTCACCAAAAGCTCCTACTCGTAACAACTCTAAAACTTCACCTCTGAAGTAATATTTAACTGGCTAAAGAACAGCAACCTTGGAACTGAACACTGCAGTGGCTGCAGGTAAAAAAAAAAAACAGTAAGGATCTTTTTTATGCTTCTTGGCACCGATAAAAAATTGGTTCATAGCTGTCTTCCTGAGAATATGAATAATAAAAGCTAAAGCACGTAAGGACAGAAAATCTTCATCAGAACATCCCCTCAATTTAACCTCTGTTCAAGTTCTCAATGTAAATGAGTTTGCATAAAAAATATACTACCCCACAGCTACTAGAGTTTTCATAAAGCCTCCACACATCACAGTGAAGGAAAAAAAAAGAAAGTGAGCGTCAAGGAAGTAGCAATAATCCTTACTTTACCTTTCTTTCACATTCAACTTCCAATAACAGCATCCTCCTCACTACAAAATCTCTTCTAAATCTCTCCAATCCAGCCTCTGTTATTTCCTCCATCTCATAATGCAGTTATTCTACATGATTCATAACTGCCCTGCGATTATTTCAATATCTATGGGAACTGAGCTGTACTGAGACACAGTCCACTCCACAGAGGTCCTGTTTTCTGCTGCCTGCTATTTACTTAGTCATTTTGTCTTTCACAAAATTGGGATTGCTCAAACAAGCAGAATGGGAACCTGTAAGTAGGTTTGGAAAAAGCAGTCTATCTCTTGCCTCCATCCATGCAGAATCGCTGCTCTTTTTACCCCACTCCTTTCCCTGCACACATAAAGCAAAATGTGTTTTGAAAGCTTTGTTGTTGCCAGATATCATTGTGCTATCTTCATCCACTGTTGAAAAAGAAAGCATACTAAGTTTTGGCTATAAGGCTCCTGCTCAGTTTTTCCCAGATTAATACATAGCACACAACACACATCAACGTGCAAGTGTTTTGTGCCTCAGAAACTAATAGTGCTTTAAAAGTATTCATTAGATTTTATGCTACCCTGGAGAAGAATTTCACATTTCACAGATGGAGGAATCAAGAATGAATGATCGAGTCACTTGTCCGAAGTAATTTAGTAGCAAATTCAAGAACACAACCCAAGTCCCCTACTATATCCAATAGGCCATACGCTTCAATATCACAGTTAGTATCAACAGAAACCCCTTTTGCAACTTCTCGTGTTTAATGAATCTTTCTGATCAAGCCTGATACTAAGATGTCCCCTTACAGAGAGAAGAGATTAATGAACTGCAGTCTTGATCTGAAATGACAGTACTCCACTAACAGTCAGGGGTTTGGATTGCTTGCCATCTGTTCGTTCATGTATAATTTCAACAGAAAAATCATCAACTAAGCTAAATGAACAATTTTGTGACTTGAACTTCGTAGGTCATTTATCTCTGAAGGTTTAAGATAATTAGGCTATAATAACTGCCACATTTTTATTATCAAATGCACAATATAAGGAAAATTTGTTTTCCATACAGAGTTTCAAATTCTGAGAACCACAGGGACTTTTCTAGATGCTAAATATCTGCAGCTCCCACTGATTTCACAGGAGCAGTGAGTGGTCAACATCTTCTGACTTTTTAGAAATATAAAAACAGCAGCATCAAATCAAGTAACAGTCTGGTAAGCCAATGATCTGCTCATCAAAACATAATGAGGTCACTACCATATATTTTTCAGAATTTTTCCTGCCCACTTATTTATTAACTTTATTATCTGATTCTGGGACATCGCCTTTTTGCTATAGACACTATTAACAGAGGTTTAAAAAAAGAAAATAAACTATAACTATATTTTATTTGCTGTATTATTTGGTATTCTGTTCTACTCTTGCTCTATGAGTTAACAGAAGTAACTTTTTTGAAGGTAAGAAATAAAAAAGGACGACTATTTGAAAAAGTTTTCAGAAAAGGACACTGCTTGTGAGTATTCAGATAGTATAGATTCTGCCTTTATGCTTAATGGGAGTTCTGAAACATAATTGCAATGGTTAGAGAGCAGTAGGATGTTATTCTCCTGGAACCTGCCACCATTAGTAAGCGATGATCCTCACGGGAAAAGGCTAAGCAGTATGAAGTATTACACATTTATTGATACCTTTGGGCTTATCAATCCACTTTTGAATAAGAGAGTGGTGAATAAGGAGTGGTACTTACTCAGTAACAACTACAATTTGAAAAGGAGTTACTGGCAAAGGGAAATTTAGAGACAGCCTAATCTTGGGGGAAAATTTCTGACGTATTCCATTCTATTTCTCTAGAATCAAGTGTTCTTTAAATTAAAGGAGCTGTAACCCTTAACACCCTTAAGCCTTAACACTGTAAGAGGAATTCTAGCACTAATATTTTGATTTACCTATAGGAAATGGAAACTCAGGAGTCATAAACCAAGGACTCAATCCTGAACTGATCAACACATCACCAGTTAAGATGCTTCATTTTGTTCCATTTCAAAATTTAGCTCCAGAAATTAAATGGCAGTCAAGAATTCCGTAGAGCCAGGGAAATCTAATTATTGTGTTGGAAAAAGAGGAAGATGTTAAGTAAAAGTATTTGAAGTTATAACTGGTCAAGGAATTCAGTGGGTCTTCCAGGATTGGGGAGGGGTAAAAGGGTGGGAATTTATACTTGTAATGGGTTTGACAATTAGTTTTTACAGTTGGGGTGGATTGCCCAGGGAATACTGGATTTAGATCTTTCTCGAACTCACCTGTGTGAAGCTATGCTTTTAGTATCTGAATGTCAGGACATTGCCTACTGACTTTGAATACTGAGCTAAGCTTACCTATTTTGAGGAAGGAAACCACCTAAGAAACACCATGGAAACTAGTTCCATAGTTGGTATTTTAGTACAGTGAGGCTGAAGCATGCCACAGAGTAAACAACCTCTCTCTCATACGGCTTTTGGAAATAGCCCAGGCACAGAGTTCAATGGTGCTGCCCAGAGGTTGAAATTCAGACATGCCCCAGAGGTTGAAATTCAGACATGCCTAGATTTGGTGGTTTAATTCAGAACTAACTCCGTTCACAAAATCAGAGACTATACAGAAATAAAATTTGGAAATCAATAGCCAATCAAGGTAAAATGGAAAGGGCGTGCAGACAGCTTTATTTCACTGGGAGAATGAAGGGACATTTTGCTTAATAGTGTTTCTGTTTTCCCTTTACCTTAGGAGTTCTAGCCTAGAAACTCACTGCCCCACTTCGTTATATTTCCACCTTATTATTATAGCCTGACATCCTTGACCATTAAAAAGCATTTATCATTATGAATTGTGAAGTGATGCGAAATGAAGCAATGATCCATTTCCAACTTGATAACCAGAATGGCTGGAAAAAATGATGATGGTCAGACTGCTGTCCAAATGCCTATGAGTCTCTAATGATCAATGGAGGGTGTTATTCCCTTTAACTGGGCTACCCAGTCTTCTCTTTGGGTACTTCGGGATGAACACTCAAGAGCGTTTTGGATTCAGCTACAAGATGTAAAGCAGCAAAACCATGAAGTTGCTACTTAACCCCACTGTTCATAACGCACTGTTACCTCCCTGCCAAACAGGCCAAAAGCACAAGTATATTTTTTCAGTGCTTCGTTAAATTTATTTATAAAACTGAAATGTGGTTGTCAGAGTTCATACATCCAAATGGAGAAAAGCAGAGGAAGTTTCCTTCTTCAGAGAAAGAAACGTGTTCAAACATACATTCAAATCCTGACACACCTCCCTGATTGTGGGGAAAGTGCTCATTCCTTCACATACGGTATTTCTTTTTATTGTGATACTGTAAATGTCCTTTTCTCCTAAGGATGACATGTAGGTCATGAGCTTTCCCTCATCCTCACCTACTTCTTTTCTTCTTTCACTCTCCCAAACCAACAACCAGATCCATTTATAAATCAAATAAATGAATCTTTATACTATTATGTAACTATTTTCATTTTAATTAAAGGGTTTTTTAAAAAATTAAACACCCTGGATTTATTACAATGGACAATGAGGACAAACTGTGGAATAAGCATTCACGTTCTTGTTCTAATTCTAATTAAGCCTTCTCAGAGTTGCTGCTTCCTAATTGTTCTTATCCAAATGCCCTCCCAAATCCAAAAGAATAGTAAGACTCTTCCTTTCACAGAAAGTCAATATTTATTTTTTTGTTGCTCCCCCTATTTTTAATTATTTTTTTAAAGAAAAACATGAGCAATAGTGGATTCTAAATGTGTAAAGCTACATGAAGACATAGCACATCATATTTCTGTCATTTCCATCTTTTATCTGCATTTCATTTAAAGCTATGGAGCATTAGCATCTACATTAATTTGCAATGAATATAAAACTATTGCCAAGTAAACAGGATTTCTGGCAACTCAACAGCACATTTGCTGCTACACATTCTTTTCTCAATAACCAAATAGTTTCCACTTATGGAAATATCTTTTGACTTCAGTATACTACAGGTTTTTCCTCTCCATTTTTAAGTCCACACTGCACCCACTACCACCTGTGACATGTTTCCTTAGAGCATGAAGTTTTACTGAAATCCAGGTGCTGTTGTAAAGAGCAAACAGAGAAACTTCCAAAGCCCATTTGGGATGCCTTACGCTGGCATCTATCCAAAATACCTTTTCTCAGGGTACCATCCTGCAGGAAGGCTGCCACTGGCAATTGTGCTGGCAAAATGAGAAAAGTAGTATCTGTAATTCCTAGAGAGGTATGTACATGTTGTTTTTTTTTTTTTCCAGTATTAGGCAATATGCCAGGGAAGGGTGGGGATTTTTTGTCAAGGACACACAACGACTCATCTTTCTTTTCACAGAGCTCAAACATTATGTTCCATATCGTTAGCCTGACTGAACATGCTGTCAACTGATATGAACTGCTTCCCAGAATGAGGCTTATAAAACTATCAGGCAATTCAAACAGGACTGCCTATCTTGACTACAGACTACCACATGGTCAGTGTAGACAGTGTTCTTCTCGGTACAAGAAATCACTATACAATTCATTGGTCTCTGCCAGGGGACTGCAACTGGGGTAAGCTAAAGGGCACCCTTCCAAAAAAAAAGATTGAAGAAACTGTTGAAAGCAGTTTTCTCTCTCAATACGGTACTCATTTATGAGGGCAAGGACATCATACAGTAAGTTTTCACTAGTCTTAACTTGTGAAAACAAGGTATGAGAAAGACATCAAACTGGAAGATAGCATTCATATAAAATCACTTTAGAAAATGCTTATTCCACCTTCTCAAATACCAAGATGCGGAGACTGTAGCATTTGCTTGCTTGATTTTTAAGTTACTTCTAAGTTAAAGATGGTTTTCATATCATCCCCTTCTCCCCCCTCAAAAAAACCCCCCGCATTTCAAAAACCATGCTCTCTGTTAAGAAACTTCATGGACATTTCACCCAATATGAATTTTCTGTCAAGTCATGGATGCTCTTCAGGCCAGATTATGAAGTCATTGGCAAAAGGTCTTCCTGAACCAGCAAATATTTAGCAATCTTCTAGCTTATAATGTAGGATCTTACGATAGTATACTAATGCACATGCAATGGGAATGTAATTTGCTTGACTGAAAGAATTCCAAAATAATTTTCATCAGACTCAGGTTATTAAGGCAACTTGAAAATAAAAAGGTCAACTTTTTTTCATTTAAGCTTCTGTATGTGACATTTATGTCTTCCCCCTTTCTGGGGGAAGAAATCCCCCCAGAAATTGCCTTTGTTTATTACCTATAATTTTTACCTCAGTGAGCTACCACAACTTTTCATAAAATAAATTCTGTGAAACAAATTATATCACAGTCACTTCTGCTTACGAGTTCCTATGACAAGGGTCTCTGTAATCTTCATATGCCTCCAGTTACTACCTTTACAGGCAAGAACTCTGTGTACTATATATAAGCAGATAGACGGTAAGGCCACTACCAAAACCAGAATCCAGATACTCAGATTCTCTCAGTCATTAGAATCGAAGTAGAAGCTCTACTTGCTGGCAAAGAAAGTCTTTCAACTTCCATGGAAGAGACACACATTAGTGGACTGTTGTCACTTTATGTAATTTTTTCCCAATGATTTAAGTTAGTTTGTAAGCAGCTTAGATCAGGATTTGTGGCTTTAATACCACACGTCACACAGAATTATAGTCTGACATACAGATGTTAATATACCAACAATTGACCCTGTAAAGCATCTACAAATTCTGGTCTATCAATGGCTGTCATCATGAGTCAGTACTAACAGCAAAATTGGCATAAGAAATATTCTAGAATTTTTTTCAACAGGTTGCAAATATTGCTTTTTCCACCCCTTTTCCTTTTTACAGCTCTAGGTTCCCTCATCCTATTTAAACCTTATTTTGGAAAACGTCCATAGGGATTTCCTCTAGAGTTTCTGAGCCTCCTTATTCCAATGGATAAGTTTCACCCAATTTTGGCATTGGAATAAGTCTATATGATTTGTTGTATGTTGAGATCTTATGCAGCTACGCATCTCTATGGCAATGTTTGCAAACAGAAAGCAGCTTCTTCTCAAGAGGTGCAGGTGATAGTTTTAGCAAACGACTACAGTATTTGCCAAGCTAAAGTATCAACCCCGCTGGATGAAAACCAGAACGAATTGAGAGTAATGAAGCTGCCAAGCAGACTTTAGATGGTCTTGCTTATCAGCACATCAACGGCTGTAAGCTTTCTGCAGGTCTAATCCAATTCTTTAAATAGTCTATCATCCCCTCCATCCTAAAAAGACAATAGGAATTCCCCATCAGGTTGAAAAATTGGCCTGAGGCCTTCCTGTGTGAAGAATAAAATAGTTTTGAAAACAACCAGACAGTGCTTCAAACAAAAGAAATTCTTCAAAAACCAGGCTAGTAGATATGGTGGACATACCCCCTACATTTCTATAGAAGAAACATTTTGTTATGAATATTTCAGGCAAAAATGTGCAATTATTCTTGGAGATGGTTTTGCATCTGTTTTACATTTAAGAAAAACTAACTTTAAGGATTGTAAGCATGAGAGAATCAAAACTGTTTCACATGCACAGTTTTTTTACAGGATAACGTATTTCTGCTACACTTTATACTATATTTATCCTACTTTCTGTACGTATAGCAAAGTTCATACTTTTTGCTTTAAATACATTCCCTGTTGATGAAAAAGTGCTAGGAATGGAGAATGAATTTTTCATGAGAAAACACGGCCGAGGCCGTGACAGGGTCAAACTCTTCCCCTTGAGCTCTGCCAGTGGGCCTTAATGTTTTCCTCGAAGACCTACCCTTTGGACTCAAATTGTGGAGGAATATTCAAACTCACTTCCTCAAATGTTCTTCCCTGACGAATACTGAGCAAGTTCTACTTATCTGTGCGGGAACAGAACCAAACATCTTTAAAAGCTCTACAAAAGCTATCAAACAATTAGTTTTGTTATTTTTTCAGTGATAGATATGTTCTGAAAGCCTCAATTAAAAAAAATTCCACTACCCCAACAAGTACTTAATTTTCTTAAAAGCATCTGAAGGAAAAAATCATAAGCCTTTTATCTAAATTGGCAGGGGTTTTTTCAGTGCCAAAGATCCACAGCAGATATTTAGATATGTCAAAGGAGAAGAGATAAAGGTATCTTGCTTCAGGCTGTAGGATAGCTTACATTTTTTTCCTTCTAATATATATTTTTGAAATAGATATAAAGTCAAGCCTGCCTTCTAGCAGGACCTATTCAAGATATATCTTAGTTATTAAAGACACTGCAATTACTAAAGACTATCTGATGACTTCTAAGAGATGAATGAGGGGCTTTAGACCAGTTCATAACATGCAAATACATTCCCCACCGGCGATTTCAGCAGTGAGCCCAAGGACTCCATTTACTACTGACCTGGGGCACCCGTTCCTTCCCAGATCAGCATAAAACATCTCAGTGTGGTATAGATGAAGGGCATTTTCCAGCTATACTTCTGAACAATCTTTTCCTGCTCAAAGCTTAGAATGAGGTTTCCACCCTCGTCCTGCTTAGTCTGCCAGCCGCTTAAACCTTTTTTGCCCAAAATTTTGTAACTTTCTATTCTTTTAGCTCTTGTGATTCTGAATTCCTGTTTACCTTTTATATTCTTCTATTCATTCCTTCAGCGAGCTGTCACTCACTTCTCCAGCATTCACTGGGATTTTTGTAGACGCTTTATCCCTAAGAAACAACAATCATTGTCTACCTCTCTAATTCAAATTTGACTTCTCTCCAAAATGAAGTCTTGGCCTGTCTGTTCAATGTGTGGAAGTATGACCTGCACGTGAAGCTCAACACAACTATAGCAGCGTTTCTAACTGGTTTTCTTTCTCAACCATTATCCTATGTCTCTACTCCCAGGCCTTCAAATTACCAGACCTATCTCCAAAGCTAGAAGCAGACACTACGAAGACATGACTCCTACGCAGATACGAGACCTGCTATTGTCCCGAAACCAGTAGCACGTGCTACCACATGCTTAATATCCTTCGTTGTCTTTTCTCCTACTGCCTCATGTTTCATGTGCTACGAAGAGGCTGTCTCCCTACTATAGTTGACCAATTTTATCAGATTTCCAGCTGTGCCTATTGACCATTTTTCCCATGCTGTCCTTCCCCCTTCTGGAGAGTACTCGTCAGAAACATTCCCTACATCACTTCATTAGCAAACTTAACATTCCTCTTTAAAAATCCACTCTGACACCTACCGATTTGTTTTGCGTAAAGGAAACGCAGTGAAAGCAAGCCACTGTGTGCTTATATCGCATCTAATGGACAGACCAACAGCAATCCGTACTTTCTTTGCACTTCATCACAAGCATATATATTTATACTATAAAATCTTGATACTAAGAACAAACCGATTTTGTCTGTAATTTCACAGAGTCTAGTGTAAAAGTCATGATTCATGACAGATTCCTGAATTTGTTGGTAAAAACGGTTCTAATAAAATAATAGTCCCAGAATGAAGATCTGCCATTTTTTTAGGTCAGTGCATTTGATAACTCTGCGTCTGTTCAAAGCTACGATATAGTAAAATAATTATATTCTTTCATCAGATTTGAATCAGAGTTTGAGCCTCACTATTCCTGTATTATCAGTTCACTGAATTATCAAATCCTTAGTTACTAAAAGTTAATTTCCAGCTATGTAATTGACTCCTTTAGACATATAAGGAAGACAGATTAGATATTTCAAAGAATAATATATTTGAGTTTAGTATTTTAGAGATATTATTGTTATTAAAAGATTTCCTGTACCCGATAAAAATAATTGTATGCCATTATTCTGTCTCTGATATAACAAGACATTGGGCTCTACATAATCAAAATGCTCAGTTTTAATTTTATTTTTTTTTTTAAAAACCCTTTGCAGGTTACATTGCCCCTCACTCTACTCAAGTAAGTACTTGGCTGTAAGAGGTGGCACTGTTAAATTATTTATTTCTGCCTGCTTACTGGCCTTCATAAATACACTAAGCTAGCCATGTAAACTGCATATCAAAAGTAGCTTCAGCTTTTGACACTAATAGTCAGGTAGCTGAAACCCTGTTACAGTCTTTCCATTCTGGCATTTCCTTTATTCTTAAGAACATATAAGCTCCGTGATGAGTTAAGAAAATGAAGCTCTGATCCAGATCCAAAGAAACTTTTTGCTAAGCTACCTTTATAGATAGAAAAAAAATATATACCTCTTAACATAAAGCATAATTTGAAATTATCCATCTTTTAAACACTCCTGTGCTACACAATCAAGGTGAAAAGAAAATCAGACAGGTCATCTGCTCTCACAGCTGTTCCGGGGGCACACTATTTCAAGAGGAAGTAGTTAAAAATCTGATTCTAAGTGGGGTTTTATCAGTTTATGAAATATCAATAACATTTGCCATAATCCAAAATCTGCATTTTCTGTCTCCTTCCCACAGGAGATGTTTTCCTCATCTTCCTCATGATCTACACTCTAGAGAGCCCACAGCACATTTAAATTAGTGGTTTAGTGTCCTTCCCATCTCAAAATATTAAAACTGTCTTTCCTGCCAAAACAGGCAAAACTCAAGGGTCACATCTAGACTGTTACTTGTGTTGAGCGGTAGTTTTTTCCTCAAGTGGTTTCATTTATTAATCAAGAACAGCAGCATCATTATTTGTGAGTAACATTTTCTTATTTGCAATTTATTTGTGAAATTCTTGAAGGATAAGGCAAGAGCAATGCAAAAATCACAAGACTGTAGGTGAAGGTAAACAGCACGACATGAGCAAAGGCTCAGGAAAAACACTTAGATACGTCACCCTGTTTACAAGGTGGCTTAGACCCATCATAATCCTGGCTCAGGTCTTGCAACCCTGAGGGATTCTCCTCCCCTTTTCCCGAGCGAAAGCAGCAATTCAATCAATGAGACCACTCTGCTCGACTGCAGCCTCCGCTAACGTGTCCCACCTTGCCTTCCCAGCTCTGATGGCAGGTCCAAAACCTGTCCTGTGAAGGTCCATCCTGCGACTACCACAATGATGAACGACTCAAGAACAGTTTTCAAAACCGTGTGTTACTTTATCGTTAACAGTGCATTACAAAGTGCACAGAAATTCTGAATTTTTTTTTTTTTCTGCTTATCAGTGCTTGTGGAGTTGTTGGGAAGTACTTAACCGTTCTGGCTCAGCACCATCACCTCAGTATCTATTTTCTCTCATGTTCATTTGGTATTCTTCTGCCTTTAGCTTCAGCCCTAGAAAAAGTGAACTCATTTCAGACTCCCCAGAGCCAAGTAAAAGTCTTTCTTAGCTAAACAGCCTTCCAACCAGTAAAGACAAGTGACTCCTCTTAAGGAATTAAAAGTATCAGCTTAACATGTCCATTGACAAAATGTTACACCAGAAGACCTCTTCTATCACACACAACTTTACATACAAAAAGTGGCATTGTCTTGTTTGTCATGCATCTATTCAAATTTTGGAGTTATCAAATAATAATGCAAACCACAGAAAACACAGAGGAGGGGGAACAGAGAAAAAAAAGAAATTGGAAAATTATTAATAGCTTTCTTCCAGGTGTCAGAGCATTTCACAGTTCCATTGATTTCAGCAGGACTTTTGAGAATTCAACATCTTAAAAAAGGCAATAAAATCTTCAGCGGTAATTGAAAAAGTCATCTACCTCTGTGTGGACAACATAGATGGATTCCTAATCTGTTCCTAAACTCAATCTTTTTAAAAGTAGAACACACAATTTTTGTAAACTTATGCAAGGAAAGGATGCCTTGTAGAAAGAAGTGTAAGGACACGTCAAATAATTTTGATTGTATTTCTGGCTGTGCCGTGGACTGAGCACACAACCTTTTGTAAATTCTATAAATATCAATTTTCAAAACTTTGAAATGAGGATACACAGCTCCAGTTGCACACAACATTATGATGCTCAAAAATTCTGAATCCGTGACTCTCTTTTATTCTTAATAAGGTCTGACATAGTCCAGCGATAAATGTCATTGGAAAGCTTTAAAGTAAATAAATTGTAAATTGCAAAGAATATACAAAGCCAGGCGATGTTATATTACCACTAATTTAATCCCAAAGCTAATTACCTCAAGTGAAATAAATACCATCTCAGAACTATTGCAGGGGGGAAGAAAGGAATGAAAGTATTAAAATAATCATTGTGCTCCAGTGTCTGTGCTTATACACTGCTTGGATACTATAAGAGCATCTTGGAAAAATATTGTTTACCCACTTTCATTCCACGACATTGCATTCCTCCAAGAAAAACAAACATAGATCTGGCTGCACTTAAACTGTATTGCGGGCACAGGGATAAGGAGGAGCACTGGCAGTAACCGCATCCAGTGGATTCTGAATTCAGCATCAGAAAAGCACATGCTGCTTATTTACTGTTGATATCAGCATCTAGAAGAGGGGAAAGAGGAAGGGCAAAAATACTGGCTTTTTAGGAGACAATTCTCTGACATGGAGGTGTGTATTCAGAGTCAATGGGAATAAAGTTAGTCTTGAGCAACAATGAAGCAGAAAAGAGAAACAGCAGAGAGAAAATAAGAAAGGGAACAACTTTTGGAAGCAAGCTAATTGCCGAAGTTGACTAGATTAAAACTTCTGTCATTAATATCCAAATGGTGCAGTCCAGAAAAGTTAATTCCTTCCATTGTGGGGGTGTGTAAATGAAATCACTCCGTAAGACCGTTCAGCACAAGCTGCAGCAATTGTAAATACCAACTGGAAAAAAAATATGCCTCGCTTGCATTTTTTGTACAAGAGATTTCCTATTTGTTTCACGATAATTATAGGTACTAGGTTGGCAGCATTAAGAAGTTTGGCAACCCGTGGCAGGCACAGCCTGCATGATGGCATAACGATCTGAAACGTCAGACGCCAGTGTGCTACGTACTCCTGCAGTTTAAACCACCCTGAGGTATCTCAAGTTCAGTGCTGTTACAATTAATTCCCATAAATAGATGCAATTCCTCTGTCTTCAGTTTGATTTATAAAGAAATTCTGACATGAAAATTTGGATTTTTTCAATCCGCTGCACAGCAGAAACATGGATATCCTCCCCGCCCTCTTTTTTTGGTTCTCATTATCACCCTGTGTGCTAGAGATTTGCTGATAAGCAGCACATCTATTAAAAAAAGTATTGGAGAAAAAGTTAATCTGAATTCAATTTATAAATATTCTATTCAAAATTCAATTAAATTAGTATTTTGAGACAAAAAGGGAACATTTCAAATACTGATTATTGTCTTCTTTACAAAGAAGGGTTTGAGATACCATAATATTTTGCATTAGGAGATTTTTTTTAAATAATGTATTTCATTCATAACAAAACTTTTTTGAAAATTAAATTAAAAGGAAGAAAAGTTAAATTGAGTGGTTAAAAATCTTTTTTGAAATGAGCTGACGCTACACGTCTCAATTCAGGTGTGAGGGCAGAACTGTTTTGGCTGATCCTGAAACTTCCATTTTTCCTTCCATTATTTTTCAGTTCTGCCATCAAACTGAACGTATTTCTTTCTTCCTCTTCTCCTGTATTGTGCTGATCTGCTTTTCCAAACTGCAGCAGGGCAAGCTACCAAGAGAATATTTATTTGAGCAAGCTGTTAGGCAAAGAGAGGAAAGCAGCAAAAAGCAAATAAACAATCACTCTCCTGACACCTGTGGTGCCCAAAATGAAATAACGGCACAACAGAAGCGCGTTCTGTTATACCTGCGCGGGGATTTCCGATACTTAACATTTCAGATCAATGTTTTTTAAAGGTAGTAATTATCTCTCAGATATCGATGGGAATTCTGCACCTAAACAAATTTTTCTATCTGCCTCTGTTGTATCTAAACATGGGAGCAGATGCCCTTTATTTCCGTTTCATATTTCCTGGTCAGGAAGCGAGCGGTTCCACCCCATTTCTCAGGCAGATCTCCTGTACAGAAGAGTTTCAACAGGTTTGATATATCTTCAATGAGCTGAAACCACTGTGCACACATGGTAGAGTTGATTTGCATACATACACATTCAGAAATGATTTTCAGGAAGAGTACCAGACTATTATAAATGAAACCTGGGCATCTGGTAGTGTTGGTTATGAGGAATCACAGCTTTAGAAGGATTCGTGAAGAGTCATCTGGAATGACTGTGGTACACATGTTGTACAACACCAGTTAATTAGAACCAAAGACGTATGCTTTGGTTGTTCTCATTACAGAGCCATCCTACCAAGAGCAAAACAAGTTAAAGGACTGCCTGAAAGAAGGGTTGGAGTGGTTAGTGGTCCTGCCATACAACAAAGCTTCTGTATGGTCAGGGCAGCTGAAGAACATTAAACATTACTGCTCACTGTATCGGCAAGCACTGTGTGGCTGCAAGAAACCCATGGCTACTATTTCACAATAAGCGGTGCTAAAGCCAGGCAAAAGGGACTGCGAAACCAAATTCTGAGTTTTGCACTTAATGTAAAAAGGAGCAAAGGGAACGTGGGTTTTATACGAGAGAAGAAAAAAGATGAAAACCTTGTGAATGATCTAAGGCTGAGGACCAATCTTGCTATTTTCAAAGGCTGAGACGAGCATAACATACTAGGTTGTAACTGCAACCTGAGAGTAAAAACTCTGAAAGCAACTGCTGAAAAATCCAGAATAAGCTATCAACAAAGCAACAGAAATCTGCTAAATAGAGAAAGTCACCCAGCCCCGACTGCAACTTACCTGGGATAGGTTACGATCTGTCTTGACAGAGAATTCAAAACGATGCAAGAAAAACACCTAGACAGAAAATTTGTGAAGCCCAGAAGTCGCAAGTCCACACAAACGGCACGTGGAACTACACATGCTGTGACAATGCCAACAAAAACAATGCTTTTCCGTACTGTGCAGGCAACCCACTCACCTTGTGCTTTATAAACATTATTCCCACCCCCGTCACTTAGACATAAGAGCCCTAAGCCAGCATGTGTCATGAAACCTCTTTTCATTGATCTTCCAAGAAATATCTACCTCCTCCTCTAAATCTGTTCTCTCATCTCTATCTCAGCATTGTCAACAGTCACACACAAAAACATACCTTATCTACTTCATCAGTCTCAATCATTTTATGGTAAATATGCTGTGTTTAATTTTCCGTTGAATTGCATCTTCTCCAGTCATTTCTAACACAATTCCCTAAAAATGGGGAATTTTTCGTATTATGTTTACCTTGGTAGTTGTAACTGTACAAGGACCGATAGCCTTTCAGCCAAATGCACAAGTGAAAAATTTATTGTTTATTGTGTTTACTGTGCAACCAAGATCTATTTTGTAATAGGTCATTATCATGCCCATCACCTTTATAACAATCCCATTGTATAACTAAAGCGAGACCTATTTCAGAAGTGAGACCCCAGCTCCAGTGTACACTCAAAAACATTGAGTGAAGACACGGACATCAATCAGCTTGACAGAACAGGCAGAAATTCACAATTTGAAAAACACTGTGCTACAGCTTGGAAATATGGAAACTTCCAAAACTGACCACATTTTTAAGGGAAGAAAAAAAAAACCCCAACCATGTTGTACAGATGTTGGACAGAAAGGTGACCTAAAACTTGGGGGGTGGGATACAGATGGGAAGAGCTCCCCACCCTCAGCAAGGGTACCACACACCACTGAATGCTTGCTGGACATGAAAAATCCCTTTTCTGTAGCTCTGCACAAATGCCTTATCTGCTTCACTCTATGAGAGACGTAGATCTCAAAGTGAAGCATTTTTGCTTAAAATTTGTTCATATAAAAACATTGTTTTAAAAAAAATTCTACCAGTATGTGTTCTTAAAGGTGTTTATCCCCATGATAAAACAACCTTGCAATCTCAGGGGACGGAGCAAAATGTCCCAAAAACCATAATAGTCTTCTACCCAACAATCTACTGCACACATTTTTGTGAAGTTTGTGAGCTTCTCTTAAGCATCCCTTGCCCCCAGCCCCAAAAGAGCTTCAATTTGTAAGAACATTTAAGCTAATATGAAGCTTTTCTTTCCCCCTTCATTTCAATTTCTTTACTTAAATAAAAATTTAAATTGACTGTGCTTTTTCCATCAGGAATATATCCAGCTTTTCATGCCACTGTCAAAGTACTAAAACAAACAGTATCCTCCCACAGCATTGTGAGGTCATGAGTTGAAGAGAGGTGAGATTAGAGATGACAACCCCTCCCCTCAGTCCCCACTGCCACTTTTATTGCAATAGCCTGGTACAAGTATCGTGTTCTACTGCGTTGCTTTAGTTTCTGAATATACACGTTAAGGAAAACTGAAATAATAGACATCACAAATTTACATCAATCAGTCTAGACATGTTAAAAAATAGTACTCTAAGCACACGAAAGCATACAATAAGCTCATATAAATACAATTGATGTAAAGTCATCCTCAAAACCCATCTGTAATTAGAATTCTTCAAAAGAGTCTAACGCCTTCTGTGGTATACTTCTAAAAAAAAACTAAGAGGTATCGTATAAGGAACTCTTTGAAACTAAGAGAAAGGGAAACAAATAAGCCATACTTCCTCCATGCCAGAATCAAAAATTAATGTATGTTTTCTCTGCTTGCACTCAGTTTTCATACCTTACCACTCCCAGGCGTCCTAAATGCTAAGTTACAAAAAACACTATTTCTCCACTTTTCCTACTACTACTCAGTTGTTCTTGCCCTAGTCCAGCAGCTCGTATTTTAGTAAAAGCAAATGAGACTGCCAGTTCCAGGTCAAGATCTTTTACTCCTACTGTTTTCCTTCCCAAAGTCCATACGAAAATCACAGATATACTAAACTCTGTTCGAAAGGTTGACTTCTGAACCAAAACTGAGAAAAACCAGCAAATTTTCTAGTACGTATTAAGATCTTAAGAAGAAACATGTTATTGCTGTTTTTCTAGACTTGGTGAAAGAATTCAGTAAATCACTGAAATCCCAACGCTCTCAATGAGGGCCACGTGTCTACGGGGCGAGTCCCCGGGCCACGCAAAGCACAATGGGTTTAGCAGGGACAACACAAGACCCCTGGTTCTAAACACATCGCGTGATACGCAAAAACGTGTCATATAGGCAGCGCGATATGTATGTGGCACCAGTGGTGTTTCATACTTAACACTACAAAAAATATTACGATCATTCAACCTATTCCAGATCAACGAAACACAAAGAGAGAAGCAAACGCTGGCTTTACAGGCAATCATCCTTAGATGTTTGCAATGCATTGCCTATGATAAAACTCATTAATTCCCTTCAGCGAAGACATGCTCTGTGAAACAAGGACGCACCAATGTCAGAAAATCCCCAAGAAAAAGACTGTTAAAATGCAGCTTCTAAGACTCTTTTCTAAGTAAATAGCTAGCAAAAGATAAGTCTCTGAAGGGATGAACACTGTGACAAGACTCGGAGAAATGTGACATTTGAGTGTCTTTCAAAGTTCATTCAGACTATGCAAACCCCTCGTATTTAAACGGTTCACTCCAGAGTGAACCGCACCACAGACAAGGCGACTAGCAAAAAGTTTACGCTTTCGTAAAGCAAACAGGACCTTCCCATTTGCTTTGTCTACTATTAATTAGATTTTAGTAGCAAATAAATTACAGTGAGCACTTTCAAAATTCAGAGGACTTGCACTGATCACGGAGTCCTGAAAGACAGAGATGAAAGAACAAAGAAATCTTCGCTCTTAAAAGATTTATGGGGAGGTTTTTTTCCATGCTGAAATCTAGTTTAGAGCACAGGCCTAAAAGCAGTTGCATTGTTCAGTTGAGTAGAACAACCTGCAGTAGTTGGTAAGGAGAATTAAAAGGTTGAGGCACGTCAGGATACTGCCCATCCCATATTACACATAAGCACCAGTAAACTAGCGTTAGCTAAAAATCACTTTTCTAACTGAAGATAGACTCTGTTAGTAATAAATTCTGCCCACAGCTGGAGAGCCACCCAAATCAGAATTGTGAAATAATCTGTATTTTTATTTATTGTATTATTTAATTTTTTTTAAATAAAGGATCACACCAGTATTCTGAAGGTGAAGGGTAAGTTACCGGCAGAGGCGAGTAGCTAGGAATGAGCTGGGAGTAGCTGGCTGGAGAAAGCAGCAATGAGTGAAGGTTTAATTGGTTGAAGAGGGTCCACGTGAACATCAACCATCATCCAACATGTCTGAATAAAACGTAACAAGACACTGGCGCACGCTGGGCCTGAACTGAATATATTAGGATTTCTTTATTACAAATGCAATGCTTGGTTTTTGTCCGTTTCAGAAACATTATGATAGAATCATAGAATGGTTTGGGTTGGAAGAGACCTTTAAAGATCTAGTCCAACTCCCCTGAAACACAGTAGCAAGAAAAGTCTGGTATTGCCTCTGTCTAGAGAGAGGACACTATGGTCAACTCAATACATTTAATAAGCATTATGTAAAACAAACCCAGGAAAATATAAGTTATTTATTACATTTTTCCATTTCCTGAGTTGTTTGCCTGTTTTTTTAATGGTTAAAGCTGGATTTATATAAAGCATTTACCTTGCTTTACAAAACTTGCTTCCAGTTTGTTAGGATAAACCACAAGCAGCCAGAATATGAGAAAATGGGCACTTTCCTATGACCGACAGCTAAAAAAACAATTAATAGAAAATTAGTTAAGTGAACCATGGCTCAGTCTGTCTCTTCATTCATTAAGCTAAGACAGAACGTACCGATAAACAGCTTTTTTTCTCCCATTAACTCACAGAATAGTGTTACAATATTTAACTCTTCATTAGCCCCATACTGTATGCTTGTGATAGGGTCTACAGTATAAACCAAATTTTCCACCCTAAGTGTTTGTGGTTTTTTTTTTTTTTAAAGTAAGTTAAATTCTATGGCAGAAAGATTCTAGACAGCAGCCTCAATACTAGAAAAAAAAAAACACGCTTAAATTAAGCTCTGAAATCCACAATGAAGGTACCTAAAAACATTTGAGTTTCATAATAATGAGGAGTATTAAATCTACTACAGTAGTAGCTGCTGACTAAGAAGTTTCAAATACTAGGCCTAGTACTTACCTGTCCAAAAAGGGATGTTAGGGAATCACTTTTAAAAATCTTTGTCACATTGCAATACCATGAATTACCACCTGCTTGTGCAGGTATTCTTCATTAAACTAGAAAATGGATTAACTATCCTAGCCCAACATTAGTCACCTGTTCAAACGATGATGAACACAAATCCCATGTTATCATCTTAACGGAGAACACAAGCTATATGGATGTATGGTCAACTGTCAATACCCATCTTTAATAAAGATATGAGAAGGAACAAACAAATAACAGTTTAAGATGTTATCAACTGCAATCCCATACGCTCCCCACGCACCCTTGGGGGTAGGGGGCAATAGATGTCTTGCTCTAAGGTGAAATTTCAAAGAGGAAACAGCCCGTATCAACTATTGATCAAATGGTGTAAAAATAGACTTTATGAAGCAAATATTACTCACGCTACTGCCCTAAATTTCAAATTACAGAATCATAGTCTAAGAGATATTTATTTTTATTAATAAGAATGCTCTGACAACAGGCAAGACTGTTGCAGGCGGGCAGACAGCCGGTGATCCAGACAGGTGCCCAGTCACCAAACTACTCAAGGTATCATAAACAACCACCTTACTATGTGTCTCAATAGTTTGAGATATTGTTGGAACTAAAAGTAGTCTTGAATGCTGGTAATGGCCAATTGCTTGAGTTTTTTTTCTTCATTATTACACCTCCGCATTTCCATCCTACCAGAATTAAATTGTACCATATGAGGCTGTTTCTGCAGCTACATACGTGTTCTACATCAAAAACAGTACCGTGCAGATCTTGGTTTTAAGGCATTAACATTATTGGAATGAAAGTATTTTAAAGCGTTGGCTTCTCCCGTATTTTCTTTTCCATGCAGGTCTAACCCTTCTTTCCTTATCTCCAAGATACCATCAACATGCACTGCCATGCGTTTAGCATATTCCAAGCGCAACCCTCTCCAAGCTGCATCTCTCTACTGCGCTGCCAACAAGGGGATATACTACTCCATGGGGCCCCATCCTCACCACTGCCAGATAAAGCCAAACCACCCCATAATTATTCCATAAACACCAACAGATTTGACTATCCTGCAACAGCAAAATATTTCTCATTTATCTACAGCATCTCGCCTCCTCTAACTCCCAAAGCACTTCTCCTAAATGCTGCACTGCCTAATCACTTCTTATATATTTTGTAGCTATGTAAGTGTTTTCCTTTACATGTAGCACTTTCCACTTATCTTCACACAATTTTGTATTTTTTTTTTTCTTTTTAGGTCATTTCTCCCCATAAACGTCAAGAAAACGTTACATCCTAATCCTGTCTTCCCAAGCACCCGACATTCCTCCCAAGATGATGTTATATACAAGTATATTTATTATTACTTCACATATATTATTAATAAAAATACTGAATCAAAGGAATGAGAAATTTTTCTGCTTTTTTAATTACCGGTACTATATTTGTTACCACCATGTTGACTAGGCACAAAGAACATGGATTAGGGTCTCACTGTGCTAAACACTATAAAACAAACAGGCAGCCCCTGGAATAAAGCATTTAGTATAGGTATACACCAAGACAACAAATGGATACAGACCAACAGCCAAAAAATATAAAATCTTTGAAAGTGTTTTTTAAATTTTTGGTATCTCAGCACACCACTGGTCCGAGATAAGAGAATTCACATGTACAGAACAGAAACCCAAGAGAAGCTATTGTGTGAACTGGCAGCATATCTGTTACCACACTGCACTGCCCTACATACACTCACTTTTTTGTGAAAAACTTCTAAGGAAATCTGCCTCATATTTGTAAATGGAGAATTCAGGTGAGAGTCTGAGACCAGCAGTTATGTAACAGATAGAGAGCACAGACTGAAATAAAACCATATTTTGTGCGATGGAGGGCACAAGGCCGCTAACGTGGATACACTTGAGTTTTTGAGGCACGAACATCACACTGATGGACAGCTATCGCATCATGCCCTATCCTGTAAGTGGGTTATATACCCTTTCGCCTTTGGTCAATTCAAACTTGCCATAGTAAAGCTGTTGTTTATGATACCTTAAATGTCTTAGAAAAGTTTGCACACATGATGATGATACACCCAAGTAATACCACATCCAGCACAGAAACTGCTGGTGTATGGAGGACTAGCATAAATCAACTTCAGAACAGCGAGAAAGGATTCACAGTACCCGAGTTATTTCACCTATGTACAAGCTTGGGACAAAACAGCAGGTTTCATAGATTTAAAAGATAGAATCCATTTCATCACCTCTTAGGCATAGAGCATATGGTGCAAAGAAAGGTTTTTTCCTTTTGTAAAAAAAAAAAATCCTATCAGAATTTCATTGCTACTTGACAATTAAAGCCTATGATCACAATGCTTAGCATTACATATTGAGGTTTTGTTTCTTGGGTTGGTTTTTTTTGGTCGTTTTTTTGGTTTATTTACATATTCCCAATGCTGGATCAATGTGAAGAATAGAAACATCCAGAACCACAGAATGGTTGAGGTTGGAAATCACCTCTGGAGATCAGCTAAATTCACAGCCCCCCTAGGGCCACCTACAGCATGATGTCCAGGTTTCCCATATCTCCAAGGAGACTCTACAGCCTCTCTGGGCAAAGTGTTCCTGGGTCAATCACCTCGCAGTTAGAAAGTTTTTCTTTTACAAAATGAGAAATTCCAGCATTTCAAGTTTGTGCCCGTTTCCTCTTGTCCTTTCACTGGGCACCACCTATAAGAGCCTGATTCATCATCTTTGTTTCCTCCCATCAAGTATTTATACCCATTGGTAAGATGCCCCTGTCAAGAAATGTGAAAATTTTCTGAGTGAGTGCAGGTAGAACACACTGCAGCAGGCTTGATAAAAAAAAAAAATAGTTGCTCTCATACTGATTTTGTATTCTCAATTCCCATGATTTCCATATTATAAAACTAATTGGAATAAATAGGAAGTTTATTATTTGACATTGTGTTCAGTGCTTATGAAACCAAATTCTTCTTGCAAGGGTCTTTCTGTATAAAAAGCTGCATTATGGTCGGGTTGTGTTGTTTGTGGTTTGGTGTTTTTTTTTTTTTATTTGGCTCATTTGAGCTTTATATGAAAGAAACATTAGAGGAGGATAAAAAAAATCATATGTTTTTTCCCCATATTACCAAGCACGCCCACATGAAGCAATTTAAACATGTTTTCCTAAGCAGGTCCGTGTGACTTGAGGATCTCTGCGATAGATCTCTATTATTGGAAATGAAGGAGAAAATGTTCGGCAACTGCGTTGCTTTGGGTTGCGTGGCACCCATCCCTTCTCACCCAGCGACACGCACATGGATGAGTCCAGCCTCTTGCAAAGGCTCCTGATGCACTGGGCAGGCACATGGCAATTACAGCCTGCAAAATTAGCCTTTTTAGATGGTAAAATACATAAAGGAGAGTCCCTTCCTTCATTCAGCCCCTTTGATAGTCGCTCATGCTTCAGGATATGATCCCAGCATGACATCTAGTGGCAGCAGCATATTTAACCCCACCAGTGCCTTTTAGGCAGGTTACTGTTTCCAAGAGACTCACACCTATTTTTAAGTTTGTTCTAGCTTACCTGCAACATCTTCAGTGCACTAAAGTAGTAAAAGCACGAGTAGTCTCAAAATCAGGGAATTGCTTTGTTTTCTCCACTTTCAGCCAGAATTAACTGAGACATACCAGGAGCCTGTCTAAAATACTAATATCTGAGTGACAATCAAATATCCAGTTCCTATTTATTTCTTCATAACTTTTTTTATTCTGTTTCTGATCACACTCTCAGGAACAGGAATTGCTCAACTAAATGATCTTAATGAGGCTGTAAATCTCTCTTCATGGTGAGGTTTAATAGCATGAACAGACTTTCTAAATATTGCTTTGCTTCCATAACTTGAAATGAGATCTACAAAAATATTTAGGTTAACTAATTCCCACTGTCTCACCAAGTCAGGAGATCCTGACATGCAGCCTGAAATATAGCATACTAATATAAGTATATAAACTATAATTTAGATAGATGGGTGTTACAGGTGTTACCTCTAGCATAATAGGTATTAGAGAGATTATTGATAATGGCCAGAATATACACACACACTCAGCATTGGAACCTTTTAAACACCACCAATAATATTACCTTTTATGGCCCAATATCTGCCTTGTTTCCCAAGTGGTACTTTGATATCCATTTTTAATCCTCTCATAGAAAAATAATTTCTAGAATTAACATGGTGGTGTTCATCTCTAAGATCAGTATGAATTCAGTATGTCCACTAACGATAAGAAAGGAAAGAAACTTCTTCCCCCAAAATTGCAGGTCGTTATTATTTGACATGCAGTAACAATTGTGTTGACTGTACTAGAAGCAATATTGTTCCTATCAGCTACATGGACGAGCAAAAGGCTATTGCAAAACCACATTATTTCTGTTTCCTTCAAATAAAATATAAAAAAGCAACAACAACAAAAATCACAGCAGCACTAAAGCAAGACTCATTAATTTCATTAAACTTCCTGGTGAGAAGAGGATCTCATAATATCACTCTCTCTACAGCAGGCCAGGACTTAATATAAAAAACAATTTCAAACTACACATTCTCAAATTTGGGGAAATACATTCTTAGATTGCAGTTATGTCCTTGAGGCTCAAGGTTCCTTATTAGTATATGCAAATATGCTTACAGAGTAGAAAGGAAAAAATAAACTGGAACTATTCCTTAAAAAACAGCACTTTGCTATTTTCTTCTTCATTAGTCTATACCAACCCCTCAAACACTAAATCCACAAAACAAATTGAGTGACCTGTGTTTTTTTTTTGTTTTGAAGGGAGTTTTTTGTTTTCTTAGAACACTAGAATTGCAAATCCCTTAAAAATATCTGCTAGGCTTTGCGATTGTGTGCATCAGCCTTATTTATCCTCATTTGTGACTTTCCTGTGCAGTAGTAACAGGTTCTGAGGAAGCCTGTGCCTCCTCAGGCTAGTTACGTTCTGGAGTTAACATGGCTTCATTGCCTAAGAAGTGAAGGAGAGAGTCCCCTTTGAGGGCACCTCCTCCACGGATACACAACCTTCTACAATCTTCGAGAAAGGCTTAAGAAAAACAGGAACATAGTCAATTCGCTAATAGTTTAGTGAGGTACAAAACCAGAAAGCATTTGATATTGCAAAGACAAAGAAAAGCACAAAAAAACCTCAATAGCTGGAAGAAGTAGTCAGTAAAATTCAAACCTTAAAAAAAATGAAAAATACAAATTGATAGTAGCAGTAAGTGAAACTACGTTGAGATAGATTACTGGGGAAACAACAAATCCCTCACCACGTCTTTAAAGCAAGGTTGGTTGTCTTTCTAAATAAGATGCTACAAGTGTTAGGCATACAAGAAACAATCACGAAGAAATTCTACAAACTGGGAAGAGGATGGATACCAAAAAGGGTTTTTTTAATCATGAGAGAAATGAAATTCTAGAACAGACTTCCAGCAGGAGACCCCCTTTAAAAAAAAAAAAACATATACGGAAAAAAAACATATATGGAAAACGATTTTCAAGCAAGCTTAGTATATAAGAGCAAGAATCAATCTTCATGATTCCAGAGGTCCCCTCTTGTCATATACCATTGATTTTAAATTTATTCATCTCCTTTTCTTGAGAAATTACAAAACTGTAATTATTAGGAAGGAATAATTTTGCTGCTGTTATGGATATTGAAAAAAATTCCTCGAGGCTCAAACAAGTATCAAAACCTCCAGTGTGAAATACTCTGCACAAGCAGCATCTGCTTTGAAAGTATACAGATTATTAAAGAAAAAAAATTAGCAGGAAGTGAGGGAAGACTGATATATAAGCCAGGAGTACACAACAGCAATGAAAATCTTTCGCTTGAGGTCACATATTAAGAATATGAGAACAGCTTTATGTACCCCATATCCTATCTCTGAACAGTGGCCAAAGACTGATGCCTAAAGAAAAAAAAATAAAAACCAAAACAAACTTGAGTGATTCTTCCTCTGAATACTCTTTGCCTTCAACAGAGAAAAGGGAAGTTAGGAACAGAACCTAAACCTCAGTTTTGATCCAATGCTTTAGAAAAAAGATCTGCACAGTGCACAGTATTTTTTCGATATAGAACAAGTACATATCTGTAGGAACAGTCTCATATAGAACATTTTAATTTCAGTAAGACAGAAATGCTGAAATGGCATAATTAATGAAACAATAATCTTCAAGAAATTGGCTATTACCACTATTTAAGACTATTTTTAGTTCATTGTTTGAGCTGGTTAGCTAATAAACTCACTTAATTTCCTTAATTGGCTATTTTTAAATTATAATTTTAGCAAACTACCAAGCTGGCAAAGACATATCTATTCAAATCAATTCCTTTACCTGAAGTTACTGCCAAGTGATTTTAACATCTGGACATTTACCTCTCTATCAAATGAGTCACCACCGCCAAAATACTTATTTCGTGTCACATGAAGAGTTGCTTGAAGAGGAAAATAAATAGGAAAAAAAAAGTCAATTTTTCACATGTCCCTAAGCAAGATATGAGCTGTTAAGTCCCATTTTCAGACGGCACCGTTCATCTTTAAGTGAAGCTTAAAAGTATAGGCACTTAGCTTAAGTATGGTAGCTTACTGAGCTACCACCTTTGAGCTGTGCCACAGTAAGTAATGAAACTCCTGTTCTTAAAACAGACCAACAGACTTCTCTCCAACCCTATCTGGACTCGTAACTTGAGTCTTTTTGAAGACTCCATTAGTCTCCCTTACCCATCAGCCAGAACTTAACCAGCTTCACAACTCAGCCAGTTGAACACAACGGGACAACATTTTAACCGCTTCAGATACCTAACACTCCAAACCATATTACTTCCAGATTTAAGCTAAAATGACTGACTTTTCAGTTCAATGGATAAGGACCTCTCCTAAGCGATGTTCTGCTGACTGTGATTTTGGGGTGCAGCACCTAGGAGAATTTCAGAAGAGACAGTGTGGGGCTGTAATATCACCCACTCCAGCTGGGACAGAGTGAACCTACACCTAAACAACTGGCTTACCCCAGCGCTGGCAAAGCTTCTTCAATTAATCATGTATCAAAACGTATTCTAGGTGGCAAAGTACATAATCTTTCATTTCCAACCTAAAAAACTGAAGAAGAAAATTAATTTTATTTACATTTACATACTTTACAGATACCATCTAGGGGCAAGAGTAAAAAAGGGTTTAAGAGACAACTGAATGGATGATTGCAGCATGCATAATAAATATAAGGGTATAATGCAGTTCAATTTTCATGCTTCACAGCAGAAACTGAACACAGAGTTCAGAAAGAAATGTTCCCAAGATCATTAACTCCCTTTTTGGGGTGTTTCATACGTTTTGGAAAATACTGATTATTATAGTTGGCCTCAAGACAACATGGGTAGATGTGCCACCTCTCCAACAAGATAGGGCAGCTCCTAGATATGCTGCCAGTTTAAATCTAGCTGAGCGACCGTAAAAAGGAGGGGACTTGCCATCTTTTTTTCTCCCCCCTGCCCCAGGCAGAGGGGGGAGCAGGGAGGAAGCTGTTATTGATGAGATATTTTTGAGGGAAGCTTGTTGTTTCAATCAAATTTCGCTGTAACCACTGTTGCTACCTTAGTCAGAGCTTCAGGAGGTAGAAATTGCTGATCTCATTTACGAGTGGCTTTTCCAGACCACGGAGGAGGATGCTGTCAGCGCAGTGACAAAGGAAGATTGAATTGTTACAGCCACAGTAACACCGCCTTCAAGATAAAGGGGTCATCACCAAATCCCACCGAGGTGACTCTGTGCAAGTACATGTTCCCACACAGTAAATGCAGGTCTGGATCATTTGGATGTGACATTGTAGAAGTCATCTATTCAAGTTCTGCGTGATCTACAATACAGAGCTGTTACCAGCAATAACCAAGCTTTGCAAATACTGTTTAAAAGCCAGATGGGTATTTTCTGTATTTATAGGCAGTGACAGTGAAATTAACTTTACCATTTTTTCAAGCATTTTCATTACTCAGGTAAGGCACTGAGACAACATTAAAGAACGAAATCTTAATAGAACTAATTATTAATAATGAGATATTAAAAATTTTAAAGGCAGCCTTCTGATCCATGTAATATAGTAGTCATTAATAGATAGGATTGCAATAATTAGCTTAACTTATTATCACTTTTAATGAGATTATTTTTCTGACTTCAGATAACAGATATAAATTAAAACGCTCAAAAGGTGAATTGTCTCTGTTTCACTATGGTCTTCTGCTCAGAGCAGGGGGGTTAGTAAGTTTGCGTAGCATATGCTGCGAAGATCCATTAGTGTAAAAACTTTGATTAAAAGTTCAGACAATAACAAAGTAGAGAATTAGTTTGAGTGTGAATATGAGATACTTTGGCTAGTTGTGAAGTGTAATGTGAAATTTCGAGGTACATTATCTCTTTATTATCTATTTAAAATAGATAATACTATATATTATCAACCTGGAACTAGGATGACCTCAGAGCTGTAACGAGATGAAGAACTCTGAGTTCACGGACAAGATGCCGAAATCATTGGGCTATCCCACCCTTAGCACGCTTCACTGAGGAGCTGAGAGCCCAGACCTGAGATCCTGGGCTATGGTGAGCCTCTCCATGCTTCCAGCGCTGCCGCACACTGGGACCACGGGGACCCAGAGCCAGGGCTACCAGAGGACCTGCCACAGAGGCAGGAGCCAGGATTCCTGCTCATGGCCTAAGTCTGAGGTCTCTGAGAGCACCCACCTGTGGGACAGAGGGACAGGTCCCAGATCAGAAAAGCTTCAATAACAAGGAATGAGAAAAAAAAAAAAATACAGACTACATCAAGGGATCTCCTTTATGGTTTTATCACCATTTTTTGATATCCTAGTGTCAATGTGGGAGCTTAAAAGCCTTGAAAGACCATACTTGGATTTCCAGGCTAAACAGAGTCCTGGCTCCCCAACAGAATGAAGAATTTCTTTGTTTGGGTTTGAGTGCTCCCCCTTTGACTCAGAAATACTGAAGTCTGGCACGTTCCAGAGTCCGAATCAGTCCAGGCAGCAAGGCGCCTTCTGACCCCACCTTTTACCAGGTGGGAAGCAAACCAATACAACTCTCATAGCATATTTTTAATCACAAATTCAACAAAATTCTTGTATTTCTGTGAAACCCAAATACAAGAATCTGTAACTTCTTGCTAAAAACCTTAACGGTGGGAAATTCTTAAACAATTCAACAGCCAACCCCATTAAAAACCACCATTCCGAAAAGATCAACAGAATGACAAGGAAAACTGGAGAGAAATTCCCACTTCAACTGACTAGGAACAAAAAGAATTTGGGCAGGATACCCTTGGAGGAGAAGCAAAAGGACTCGTCTAGTTCCTGCCACTGCCTCGGGAACAAAAAGCTCTGGGGCCAAGTTGCAGCAATCCTCAGGGCTGGCAGAGGGGCTGGAAGTACCCCGCTCCTACACGGGGGGACCTGGAAGCTACAGGGTCAAGTCTAGAAGCAAAACCCAACCTCACAGCCTGTACAGACGCTACTTTGAGAGAAGGTGAACTAATTTCACGAGAAAGAAAAGAAAAGTGAGGATCCAAGAAGAGAAATGTCTTGGAGTTTTGAAGACACAAAGGGAGTCTACTGGGAAAATATTTAATTGTTACGGTCCTTGCGCTTGGATAAGGGAAATGCAAGAGGAAAGACTAAATATTCCACCACCACCTGGGAATGTCAGCCAGGACGGTACTTGGAGTTTAATTTTAGCCTTCCTGCACCATATCTCACCGAGTGCCCATGCTTTCTGTGCTTAAAAATCAGTCTGAAAGAACTATTTAACATCAGCATTTAAACCAGTAAGATCCAGATTAAAATTCAGATAATAATTTCATCCAAATAGATTTGGTTCACGCCACCATTCAATATTATACTATTGAATTTATTCTCTTCCTCTGTTTTCTTTTCTGACAAGTATCTGCAAGTCTGGATTCCAGTCAGAACTGTGTGGGTTTTCATACAGGATTCATCACTATAGTAACCAAGCACAAATCATCAAGTGTGAGGGGTTTTCTGTTTCCCTCTTTTTTTCTTTTTTCTTTTAAACTGACAGTGAAGCGGGACACAGAGAGAGATGGCTGAGATCCTCGGAAGCTTCCATAGAATCCCAGTGACATTTGGGTTTATAAGCCCTCCAGAATCCATCAGAAATCCCTGCGTAAATAGAATCATATAGGAAGTCTCTGCAGTGCTTTAAGCCCATGACTACAATAGGAGTAAATGCTGTTCCTAATAATTTTATTAATAGGAAGCACAGGGTAGATGAAAGGTTGTACTCCGGGTTTTTCTAGCCTCATGTTCCAGATGAAAATGTGGATATTCTGAAGTAAGTCACAAAATACATCAAGGGCCATCGATCACTGGTTAAACAGATTATAAAAAGCCTGAGCTCCACAATTTAAATAAAAGCCAGTGATAAGTATTGCCTGCCCTTTGTAATTATTTTGAGAAAACATTTTAAGCAAAACAGTAGATTTTTTTGTTCCCCCCTCACAAAAACACTCCTAAATGTGATGGTCCTCAGAACATATACATAATTAAGCCATTGAAAACAGTATTCAAGAAAAGGTATCAACTGAAAGATCATAGTTGTACGTGTATATATGTGTGTGTATAAATGAATTTGTAATAGAAGATTCATGAACGTCTCAGGCTGCTCTACAAAGATCAACTGAACAACAGTGTAAGTTTGTCTTAAAATTACAATAGAAAACTTATTTAGTGTTTGTATTTATCCCTCAAAACAGCAGTGTTCCTTATTTGGATTCTATTGTTCTTCAAACAACTATGGACATAAAAATCCAATAAAATTATTGTGCAATATAGAATATAACAAACAGATCTCTCACTTCACTTACTCGCTAATCTTCCTAATAACGTACATTGCACCGAAGCAGGTATCAGAAGCGTGCTGCAGTCAGACGCGGATTTCTAACTGCGGTATGCAGCTCTAGGAACATTTGACATAACGTAGCCCAAGAATGGAATGACCAAACCTATCCTTAGCGAACAAAGTCCCCAAGTCTGAATCATTCAAATCAATTTTAAAATAAAAAACAGCATAGAGATGAGTGTCTGGTGATCAAAATTCAGTCAACAACTGTATCGGCTAACATCATATGTACATAGGTGTAGAGAAACGACATTTGAACAATCATTACAAGTAAGTTTCATCTTGAGCCAAAATGAAATTGAACCTGCTCATATAGTCATTAAACGCAAAGGTTCAAAATGCCAATGTCACAAATTGGTTAATCCCATTATTCAATTTCCACCCTTCACTAATTAGAATGTTTTCCTCCTGCAACCTTATCAGCACAGAAAAAAATGTAATAGGGTAGGAAGACTTGTACATTTATTTGTGCAGGCAAGCAAAACCAAAACAAGATGACTGCATTAGTAGAGAGACTCAGAAATAGAGACAGAGCTGTTCACGTTCAGTTAACCTACTCCAGCCCTTTACCAGACAAAGTATTTTAAGAATCACATGATTATTGGCTCTTTTATAATGAAATTACTTTGCCAGATTCTAGTTGCTTCAAGCAAGCAGCTATCCACACCCTGAAAAAAAAAATCATCGTACGGGACACCAGATCCTTCTTACAGGAATGAAATCTCAACTGACATGACAAGATACAGTAACAACAGGACATCCACAGGTCGGATGAAGTGGCAGCACGGCAGTTAAGCTACAGTGCCGTCCATTCACAGCCTACAGGTTTGCATTAAAGGAGCTGCTATAGAAATGTAGAGATAGGGTCATTCTCCCACATATAACTCAAGCACTTTTCTCTCAGTTCTCATGAATTTTTACAAACGGTATCAAATATTTTTTCATACACAAGCTAGCAACAAAAACTATTATACCAAAATACTATTTATGGTCACTTTCATCTTGTGAATTATAAAATAAACGAGAGGGAAATGAGGGAAAACCACACCGTTATTGATTTATTAAAGTTGAGGACGAAGTGAGCATACAGTCTAGTCCGACTTCCTGTCTGTCACCAATTTGCCTTTACATTGAGCTCATTAATTTGCATTTAACGAAAGTTTAACATGTATTTGGCTAAGACATATTTTCTAAAAGTGATATAAATGACATCAAAAGATGAGAAAGTATACCTTCCATGACAGTTTATTCCAGCAGTTAATCATGTTAAAAAGTACCCATTTCTAATTTCAATTTGGCTGGCCTCAGCTTTCTAGGGTAATTATCTCCTTTTATCTCCTTATAAAAGGAGAAAGCAGTTGCTCCCTTTCCCACCTTGATTAGAAAGCCCTACAGTATTTCGTAACAAGACATTTCTAACTAGAGGGTAGTTCAGGATTAGTTTCTCCCCTCCCGCTGAAAATTTCTGACAATCAACATACTGATTCTGATAATCAGAATGATACAGATGATGAAAAATTAATAAATTGAGAAAAAAGAGTGAAGAATGATGAAAAACTGAAAATGTACCCCCCAAAAAAAAAGTCACATAGGAAATACTTACTTCTCCAGCTGGCCAAGATGAAAAATTACTAATCAAAAGAACTCTTCTTGGAATGAGAAGATGTAGAGGAAACTTATCATCTATAGGTTACATGAGATAAGCGCTCGGTCCTAAAAAATTGCCCCTTAAGAGAGTGTTTGGAAAAGAAAAAATAAGCAGCAGGTGAGTAAGAAGTTTCAGACCCCACAAAGACATGAAGACAGAACAACCACCCCTTCCCAGGGAAGAAAAACTGTATACTTGTGGAAATACCTTGTGAGGAACTGCTGAAAAATGCAGAATTAAGAGCCTGCATTCAGTTCCCCAAAGGCAGCAATTGGCTAAGATGACACCGGCTGATTAAAATGGATTCCCTATGTTACGCATAGAGAAGCTACAGAAAGAGTAGATTGGGGTGTAAGATTAACGGGGCAGAACAATGCAATAACTGTAAGGCTGAATTATCACCCCAAGGACCAACCCATAAGGGTGCAGAGTTCTGTCACATGAAAAAAAGTCTGTGTTCTGGCGTACAAGTTTTACCACCTCGTATTTGTGGAATATATACCACCAGTATTTCTGGAATGAAAAACAAACAAAAAGCTTATTTTCTGTAGTAGCATCTTGGGAAAACCAACTTTACTCAGCATCAGGATATAAACCAAGAAGAAATTAATGAAAACATTGACTCCATTAACAGCCATACTGTTCTTGTAAATAAGAGAATTGCACAAGAAAATCTCTCTCTCAAATACGGAAAATGTCAGATTAACACCACCACCCCCCCAAAGAGAGCACCCAACTAATGAGGATAGATCTAATTTATGTCCACAGTGACAGCTGTCTTACAAGCAGATTCACTGATTCCCGATAACATTTTTCAAACTAGTTTCCGTAGCAACTGCCACCTCATACTCCTGTCCCTAAGGCACAGAACATCTAATAAAATAATAATAATAGCAACAATAACAACAACAATACTACCTACTTCCACAACACCTATCAGGAGAGTAGGTTAGATTTCTGCTGGGAGACAAGGTAGATTCTTACAGTGGGGATTCAATCTATTGCAAACACATTATAATGTATTTTTTATTATTTATTTTGTTTTGTGAGATGGAAAACACAAGTACACAACCCTCTAGAAAATTAAATCAGAGTGAACTGTCCTTTCATTCAAACCATTTGCTGCCATGGCAGTAATGAATTTCAGGAAGGAAAAAAGAGAAACATATAAAAGAGAAAAAGGAAACACGGCAAGAACAATCAAATAAGCTATAATTTTCACTTGTTGGTCAGGTTCTGTCCATTAGGAATTGATTTAGGCAGTCCTCCTGACAGGTGTTGAAAGAACTGGGAAAACCTGTTAACTTTTCAAGTAAGTGATGCCCACTATCAAGATCATTGACATCTATTCTTTGTTTGGCAGCAGTGATGAAGGATTGCAGTATTTTCTGGCTCTCAGAAAAGTCTAGGAGAGTTGTAAAAACAGATTCTTTGCCACAACTACTTTAACAGAGCATATGATTTTAACCAAGTAGTGCATCTGGTATAAAACCTAGCAGAAACACCACTGTACGATACCATAATAGCACCTCATACTCACCGAATCACTAAGGTTGGAAAAGACCTGTAAGACTCATATAACCTCTCTCTATTCCCTCATGGATTATGCATGACCCATATATGCTTCATGACGACTGTAAAGCTGCTGAAAACCTATGCAAGTCTTCTCTCCCAATAGATGGATTACACACAGATTCACAGGTGTCTTAGAATGTACCTATTAGTGGGTAGATATTCTTGTGTTATTCCAAATAGAGTCTGGACGGAATTATTCAGTGCAGCTCTAATGTTTGAAAATTGATTATTGAACCAAGGTCAAAAAAACATTTCCAGGTACAGTCTCAGGACAGCATGAACACCACGAGGATAGTAACAATGAGAATAAAAGTACTTTTACACAGAGATTTGAACATCAAAATCCAGCAAACAACCTACACACACATACACTTTTTAATACAACCTAGCATAATACAATGGGTTCAAGTATTTGACAACAAGTGTAGCTTGCCTTGCAGCTGCAGACTCAGAGACATTTAGGGTCACCACATACCTTCACCTACCACAAATTAAGTCAAGAAAAATTACTAAGATTCTTGAGCATGTAAAAGGAGACTATTAAGTGTGGAAGTGATCTTAGTAGTACACTGTACCGGTGTTTTGGCCAGCACTGCTGGTATTCAACCTTCCAGAAAAACAAGTAAGTTCCAAAAGTAAAACAACCACCAAAAAATTACTTGGGGACTGAAAAACAAGTTTTCTAACGCAATGATAGATCCCATTTGATCCAAAAGCAAGCTGAGAAGTGGTTTCATGGCTCTGTAGACAGACCTATGCATGAAAAACACGCAGTCATAGGGAGGTTTTATGTTCTTACTAGCAAAGCATAACTGAAAAATTAAGTCTTGAAACAAAACGCCATTTCCTAGGAGTAAAGGAACTAATACTGAAATGGTCTAAGAGGTGAAGGAAGAGACTCCCACCATTTCTTGTCCCCATAATTTAGGGACTTAACTATCACCCTGTAAATACGCTTCCTGGGAACACTTTGCAGTCTGTTTTTGAGATACAAAAATGCCTTGGCAGAGTAGTCTCTTCCATGCCTGTGATCGGTGAACCCATTAATTTCCTTGTTTATCTGTCTTTACAATTATCTGCATTGCCCTGGCCACGCTCACAACACTAGCTTTGCGTTCACGTAAGTATCATTAACTTTTCCGAAACTCATTTGAGACTTGTATCTTTGAGTGCAACCCAGCTCTGAACACATAACGGCATCATTCAGTCACGTATCCAAATATGAAGTTAATCATCAGATTTGGTAAGATGACACCAGCAGGGAAAAAAAAGATTCTTTTTGTTGGTGGTGTTTTTTTCTCTTTGTCTCATTTTGGAATATGAATTGTCAGTTAATCAACATGATGTCATGACAAAGCCTGGCATAACGGTGATACCGCGTTCTCTCCTGTTCTCTGCTTGTCTCACTAAACAGGTTAGTTACGCTGTAACACGATAGTTCTCAGGAAACTAAAGCTACTGACTTCTCCATAGGATTATGTGGACAAAATTTAATAGCCTATAACAAAGTAAAATTAAAAGACCAACTAATCCTTTCCTGTTTTGAACTAGACAACTTCTTTGAAATAACGCACGGTTAAAACAGAACAGCGTGTGTGATGCAAGTCCTTAACTACTAACCTTCCACACATTTCTAAACACACAGCTCGGACAGCACCGAGACTAAAACATGGCATTGTAGGTTCTTTACGAGGAAAGCCTTGCCTCTTACTCTAGGTGCAGAGAAGAAAACTAGAAAGTTCACGAGAGCAGCAGCGAAGGGTGGCAGTGAGGGAGATTCAATCCGAGGGAGCAATCTGTCAAGCCCAGAACAGCACCCGTCTATGTGATCCCCTGCACACTGTGTCCCTGTAAATATTCAGAGATCAGATTGGCACGTGTAGCCAAGGAAGCAACAATAACCAAGCGCTACAGCGATCCTCTTCCTTCGGAAGCATGAGCATGTCGAAAGCAGAACGCTTCAGCTGGCAGGCTGACGGCATCAGTGCGTTGCTTACTTTTAGGACACGCTCGCGTTTTATTTCAATGGGATGCCAACTCTCGGTTTCCGACACTGAGCGAGTGCCACCCCAGGAGGCTACGTCTAGGTGACATCTCCAGCACAACCGCTTTCACAGAGCAGTAGATACTGTGCTGAGGTTCTGCATGTCCTGTTCTTTCTCCATCACTAACAACAATCTGTACGGTTATTTACCCACAGAGACACACAATACACCTGAGCTGCACTTCAAGGTACGCTTTTGTTGGTATTGGGGCTTCTCCTGGTGTTGCAGATTTTACGTCACTGAGACTGCATTGGTTCCCCATGTTACATCTATGCAACCTTAACACCGGCATCCATGCAGCCTGAGGAAGTTTAAGTTACTGATCTTTTCTTTTTCTCCCCTGTCTCTCTCCCCCAATTAATGTGTACAAAAGAACAAAGGACAGACATGACAAGAAACAGGTTAAGGACTGACTTTCCAGACGTTCCCCAGTCTCTTTGTACGGGAGCACCAGCAGCGTCTGGATACTCATCCATTCTTTCTCTACCACTGATCTGTTATAAAACCTTGGGTAAGTCATTTACACCCCTGTAACTTCTGTTCTGTCATCTCCAAAACTCAATACTAAAGAGCTTATATTAATGGTAATATTAAATGCTAATGCTAAATTCATTTATAATATTAGTACTTATATTAAAGCTAATATTAACACTTTCCTAATACGCATTTGCAGGTCTACTGTGAAGATATTTTAGTTAATAATGATTAAGGCACAAGAAAACTGCTCTAAAATAGATGCTATTTGTGACAAGTGACAATATATCCCTTTTGCATCTTTCTTATGCTTGAGCAGCTTCTTTCCTTAATAAGATAAACTTCACGGTGCCATTTTTTTATTGTTCAGATACAATAAGAGGACAGTAAAATTCCAACAGGCAGTAGTGCCATTCTATTACATTTTAGCACTAAAGCAGTAAACAGTTCCAAGGTCACTGTTGTTATTACTTCTTGAATAGATTAATTACCTCAGTTGTCCCATCAGCTATGACAGAAGTTTATTGCTTTGGGTTTTTTTTAAAGGAAGGAGGTTAGAAAAAAAATGTTCTTATGCAGATCACGAGATGGAGTGGATTTTAAAGCTCCTGTAGAAGGAAATCCAAGTAATAGGGGAGGCTGGTGGCAGTTCTGTGTGTGACTTCAGCTAGAAGAGATGCGTGGCTGCTATGCGCAGCTACAGACCTGTGCGGTGCACATTATCCTAACTGAACCGAGCATCTACCCAAGCTAGCCGTGGCACGCTGCCTAGCCGTGTGCGAGGCTTGCTCCTGGCAGGAGACAAAGTGCTCTCACTCTCCGGCTCAGCAGGCTGCGAGAGCATCGCTGCCACAGAGCGAGCTGGGGGAAAGCCGGAGGGGAGAGGAGGAGGAGGAGGAAGAGCAAAATTCCAGCTGCACTTGCTCATGTAAGAGCTCCCTGTTCAACAGCCTTGGAAACAGCCACGGCACCAAGTCCAGAGGAAGCCTGGACAGTGCCAAGTTGGCACCTGCTAGGGAGGAAAGGAAGCTGCTGGGGAAAATAGCTAGAAAGAAAGATTCTAGCGAAGAGTCACTAGAAAGAAGTTAAATATTCAAAGTAAGTATAGAAAATGGACATTAAGCGCTGCTTTTGCCCCAAGACTACAGTTTGGCAGGAAAACCTAGGTTAAAATAGCCGAGAAAAACGCAGCCGATACTGTCTCAGGTATCGGTCTTGCTCAAGTATACACAAGCTGGGCAAAGCACAACTTGGTGGACTCCTACACAAGGCAGATGGAAGGTTAAATTAAATTACAGGAAGCCATGCCAAAGATGCAGAACATGGTGTTCTCCACCACATAAAAGAAAGTAATTTCACTGGCAGATTTATCTTTTGGTATCGGTATAAAACAGAATTAAAACTCTTCCTATTTATTAAAAAGTTCACGGAGTTTAAGATGTCTTCCCTAGTGCCCTAAACCAATTCAAACGCTGTAATTGCAATTTGCCTACTGAAAATTCACCAGTGATTACGTGGGTGTAGACTACTTCTGCTCCTGCAGTCTCTGAGGTAGCTCATGTTACGAGAACCCTATCACGACGGTTTTTACTCTGGTAGCCAAAAGCTTTATATTTATAATCATTAAAATTGTGTCTGAGCATTACAGCACTCGCATACCTCCACATACTCACACACAGTAAAAAAAAAAAGGTGCTTTAACAAGTATTTTTTCAAGAATTACTTGAGCTAATTAAATGCCACACACTTCCTAAATAATCTAAACACCACAATTATCAAAATTAACCACCTGTAACGAACCAGCTCTAGGACAGACTAGGACAAGAGAGTATACTACTGGGGTCAACAGAAAATCCTGGTGTCAAGGTATGCCTCTAAAAGGTTTGGCAACCCCTAAACCAAGCAAATTTAAGAACATTTGAAGCTCTATTCTAAGCATTTTGGCAATCACTATAATTTATCGAGTATGATCACATGGAGATTTTGCTAATTTGATCTGCAGGGGTTTTTAGCACTAATCCCAACCTTGAAGCCAAAGAGAAACTTCTGATCTTTGACGGGTACAGCCACAAAATACTGGTTTTAAGTAGAAATAAAATATGTCCCTTTATTCTTTTTATTCTGTCCCACAAGATGCCTTTTCAATTATTTTGCTGGAGTTTCCTAAATATTCTGTCTCCTTGGAGGCTTATATCTGTTTGCTACCACTATGAACAAAATAGCTAATATAGATTTAATGTTAAAAAAAAAAATCAATCTAGGTAATAGAAAATTTCTCTGAGGAGTTATTTGAAGACGGTACAAATCCTGATATTACCCATTTTGAGGTGAGACTGGAACAGGCATTAAAGGTCCCTGCAACAGAGATGCTTGTGGCAACTGTGTATGCCCTACTGCCCCGTTGACGCGTGCCGGTTAAGATAAAGAACAAGTGCGTTTAGCTGGAGGCATAATGTCCAATGCGGCTGGTGTCCGCTAGCGGAGAGCACAGTGACTCCAGACAGAGCAGGGTCACGTGAACGCACTGGGTATATTCAACGCAACATTTTAAGTGGAATATAAATTAGAGCTCTTCATAAAACTCCTTTATTTTTCTCCTTTGATGACCACACGGGGCACAAGAAGATGAGGGACAGATGTGTCAAGCATTTTTTTATAAAATGAAACGTAAAAAGAAATTGAATTTCCCTAATGGAAGAACACATTTTGTTCATCCCGAAACAAAATGCTGGGGGAGGCACGAGTAGGTTTTTTTTGTTGTTGTTCCCAATCAAGTAAACTTCTCAGAAAAACTTCATTTCAAAAGAAGAAAGCAAAAGGTCAGCATTTAAACTCTTTGCTGAATTTGATCCAAATTCTCTGTTTTGCTCATAAAGATACTTGTCATCAAATTTGATACAGTTTCCCCAGCATTAAAAGCACTTAATTTCTAGACTTGTGCTGCAATGGATTGGTCTGTCCTTCTAGCTGGAGTCAGAGCTCTGCATCATTAAATTGATTACACCCTGTTAAGCCTATGTTCTGCAGACATTCTTAGAGAATACATGTGATAAGAAACAGCAAAAAGGAGAAAGATTTAGATGAGGTTTGCTTTATATAAGCTCAGGCAGTATCGCTAATTGTAACTTTAGAAATAGCAAAGATTTTGTGTATAGGTTTTATTGGCAGAAGATGGCAATATAACCTCAAACTAATTTTTAAGACCTCAAAAGATACACAAAAAAAGAAAAAGGACTAATATGTACTATGCCTGGTTTGAAGATAACAGCTGTTAAGCAGTTTGAAGAAATAACCTAGGAAGTTTAGGGGAATAAGAAAGAAAAGGATAACGTTAAATATGAGAAAATAACTCAAAATTATATAAGACAATATATCGAGTAAATACTGTTGAGTAAATACCAATTTACTTAAAGTGATCTGTTAGCTTACTTTCATTAAAATGTTTGGGAATTCATGCTCCTGCTGTAGCTTGCGTGCAAACAATTGGATACAAATGAGTAACTGAAACATGGCTTTTATTCATCTCAGTCCATTCACTTAGGAGACCCATTTCTAATCTCTTGCTATAAACAAGTGGGTTTCCCACCACCCACAAGATTGTCTTGCCCTCTGAGGTTCTGGTGGTTCTGAAGTTTCCCTCTCCAAAATTTTCCCCTGTAGCTGAGATCACTTATAGGAAAATTTAATGGAAATTAATACATTTCTTCGGAAGGCTATAGTTTCAAACAAACTAGATTTTTAATTGAATTATGTTTTATGGAGAAATTGCATAATAGTTTTAGTTTAATCACTTTTTAAACAGCTAAGTTGGGCTGCTTCTCCATTATTCAATCAGCTCTAGAACTACACAAGTAAAATACTACCCCTAACTTTCTGATCATCATGTTAAAAAAATGAAATTAGGGATATATTTATATTTACATTTGCAAAAATGGACAACTGTACATACACATATGGATTTTCAGGAAGCTTGATCAAAATTTGCTCTAATCAATTCTGGCATAACCGATTCTAAAATTTTAAAAACTCTCCTGTACATTTAAGAAACTGGGACTGCTGTACCCTGTGCAGGTGCAGCCCTACGTATACGTTTTAGCCACACCAATTCCAGATGCGTTTTCCTATTCACTGATCCACTTGGAATGTCAATGAATTTTTTTGCACCTTTTTTTTTCCTAACACATTAGTTCCCTGACCTAATTCACTGCGTAGCCAAAACAAGCAATTGCACTTACATAAAAGGACAGTAAAGAAGAGAGAAAAACAGGGGATGGGGACTAGGAAAGGGATCATGGAAGCAGACATTGCCATCAAGTAAGTTCCATGTAACTGAGGACGCAGAAATCAATCAACTGAAGCATTAGCTACTTTGAGCATTCAACTTTCTCATCACTTCAGACACGTTGTATCAGTGAAACCGGGTCACCATAGAAAAATCACCTAATGAATCATTAGCATAATCTAGTTTAAAAAAAACTTTTGCCCAAGAAAAAAAAAAAAACACATGGCTTTTTGTGAGAAAAGGATCTATATCATAGCAAAAGATTAGGGAGTATAAATACAGTAGTGAAGTGGCTGCTGCTGAGGTGGATGAACTAGTGGGAGAGGAGAAAGCAGAAGGGGAATTTGGTATTGTTCTCAGCTCCCAAGAAATCCTGTAATTTCATAGCAACAGTGTAAACCACTGCTTTGAAACGGTGGGAGGAAAGGTCCCATAGTCTTGTAGAAGGAAAGGAGGTGGGGAGGAAGGGACCCTACCTTCATTCAGGATCCCAGAATTGCTTCGTAGGAAATGCACAATTCAAATTACTTGCATTTGAAGGTCAAACTTGGTGCCATGCATAAGTGCAGCGAAACTCAGATTGTTCATGAAAACCTTCCATTGCTTTCAACTACAAAAAAGTCAAAATTAATATATCTACTAAATTAAACCTGACGTGGTTTAAAATGGGAGCAAATCTGTTTTCAATTCTGCAATCATTCATTGCTCCTATTTTATTAAACCAAAAGACAGAACAAGCTTAAAATGCATTAACTTATTTAAACAAAGCCTGATTTTATGATGCAAATGTCAGTCTTCACAGTTCAGTAAGTTCTTTTAAATGTTTTACGACTTGTCTACGTTACCCCAGCTGACAGGTCTTTTTATAGCTCTTTTTTGCAGTATGTATCAGGGTCCCTGCTTCTACCACCCACAGCCCTGCTGATCGAAACATTAGGTGAAGTTATGCACATTTGCTTCTTGAGAAGCTCCTATCTGCAGGTTGACATGCGGTAACCATCGTATTCAGAGCAGCTCACAGGATACACCCTGCACAGCCCTCATGGAGAACATTTTACTCCACAAACATCAAACGGAGATACACACATACCTACCAGGTACAATCAAGTACCTACATTTTAAGTCATTATACGTCAACTGCTCTATTTGTTTCCCATCTGGGAACTAAGGCACCATGAATTACATCCCCTTCCTCCTCCTCTTCATTGTATGAAGTTTTTTTCCCCCCTCAGCTATAGATTAACTTGTCTGATTTTTCACTGGCTCAAAACAAGCGAGATAATGAATTAGTCAATGTTAGGAAAAAATCTTTTTAAATTACTAGGAGATTATATATAAACAATGAAGAAATGAATTATTCAAAGGTAGTGAGTCATATAAACCAAATACTGTATTTTAGAGACACTGTCACAGGAATTAAGAGTCATAAAAACTTTGGGCAGACATAGAACTCCAGGTATTGGTCAAGGAAATGAAAAAACCTGCCCCATTAAAATGCTGATAATCCCTGGGAGAATGTATTTAAAGGAACTCCTAATTAAGTAAGAGATGCTTCCAATTTCAGCCACACCGAATCACTTTAACCCTTGCAATATAGAGAGACACATTGTTCAGTAATAGAAGAGTTCAGTTAATTTAATTCATTTTTCTTTGCTGAAAGACAAGCAGAGAGATTTAACTTTGCTATAACACAAGTAATAAAAGAGACTATATTAAATAAGGTTAGCGTGAAGCAGGACTGGCTGCCTTACCTATGCCATAGCGTAAGTAAACAGCAGATAGATTATTTTAAATCACACCACACAAACAATTTATTTAAAGAGGCAGTTTATGAAAACTAGAAGTGTCTGATGTCCATCTTGGATAGTTGTCAAGAAATATAATTAACTATCAGCCACATAGGAAGCAAAAAGTAACATCTTGTGTTCAAGCTAAGCATTGAAGCGTAAGGTAAGTGGCTGATACTGATCTGTGCAGTTGTGAAATGGCAAAACATTTTCAAACTAGACATGCATAAGCAGTAGGAGAGGAAAGAAGGTCCCAGTGTTGTGCTGCAGGGGAAGGATTCCCTTTCTCCTCTCCCACTCGAGGTGGTCACAAGTCTACTTTGTCTTGCCTGAGTCCTCTCAGAAGGACTGTGTAAATGATAAAGTACTGCCAACACACAAAAATAATCAGGATACGCTACAGATGAGACTAAGCTGTATGCAACTGCCAGACTTGCATAGCTTTTCCACCAGAAATTGGAGGGAAACATGTAAGGAATTGTTTCAGTACAATTCAGAGGCTGTTTTGGAGATAAAACTTTCGGATTGCAGGTGCCTCCTCATCTACTTATTCATTCTGATTTCGCAGGTTTGGAAAATTAGCCATAGCAATCACCTCCATCAATACCCTGTGGAGTGGAACTGTCACTACATGCAACTGAAAATGGAGTACAGCTGGGCAATAACTTTATTATGATGGAGAATAAATACTAAATAAATTTTATAATAGCATTATTAAATAACAAGTTTTTTAAGCCCGAGCACTGAGAGAAAATAGAAATTTTACAACTGCCAAGAAAGCAGAAACTTCCATTGTGTTTTCCCATTTGAATGGCCTTTTCTTGTACGCGGAGAGCACAGTTACCATCAATACCTAGCATGAGACAATCCACTGCAAACCATTAATAACCAGGGATGGCTGTTACAGCTTTTGCTCCCACACCAAAGCTTTTATTCCTTCAACTCTTTCTCTCTCTTACTTCCCTCCCGCACCGAGCGGGGACGACACGGAGGTTAGCACCAAGCACAGCCCTGGAGCGATAGCAGAGGAAGAGGAATGGGGGAGCGGGACATACACGGCATCCCTGCAGCAGCCCTCCCTTGGGGGATCCCCACCTGCAAAACCACGTTACTGCTGCCACTGCCGATTATATCCGATTTCCGTAAGGGTGCAGACTCAAACCTGCTAACAGAATTCTTCTTCTGGGTGAAGTTAATCTTAGTTTTACCAAGCTTTTACATTTCAAACATATCATGTGGCCACATTTCCACACCTAAACAATTGCTCCAAACCCATTCTTTCTTTTTCTAACTTACAGCCACCCAACCATAAAAAAAACCCCAGAACTAAAGTGCTACATTTAATCTGGAAGTTTCTCACTTCAAAACATCAGCTAAGATTTCCAAATAACTATAATGCGTGTTTATTACTTCTGAAGGTACATTAAAAAGCCCACAAAAATGATGTATAATCAGCATGGTGTCAGGACTACTTGTTAGCAGTGTTTACTTTCTCAGGATATTAATGCTCTAAATTATCCAGAAAGCCTAACAACTGACAAGCAAGTAGGTGAAAAATCATAATTCCTATCCTTTGAGAAAATCCAGCATTTCAAATTACATTTTCATCTTCCGTCAGGATTACCATTTACTTGCAGTCAAGACAATTAAGAATGCCAGAAATACCAGGACAAAGATCTTGGGATCAAAAGAGTTTAGCATTCCCAAGCAACACCACCTGTGTCAGCCTGATTTCAGATCGTATGGAGTCTGCTTGAGTCGCTGTAGTGCCCCATGACTTACTCCCCGCTGCCGGCCATCCTGCCTTTGAGCTGTGGCTCCTATAACAGGACAAAGAGCTTCATCCAAAGGTTAAACTGGCACACACAGTTCTGGATGGAGTCCAGTCAGAGAGTCTAGTCCATGCACATATTCCTTTAAGGCATCAGAGCAGTTTAGAGGAAACAAATCGGTGAACCGACCCAGCTGATTCAATGCAATTAAATTTGAATGTTATGATTCAGGTCTACTGTACCCATAATTGCTTTTGCTTTTTCGCAATGGAGGGGAGAAGGAGGAGGAAAGGAAGTTTACTATGCTATTTCTAACATGTATGGAAACAGAACATACCAAATCATCTACTGAAGCTGTCAGCTAGAAAAGCTAATAGGCAATTCAACACCTTCATTCAATAATTTAACATTTTCACTCAATATTTGGGAAGCCATAGATACTATAACAGGAATGCTGTGCAGCATCTGATACTCAAGTATGCTGAGATCAAAGCTGGATCCCTTCTGAAACATGTATTTTAGTTAATATACACATGGTTGGGCTCACCAAGGTAAGCGGGTAAACTGAATAACATGCATTTAAATTAGATGAAGTGCTGCCTGAGTTTCTGCACATCCTTTTTTTTTTTTGCTCCTGGAGAATATAGTAAGTTTAGGGTTTCTAAAGTAGATATCTTATCCAACGCATACAACTGAATATTTGTTTGGAAGTAGATCTAGTGGAGGGTAGCTCAAATCAAACACCTCAGTAGTGTCTTTGGAAAGCACGCCCTTCTTCAACAAGTTGTTAAATGCCAAAAAATTATCTGTAATGTTGTCATTAATCTTGACATTTTGCAGCCATGGTTTTTAATTTTTCCAAATCACTCTAAGCAGATAAAACAGCCTAAAGCTCATTTTTACCATGAAAGCAATAGATTAAATAGTACACGCAAAATCTTACTCTAACAGCTATCTAGCAGCTAAAAATCTCAAAGTGCGGAAAGTTGCATCAGTGATACCCTACTAGAAAAGCATTAGGATGGATAATACAATAAATGTTGGAGTGAAGCAAAAAGCACAGTTTTTAGAGCTAACTCTACAACTAAGCAGCCTGGTATGTTTAAAGTAGTCTTCCCTCTGCCGCAGCTAACTGCAATTACTGCTTTTCTTACACTGATGGTTAAATAACAAATACAGCATTATAACAGGGGAAGATAATGTGGAAGCCCCTAGTGAACTGCATTTCTATAGAACAGTAGTACTTCATTTCACCATGGAGTTCTATAAAATAAGCACAGTATTAAGAAAAATGTAAACTTTATCAGGATAGTTCACGCCAATTTTGACACTTGCCACGTTTCCCTGCAAAGATTTTCCTCTAGGTATTCATCACTCAGACCTAATGGACACTGCAAAGACACTGCAGACAACGTTTGCACAGGAAAAACATATTGTGATTCTGAAGAACTTCCAACATTCCCTCTGGGATGTGCCCATCCCGTGTACCCCATCACCAGCTTTCTGCTGTGACTGCTTTTTATCCCATTATCTTAACATACAGCACTACTCTTTAGGGGCTCTTTTTACACTGTGTGCTAATGATATGTACTTGGCCTCCCGTAGCACGGGAACTGGGAGGCACTGAGGTCAGCCAGTTCTTGTTGTGCCACTACCTAATGTGTACCAAACGGAGTTTGGCTGGAACAGAAAATTGCTAATCACTACTATTGTGTTTGTAACCATATTAGTTACAGACAAAATCTAAGCCCTTGTGAGCTCATTTGCTGTATATTCTCAGCTCCTCCTGATAGACTGCTTCTTTCCTTCAACGGCATCATTCCTAAGCAAAGTGTTATATTCAGATATATGCCACAAAGCTAGAGGTCATCTGAAGCGGAGTTCCACCATCAATATATGAAGAATAAGCTAGAGAATTATATGTGGCAATGTTTCACTGCATTATCTCATAGCAAACATAAAAGGGACAACAGAGATATTTCTTCAAGAAGATTTTATCTCCCAAGAAAGCTCATGCCCAACCAGTGAAAAGGGAGTGTTGGAAGAAAGCAATCTGACAGCCATTGACTCTGCATAACAAACACGCCAGCGCGCTTGAGACACTAGTGTGAAAATCTTTATGACATTTATAAAGAAGGTCTTTAAATACACACCGAAAAACATCTAGTTGCTGTTTATCTGCAAAGTTATTAGATGTGCTCATTGGTAGCAAGCTACGGTAATTTAAAACATCCAAAATAGCTCACTTAAAAATAACTCCCACAGTCCACTAAATATTCTGCATTAGTATCTACCCATGAAGGTAATGTTATGGAAAAAATACCTATTCTGTCAAAAGGATGGCTTATGGTTAAAGTCTACCATAAGAGTTATCTGCCCTAAAGATTACAACCGATTTTCAAAGACGTGTCAGACAGCATGATGTAACTACAGCATCGGGGATCAGATGTGCCTGTGAAGAGGTGGGTGAAGGAGGGGAGTTAGGAGACTGTAAAAACACAAAAAACAAAACAAGGCATAGGAGGAGAACAAGAATATTCATTTGCAGGAGACATAAGCATCTCAGCAGTTGGCCAGCTAAGATAGTTAAAATGCCTTGGGCATAAACCTGAGCTGAACTTGTTTAGCCAGACTCAAGGGAAGCTGAGAGGAAATTTAATACCAGCCTGCAACTATTTGAATGGGAGTTAGAATTGACATCCGAGATGCTTCTCTCCATACTGCAAGCAAATAACGTAGCTTATATATGTGTGCAATGGTATTAAGAGATAAACATAAAATTATAAACACATTATTCCCAGATGTAGATAAGGTATACCAGTGACTTGATATGACAAACTGCAGAAACATTTAGGATAAGTGTGTTTAATATATACTTGCTGTTTTCAGCAAAATTTAGTTAGAAATTCTTAAAATTAATAAATTGAGTGTTCTTGAACTAGTCTCCAGTTTTAGTACTTGATTTACTGATACCAGAAAGAAAAAAATAGTTTAAAAAACCAACCCCCTTCTTTGATTTTCTGCTTCACCACATATGTGAAACTAAGTAACTCTCCCATCTCATTTTCATAAATACTATTTTTTTCCCTGACACTGAGATGTCAGCCTAAAGCAGAACTTCTAAAGAAACTCTAAAGCATTAACTGAAAGCAAGCTATGGAATATGATTATGACAAACATGCTCCTGCTCATCGATAAACAAATGAAGGGAAAAAAATTACAGTGAAAGTGTTCTAATTTTAAAGGACACTATGAAGTATTTGTTGTGATAATAATAAGAATGACCTAACATCAGTATTGACCTAAGACAGTCGATTTCATTGGGTTTAATGACCCATTATGCATCGTTAATAGCCCAGAGCTTTGCTCTAAGCAATCAGATCTAATAGACAAAAGCATTCTACCTGTCATTTAGTGTTCAGAACTTATTTGCTGCTGACTTTCTGAAATTTATTCTTAGAATTCAGCTTTACTTGCTAGGTATCCTTCATGAGACACCCCAATCCCAAAATACATGCCAATTGAAAAGGACTCTGGAAGGCCACTACACCTAAATAACTTCTTTTGCAGAAAGACTTCAAAACTATTCAAAAAGACTAGCTTTATCTTAGCAGCCGTTGTGAGGTATACAAAAAATTATGGAAAACTAGCATCTTTTGCTAACATTTGACTTAAGCTCGTCACTGATAATTCCTAGGTGCAAAGTTTCCAGACGAAATAAAAACAGCCTTAAAGACTGTAAACTTAAATACTATAACTTACATCAACGAAACCCTCATTTTAGTACTTTGCAATTTGAAAATCATATTTTTAATACTAGAAACACATCTGATTTTTATGAAATATCATTTAAATTTCTTTCTTCTACTCAAACTGTTTACCCCCTATTAAGGCATTCAATTTTTAAACTGGTTCTTTCAGAATGACGTTCCCATTTAAATAATGGCTTCCAACCTACAAAGTACGCACTTGTGGCCTACGTAGAAATACCAAACCTGTTTTAGTGTAGTTAGTTTTGGTACCAGTGATGAAGTAGCTGCAGAGCAGTTGCTTCAACACATGGTGTTGACGTTCTATGTCCAACTGTAACCCTCAGCCCTGGCCCAACGGCGTGATGCAGAGCCTATTTAGCGCATTACAGATGCGTGACCTTGGCTCAGTTTTGCTGAAAAAGTTATTTCAAGATGTGAGGAAGTGCAGGAGTTAAGACCACAAAAGACTGAAAAAGTCAAAGCAAAGAAGTGTCATTTTTGATACAGGGATTCTTATCAGCTTAAAGATTCGAGAGTAGAAATATTGACATCAAAAGCTAAGAATAAAAAAAAATAAATGAAAGATGATAGAAGATTGACCTGTTTCAAGGAAAAGTAAAGGCTGACTTCCTCACCTCACTGAGGACTGCTGGCCAGCAGAGACTTATTAGATGTACTGACCCTGATGGGACAGCTGATAATACTACCTGTTTGTTGTTCATATTAGCCAACACATATTTGCTGACGTTTTATACATCCTGCCCCTCTCCCAGTGGTAAAAAGTACCTGAACAAGACCGATATGAACAGGAAGGTGCTTACACCAGAACACACAGACACGGATGCGCCCGCGTGAGCTGCAATTGCTGGTTGCCCTCCACAGGATGTACGTGAATACCATCCTCAGTACAAAATAGCTTTACAAAACTACTCTGTTAGGCATCCAAACAAAATATTGTAGAGTGAGAAGATATGAAAAATAAATATTATAGTAGGAAAATTATTTCAACTGAATTATTTAAACTCTTCAACAGCTAAATGCTGAAGTCCTTGAGTTTAAAGCATGACATTTCTCATTGTGCATTTTCTCATTTAAAGTGTGATTAACAAGATTTGAGCATTTGACCTCTGGAAGGCAGTTGACATTTCCTCACTCTCAGTATTCATGCAATGAATAAAGGCTAGGATACCTGGTGCATGTACACAAAAATCAAGAAAGCTATCACGTGTAGAGCGAAATTCAAATACAATTCAGGCATCAAAGCAAGAAAGGTCTTAGCATGCCTAGCTTTGTACTTGGAATCATTAATATCTAATTCCAGATATATCTATTAATTCACATTTCATGCAGCAGTATTTGGAAGGATTCAATTCAAAGAGAAAAGGAAGAGGCCATGCGTAAGGAGGCTGGAGTTCTGCTCGAGTGCTCCAGGTCTCTGCACGTTTCCAGGCAGCAGCTGAGAACAACGTTTTGAGAAGGGTTTCAGAAGCTCCAGGAGCTTAAACCTTATCACGAGCAAACTGCCTCACAGGTCACATCTTCCCACCCTCTTAGAACTAGGCCACTCAGAAAAAGTCAGCATCCAAAAGATCAGAAACAATTATGTTTTAATTATTTGTCCTACAAAATGGTAAAATTCTCCTTTTTGTACTCATTTCACCTAATCCTAGATTCCCATTCACAGGCATCCCATACCAGTCTTCAATGCTGATTGTTAGTAACTACCATTACCTTTTTAGCAAGACTGCATATATGAGAATATTGGTTTAACGTTGCTGGAAACTCCTGAACAGGCAGAGTTCAGGCTTACTCTTCTCTACAGAGAGAAAAGAGCTGTAATCACTATCTGTTCATACAATGACAACCAGCCATTTCTTCGGTGGTCTTATTCACCTCTAGCACTTCAACAGCCCTTTCATAGAATAAAAATTCATTACTATAGACTTATTCACAAATCTAAGAATAATTTAGGAATATCGATTAGACCTTAAAATACAAATAAAGTGCAATTGCTGCAAGTCATTACTCCATTCCACAGGTCAACTCGTGATTCAATAAATATGGAACTATCAGAAGTAACTAAGCACTTTATAAGCATATGACAAAGTCAACATTCAGTGGGTACTTACTGTTTTTTTGAGAACATGCTGAGAGCAGTTAAGTATAGTTCTTTAAATTCATACAGTAAGTCAGTACAGCTGCTGCTTCTCAGCTGCGGTAATCATAGGCAACCACTTTCTGTAAGCTTTTCAAAACCAAAAACTTTCTTTGTATTCTGCTTGTTTAATTTAATGCCAGCGTTCTCAATTTACAGATGCTAATTTTGTCTTTGACTTCTCTCAGCAAAAGTATGCCTTAGACAGGAGGGAGAAAAAGAAAAAGCGCCTGGCTGCTGGTAATGGAATAGTTTTACATCTAAGCTGACTTGGACTTTAGAGAGCCGTGGACCAATTAGCCAATTGCTAAGCAGGGATCCAGGTACTGTGTCCTTGAAATTATATGTAGCAACCCATTCATCTGTGGAAATTAAAAGGCTAGAGATAATGGTTATATCTAGGGGTAATGGTTTTGCCTAGAAAATGGGAGAAGCTAAATTCCCAAAAAGTACTACTTAATGTACTCGAAGTATATTTAGTGAATATAGCTAGGGACACAAGAGAGAAAAATCTTCCACAATTTTCTGTTAGAAATAGGCAAATTCTTGCCTACCAAATATGAAACCTGCTGTCCCCTAAGCTCAGAATGAACATTTTATCAAGTATCATCATTGAGTTAATCAATCATCTGCAAATCTAAACATGTATTTATCCCAGAATATTAAACCTGTAAAAACAACCATGGGAGATGAAAAAATAAAATGCTGGAAAGGAGGAACAGACATTCTGAAAGGCATTCTGAAAAGGCAGGACATCCTGCAAACTCATTCCAGTCTTGCAGATATGCTATCGGGGCTCTCAACTTCAGACTCCCTTTAATTTTTGTTCCTATTTTTCTTCTACAAAGAGACACCTTCCTTATTTACAGATTTATAGGTTCAGCCCATGCAATTCTTCTGTGCAAAATTATCTGTATATTACAAAATGCTATGTTAAAGAAAAAAGCTGTTTGCTTTTATATCCAATTACCAATATTAATCCCTGAAATTAGAGCCTACCTTTAAAATTCAACAGTAACATTAAGAACATATTTAATGGCTGAAGTCAGAAACGTACACATGAAGTACAAAAAAGCTGATACTCGGCACAGCAGGAGTATACCAATGGTCTTTATCAATTTACAAAAAGTTCTGCTGATTTGTGAAAACAGGAGTATTTTCCTTTCTCAGTGAAATTGAGAATTTCCACATGGTTGACATCAGGGAGCCTTTTTTTCCTTGAGACGTAAGCAATCCATTGACTAAGAACAAATCTCGTAGCCTGCTCATTCAAACCAATCACTTGTTGGTAACAGTAACAACGTATACTCAATTACCTGGCAGACAGAGAAAAGAATCAGCGCTGAACATTAAATTGCAAAGACCACTGACAATGGGACTCTGAAAGGATAAATGAGCATTTATTTCTGTGAAATGGAGGAGACAGAAAACAGTCATTTCTCTCTGATGTAGGACCAGGGTGGGAGATGACACCAACTGTTGCGTTCAAACTCCACGAAGAAAAACAGCAAAAGAAAGAGGGCTGATGTTGCAGCCCATCCCCACGGCCCTGCCCAGCCATCCCATGGCTGTACCTGACTCCAGTTCCCCTCACCAAGCCTGACCTTGACCCCCACCTATGGGCCAACATCCCGGCCTGACCTCAGCCTGCCCCACAGAGCTGCCTGATGCCCCAGGGCTGGGGCTGCCCCCAGCCAGCCCCCCACCCAATCCCACTCCCTGGCAGGGACCCTGCGCCCTGGACAGGTCCTGGCTGGCAAGGCCCTTCCCTGCTGGGAAGACCCCACAGACCCCCCCACCCCCAGGGAGCACCCAGCTTCACTGCACCCTGCCAGTATGTTTCAAAGACAAAAAAAATTATCTGATAAAACATTTTCCAGTAAGCAACTTCCCCGTAAGATCAACTGAGATGATCTGACTGATGCTCAGATACACTCAAAGCACTAGAAATCTCCCAGCTAATTCTTGCATTAAGGATATTAAACAAGTTCCTCCAACCTTCAACTCAATAATTGGAGGTTTCCTCAAGTGGAGAAGGGTCTTTGAGTACGATTTTTCTCAGCTTATTCTAACCAAGCACCCTCAAAATGTTAGGTGCATTCATCACCTATCGCTCTGCTGAAAACAAAATAAATAGAAAAAATAGCAGCCCATTAGCCTTAAGTAACTCGTGAGGATGTTTGTGTTTCACATGGATAAATTTAATTAGTGCTGTGGGTGGCAGAGCTCCATTACTCTTCGCCTTCGTCCTTTGTAAAAATTACCCAACTGCGATATGAACCATATCCTTCAAACCATGGAATAAAACCCTGGAGGGAAGAGGGGCCCAAGAAAGCTGGTTAATATTCAAGGATCACCTCCTCCAAGCTCAGGAGCAATGCATCCCGACAAAGAGGAAGCCAGGCAAAAACATCAGGAGGCCTGCATGGATGAACAAAGAGCTCCTGGACAAACTCAGACACAAAAAGGAAGCCTACAGAGGGTGGAAGCAAGGACAAGTAGCCTGGGAGGAATACAGAGAAATTGTCCAAGCATCAGGGATCAGGTTAGGACAGGTAAAGCCCTGATAGATGTAAATCCGGCCAGGCACGTCAAGGGCAACAAGAAAAGCTTCTATAGGTACGTCAGTGATGAAAGGAAGACTAGGGAAAACGTGAGCCCTCTCCAGAAGGAAACAGGAGACCTGGTTACCTGGGATATGGAGAAGGCTGAGGTACTCAACAACCTTTTGGCCTCAGCCTTCACCAGCAAGTGCTCAAGCCACACTGCCCAAGTCGCAGAAGGCAAAGGCAGGGACTGGGAGGATGAAGAACCGCCCACTGTAGGAGATGATCAGGTTCAAGACCATCTAAGGAACCTGAAGGTGCACAAGTCCACAGGACCTGATAAGATGCATCCACGGGTCCCGAGGGAACTGTCTGATGAAGTTGCATCATATTTGAGAAGTTGCGGCAGCCTGGTGAAGTTCCCAGTGACTGGAAACGGGGAAACGTAACCCCCATTTTTAAAAAAGGAGAAAAGGAAGACCCAGGGAACTACAGGCCAGTCAGTCTCACCTCTGTGCCTGGCAAGATCATGGAGCAGATCCTCCTGGAAACTCTGCTAAGGCACACAGAAAACAAGGAGGTGATCGGTGACAGCCAACACGGCTTCACTAAGGGCCAATTGTGCCCAACAAGTGTGGTGGCATTCTACGACAGGGTTACAGCATTTGTGGATAGGGAAAAGAAGGCTCTGGGGAGACCTTGTAGCAGCCTGCCAGTACCTGAAGGGGGCTGCAAGAAAGCTGGAGAGGGACTTCTTACAAGGGCATGTAGTGATAGGACAAGGGGTAACAGCTTTAAGCTGAAAGAGGGTAGATTTAGATTAGCTATGAGGAAGAAATTCTTAACCATGAAGGTGGTGAGGCACTGGAACAGGTTGCCCAGAGACATTGTGGCTGCCCCAACCCTGGAAGTGTTCAAAGACAGGTTGGACGGGGCTTTGAGCAACCTGGTCTAGTGGAAGGTGTCCCTGTCCGTGGCAGGGGGGGTGGAACTAGATGATTTAATGCGCATGGCGGTATTGGTTGACGGTTGGACTTGATGATCTTACAGGTCGTTTCCAACCGTAGTGATTCTGTGATCTTTAAAGGTCCCTTCCAACCCAAACCATTCTATGAAACAGTGTCACACAATTCTATTCAGAAAAGACAGGCATATGGTCTGAGGTGCTCATTCTAGAAAGTGGGTAAAACCATAGAGAGTATAAATAAAGCTAACCTATGTAATTGTAACCTACACAAAGTCTGGAGCCAACTGTAGTACCCATCAGACATCCTGGGAATGTTATGCTGCTTGTTACTTCTTTAAATTTAGGAGAGTTACTGAAAGTTGAGAGCATTTGTAGAGAAATAAAAATGGCCTTTTTTGGCACAATACTTTGCATTTTGTATCAGCATGAAAAGTCATTGTCTTCTCTATTTGCTTTTCTCTAAGCCGCTGCGTTCGCTGCAGAAGCATTAACCAAGCATATTATATCCACAAAGGCAAAAATATCCATCTACAGTAGGTACTGCTTACACTTGCATTGACACTCTGTGTGGCACCTTTTATTCCTCCCATGAAAGGATTTCATACAGAACCTCCCCATCTGCTTTATATTGTTAGGGATTCTAATTATAGATACAAAACTTCGTTCTCTGTCATAGGCCACAAGGGAAACAGAGCTCTGTTCCTCTGAAATTTCAGCCAGGACAAGTCTGGAGTTTTTTTAGCCAGATGTAACATGGGCCTAAACTTGCTTTCAAAAACCACTGCATGTGCCTTGTGCTGGCTTGTACATAAAAGCCAACCTAGAGGTATATTCACACTCCTCTCAGATTGTGCCATATGAATGTGCAATTCAAACGTGCTCAGAAAAGCTACAGTATCTTTTAAGGGGAAAGATAATTCTATAAAACTTGAACAGCTGCGTTCATGTGCATCTTTTACATTATACAAAAAAATAAGCTGAGTAGAAAGTGGGCCTACTGCCCCCAATCCTACTGATAAATCCTTGGCCAGTGAAGGAATAGAAACTCTTTCAGTGATGGGGGGAAAAGCTCTACAGGACTTTAGCCAGAAAAAGCTTTAATAGGAATGATCAATTGGCTATTCCAAAGAACACATAGGAGCACATCATCATAAGACATCCCTCTAACAACATATGGATCTTAATTTATATTTTATCATCTCTTGAATAAACAGTAGGGTCATTTGGGTTTTTCTTTGTTTTATATACACACGTACACCCACACCTATATACATATTCATAAAGTAAGTGTAACAAATTGGGCCAAAGACCATTGAAGAAACCACCATATGCCATAAATTGAGATCTATTTTCAACCTTAAACTTTTGTGTGTCTAACACACACATTTCTTGACTGTTACATGAAACCCAAGTTTGGTCTTCCTGAATTCACAATGCTAGGATTGCCTCCGTTGGTTTGATCAGAATTAAAATTGCCGTTAAGTCTCCCTTTCTCCTTTCCCTACTGGCATACACAGAAGAACATAAAAATAAATGACAAAAAGTCTTAAGCCAGACAAAAGGCCCTGCAATAACAGTCATTAGTAAGTTAATTTTTCTAGTTATTCACAGAATAAATATTTTCTTTAACATTTGATGTTGCAGGAATTTCCAATACTGTCCCACTGTCTGAGCAGTGCTGGAACTAACTCCACAGAATTTGCCATTCTTAAATAACTTTAACAGATTACTCAGCCCAGGAGTTTAAAATTTCAAGGCAACCAAAAATGTCTGCTCCGAATGCTTACTTAGTTTGTAGAGGCTTAGTCATACTTACCTCAGGTGCAACATGGATATTCCAGTTCATGAATTCAAACAGTGAAAGATATCAAGAAAATAACAACTGCAAGATCTCATTAAATTTACTCACTCAGTCTTAACAGTCATAATTTCACAGATCCAAGATTTCATAGTTTCAGAGATTTTTGTTTACTTGACTATCTTGAGAAACTACTCTTCCTCATCTCGGAAAACTGACCACAGTGATAGCATACTAAGTCAACAGGACTTTGCCAAACAGAGCGTTCTCCAGCAATGGCTGCACAATTGCCCAGGAAAAAAACAAGTTCAATGCATGGATAGACCATATTTCCAGCCAATACTTTCCCAATTTCCAACCATTTTCACCTGAGACAGTTCCTGAAACACATGCGATACCAATATATTAAGCACCCTTCATTTAACAATCTTCCATGAACTCATCCCATCTACTAAATTTTATTATATCATTATAACCTCATAAACCAGAGGAGACTGACTAGAGACGAAGAAGGCCAATGAGCAAATCTTAGCGCAACCATGCAGAGTGTTTGCCTTGGAACAGAAATGCAGATGTTGAAAACTGATCTAATCCTTAGTAATTTTTCAGATTTTTAAAGATGCCTCTTTTCATGAAAGTCAGGAGAGCTTTTTCAAACTGTCCTTGGGCCTCTGTCTTCCAGACTGAAAATAGCAACAGCATTATTTCCCCATTACTGATCATTAGTCATCAGATGTGATAGTAGAAAACACACAATAAACGTCCACAGAGAAACAAAACCTGACTCAATTCTCTGCAGATCTAGGTACTAAGAGTCAGCATAGCTTATTTGCCAGATAAGCTATTAACATTTTGCAGACTTTTTGCCTGCATGCTAATAAACCCTGCTAAATCCAGAATATTTGAAAGCTACAAAGGGGGACAATACAAAACAAGGAGAAAAATTACACCTTTCAATAACATTTGAACGTAGTCTGAAAACATTTTTTGAGAGAGATATTTTTAAAAAATTGCACCCTTCTCAAAAATAAGCACACAAGCCTTATCTTTCACATGGAGTAAAGAACATACTCCGTAACTGTACGCTATAGTCCTGGTTTACCTGGATTCTGCAGTCCTTCCGTCTGCTTTCCACTCCCTCTCCGTAAAGTAGAATAGCAAATTCATTACATAGGCTTAAGATAACTTAATTCAACCTCAAAAGGGGGATCCAGTATGAAGGGAAGCACTACTGACCAACTGCAGAACCCACAAATCTAGTTGGTACTAAGTGGCTAGTGGCAATAATGTATAGGAGTCCCAATCCCACTGCTGAAGACCTGCGCCTTCTCCTCACCCTAATCCAGTTAGTTTGCCTTAAGGAGAAATCGGACAAGGTACAAGAAATTTGTAAATACCTTTTGTGGAGAAAAAAAAAAAATCTTCAATGTGATACAGTGATTTGAAAGTATCATAGTTGTTCTTCAATCTGTGCAAATAACAAAGGGTTACATGAAGACCAAAAGACATGTAAAAACACTGTTCTTGAATACACTAGATGGATGTAGCATATACTGCTCAATAAAGTAATATCCAAAGTAAATGTAATGCTCTAGGTGAGCGAATTAAACAGTTTAAAAAAAAATTCAATCACAGGGACGGAGAGGAAGAAATCTATTCAATGCTTTTGTTTCTGATCCATTAACGGTTAGGTCATGGCTGACTTTACTTCTAAGGTTCAGTGGTTTTCATTCATGAGATCAACATGAAAGACACAGAGCTGACCTAAATCAAGGTTTTTCCTCATGCAGTACTTTAGTTGTGTATCTTCACACTGTCATTTCACAGCATGTGGAAACGCTGAATGCTGACCCTGTTTGCTTTTTACATGTAACATTATCTTCAAAATGTTTTCGTTATTGTATTTTAATTTCAGGACCTATGATTTAAAGTTCAATTTCAACATTATCAGAGTAGCTTTCCTACAGCTATGGGATCTCCCTACATTTTTAATATGAGCTATTCATCAGCACTTTTATAATTAGGCAAAATGTTCCAAGAAGCTAATAAGAGCCAAGAAGATACATTATCACATATCTTGATCTGACATTACACAACAGAGCATCATTAAGAAAAGAGAACGAGATAGGAAGAGAAAGATCAAAGTGACAATAGCAAGATGATTCTCAAAGACAGCAATGCTCATGCAAAACTGTTCTCAATTGTTAACTTTTTTCTTTAGTCTTCTTTCTATTGACTAACCAGCAGAACCAAGTTTATAGAAATGCATGATTGCGATAAATCAATTTGGCATCAAGTTTAAAGCTTCAGGGTGCACTAGGCAGGACACAGTGAGTCACTGCAGTCGAGCAAAAGCAGAGGAAAAAATTGTAAAATGGAATCAAAGCTAGACTAAAACAGGGAAGGGAGAATAAGGCTAAGAGTCTGAATCCATTCTAATAATTACTGAGCTAGACACATAACTTGGTCTTTATTGCGCTATAGTCTAGAAATTTCTATACGAAGCTGAACTGTACCAGACGCATCTGAAAGAAAAATACAACTTCTGGAAATAGTGTGATTTACTGCCAGAGGGGCACTATTGGAACAAAAGAAGTTACAGAACAGAATTAGAGAGTTGTATTTATAAGTATTCTCATGGTTTTAATACACCGGTCTAGGAATAAACCAAAAGGCCTCCACAAAGTGGTAAAACTTTAATGCTCTACAACATTGGAGATTAAAGAACTGACTGAAGTTGATGTGGACTGCCTCCTCCTTTAAGTCATCAGGTCTTAAGCAGGAATTGGATAGTAAATTTCTGCTAGCATTACACATGCTGTCCTCTCCGATTCACTACTTTCATTCATCTCACTGCTCTCTAATTTATAAAGATGCAGGCAAAGTATAAATATTCACGTCAGACCTGGAAACAGACCATGCAGCTTTCCTTCTTAGTTAGGAAAGGATCAAACGTGAAATAGTGCTACCGACAAGTTTTGAAAATGATACACTTGACACATGAGTGAAGACTAAAATAAAGAATGGTGCATTTAAATCCTGGAGATGAACTGCATGACTTGTATAGAAACACAAAAGGAGAAAAACACTTCAATATATACCCTTAAAAATCTTACACTTAGTGGTGTCTCTCCCACAGGAAAGATAAATGCCATTACTAACCTTAACAGCTGCTAAACACTTCACAGGATCAGACCCTAGGAAGTTACAAATTCATATGTGGTAAGACAGTTGGAGATATATATAGTCCTCTGTAGAATATGATGAGCAATGTCAAGAAGTCTGGTTATGTATCTTAACAACTACCATCAGGCTGTGATAAACTGGAGAGCTAATAAATATCTGACTTTAGAAAGTGCTGTTAGAAGGCATCTCATGTTAGAGGGGAAGATGTCATCATAAAAATCTTACAGACACATCTTGACCTTTTCAATGGAGGTCCCATTTATGCAGCTACTTGAAATGGAAATAGAGGGAAAATATAGAGATCAGAATTCAGTGTTTTCATGCTAACCTGGATTTGATAGTATTAAAATTTCAAATACAAAGTCTTTCCTCTGGCCTGAGAACTGGAAAAGAGTCTCATTCAAATCATAACTACAGTTATCTCCCACTCTAAACAAAATCAGACTGAGTTACGTAAACTTAACTTTTCCTGAAAATTCTCTTTTGTCTGGAGTCCAGAACTCCAGATTTTCAAGACCCTCTTTGGTTCTCTACCTCACACTAATGACCAGCATTCACGCACAGTACTCAAGTTCATGACTGGCGCAGTCAGTTTCACTGACTAATTTTAAAATAAGTATTTTGTTTGGGGGGTTTTTTTGGTTGGTTTATTGAGGGGTTATTTTTGTTTGTTTGTTTTTTAAGTATAGCAAGAAACAATTTTAAAACTTGGCTAAAGAAAGCATTCTAGGTATTTTCCATGAAGTTATTACATAGCTTTGGCAAATTTACCATCAAGCCTGTTGGAGCAGGAATCAAACCCAAGATTGACCTGAGAACATTGCACCACCTACACCAAATCAAAGAACCAGTTCTGGGTGGGAAGACTTGATTAAATGCACTCAGACTCAATGTACAATCTTGAGAGTCAGCCCCACTAACAGCTGGAAACTCAATCATGCAAGAAGCAGCCTTGTGCCTGGCTTATCCAAATATCCTAAATCATTCTTGACACCTTATCAAACGTAATCACTTTCATTGAGAAACATATATAAAAACTCAAATCTCTCTATTGCAGGGCAAATGATTTCTTAACGCCTTATCCAGTATGAAGTATTGTGTCTAATGAGGCATTACACATTAGACTAGCTCCCTGTAAAGAAGTGTTTGGCAGAAATCAGGATTTTGGAAACAAAATCTCGGAAGAAATCTTCTGGCTTCCTCATGCTACCTCCCATCATTAAGACAGCAGGTAATGGCCACTCAAATCTTCCAGAAATAAATTTAGACTCAAATGTTTATTTTCATTCTGTAGTTTAAGACATTCCTAAAATAACTGTGTAAAACAAATGGCAGGATTATGTTTTTGTTGATGATTTACTCTTGTTTCTTCATTAGATAGAAAAAACTTTCCCCCTTCCCTTTCAGATCTATTGAGATATTTAGCATTCCTGTTCCCCTCCACTTGGTTTCATTGCTCAACAGATTGTTCTTCATTCCCTGTCTCATTCAATTCACATGATTTTCAGACTGCTGCCTTCTTGCGATTACTGTTCCCAGCCTTTGGCTGGTGGCTTACAACATCAACATATCTTGTAATTGAAACAACTCTGTAGCAAGAAAGCTTTTGAGAATTAAAACCAAAAGTGCAATGGGTTATAAATTTATTAAAGGCAGGGTCTCTTATACTAGAATGTTTCAGTCTGTATTACAAAAACCAGTTTGAGATCTGTGGGGTTTTTCCATTAGACTTTTCAGAGCTAAGCGTGCACGAGTGTGCCTCCTTTCACTCGGCGAGATACACGTGATCAGCATTTGGTATGACAGTCCCCTCTGCAAAAGTGCTTTTCTCAGGGTTTGTATCAAAATTTCTTGCATTTCTTTTCCTAGTTTTATATAAAAGATAAGTGTGTGTGTATATATATAAAAAACATGTCTATTTAGTAACTGAGCAGACTTTCACTCCCTTTGCTCTGTCATACAGACACGCTGTCTGTTTTTAAGCTATGAGCACACACTATTGTTAGCGGGGACAAATAAGCGACATTGGTTACATCGTGTACTGGGACTCAAGTGTTTCAACATGTGGTCGTCCACCTGCGTGCTCTGTTACTCCTCAGCTACGTTACTTCCTTTATGCATGAATTATATTTTTCTGGGTTTTCATCTAGCCTGACAACACCAGGTGTTTACAAGCCTGTTATTTTCCCCAGATAGTGTTTGCAAACCTTTTATTCGCTGTACAATAGCTATTCAATTACTTTTCCAAGGCCTGCAAAGCAATTTTGCTAAAGACCCCTAGGAAGGAACAACAAACCATCTCTATACATCCTGGTGTTGGTATATCATCTTTACAACTAGTAACTCACGGAATGAAATCTACCCGTACCCTAAGAAGACAGGAAAATAATAATACGGGCTGTCACACAGGACTAGAACGTCTGAGAAATCGGTGAAGTCTAGCAACAAGTTTACTTGTGGTCCAGACTGAAGTCCAACATCTGAATAATCCTGCAATGAGTGCTCGGTAAGTTTATATTTCTGAAATACAGTATCATAGCATCCTCTCAGTAAAGCAAAACCAACTGAAAATGCCACGTGTCTCAGAACTAGGTATTATCGGAATCAAATCTACTTTTCAATTAAAATCAATTAATGCTAGCCACAGAATTAAAAGCTCTTTAAATCTTTATGAGTTTTCCTCCCATTCCTGGCGAGTTTTAAACATAATGAATCTTTTAGCTTTGGCATCACTTTATTTAGATTAATATTTGAGTTTGTTTTGGTTTTAGTAGCAGATGCTATTCTGAGAACAAAAACAAAAAAACCACCCCGAGGACAGCAACACCTACCCCAGGCATTTCTCATTTGCGCCAAACAAGGAAAAATCCACAGTCTTTCTGCTCAATTTTTGTTTTAACATATACTCCCCTTCTCACAAATGCAGATACACCCACAGCCACATAGTCGTGGATAAACTGCCCGTTGCCTGGCTCGAACCCGCCTTGCCTTAGAGTCAGCAAGGAGGAATAAGCAAAATGACAAAGTGATACTTGCTCTGGCAGCAGCCTGCCGTCCATCCAAATCACACGAGATGTGCTTTAGGGAAGGTCAGACCTACTTCAGGTGTGCACATCCATTACATTTCACATCAGCAATAGCTCAGTCACAGCCGTCATCCTTCCCTTCCCCAATCTCAGTGGTCTGCACAGAATAAGAGATTGAATTCCAACACCAAGTTGAAGTTATAAGCCTAAGAGTCAGTAGTTATGGCCCTACTGCTGTAGCCTGCTTTCCCACTTTGGACAAGTCAGCACCAATTTCTCTGTTCAATGAAATATTTGAGGCAGCTATTTCTCCTTCCACAAATGGTAGTATAATTCCTGTTGCAAAAAGCTCTGGATTTTTGTAAATTACTCAAGATAGTTTAATAATGCAAGTTAGACTAGACAAAAAACCCATTCAACAATCAGATCACTTGTTAATGAAAGTCACACGAGGCCTCCTTTGGTCCAGTGGAAAAACAAGGAAACTATTGGCACGATTTAAAAAAACCCCAAAACACACACACAAAAAACCACAAAACACCAACAGATGATGTGCTTATATTGGAATGATTAAGTTTAGACTCAAAGAACAATTAACATCCTCTGTCACTTTTAATATCGGTACTTTTTTCCGTTATGTGTAATATATTTTGTAAAATGCTTCTGCTATTAATCATATGACTGTTATCACCTAACATACCTCTCCCCCACCTTTTTTAATAGTAGAGGCTATACAGCGTTTCATTTTTCATTTGCTTGTGTGTGTGTCAAGGGCAACCAAATACAACACACAAAAGCACAATATGATTCATGGGTAGTTACGGTGGCACACGCTCTATAATTTATCCTAATAAAATTATTACAGCGCAGAATAGAATTAACAAGGTTGAAGGTAATTGAGCTGCTATGTCATTGTGTAGTAATTTTAAAAGGGTTTTTAAAACAGTGAATAGCTTGTTCAAGAGGTTCATATTTTAATCTTCTACAAGAGAGACACATAATCTTCAGGGGGGTTCTTTTGAAGTTCTTGCACTTGGGAGAAATGGGGCGTCTTCCCCCCTGCTTTTTAAAAGACAGGCAGATTCATCAGATAGGTTTCGTTTTCTGGTCACAGAAGCACAACTACTGGTTCCAAAACCAACTCGTTCTGGAGATTTAGGCTAACGGCTTAACCTCTTTGACTCCGTCTTCCCGTCTGTAAAACAGGGATGAAACCTGAACATCAGCTTGTTGTGAGGATTCTGTAACCAGCATGTATTTGCGAAGCACTATGAAGATGAAAAGCGTAATTACCTAATTACTATGTATTATGATGCTAAGAAATATTCCTAGGTGAATGCCACCTAAAATAGCGTGGCTTTTGTGATTTTTAAGAACCATCAATAGGGAAAGAGTTGTCAGTTACATGGAACTTGATAACACAAGAGTAGCTTCTTTTTCTTCCTTCTTCTTCTCCTACCTTCTAGAATACACAGCCTTACATTCTATGTTTTCAATCTGATTTCTAAGCACTTGGCCAGAGGAGCTACTGCCAGGATGAGTGGCGTGTGTCTAACGGTGGTCAGCAGAGACAAGAAAATGTTAAGTCTGGCAGCTGTTGCAGGACCACACAGAAACTATGTTTTAGCTCTTGTACGCTAGTAAAGATTGGTACACTCACCAGCTTTTCAGAGAAAGTTAACTTAATTCTAGGTTTATACACCAGAAATGGTAAGACCTTAATCTATTTTTATATGGAAAGATGAGAAAGTTTTACTTTTGTGGCGTATTCCATTACTGATTTGAGAGCATCTATCAAATCCAAAGCATCAGTTAAATATCTCTTTTAAAAATAAAACTAAAACGGAATGCCATTCCAAATATTTTAATACTGTTTGTGGAAGGCTAACGTGCAACAGGATGCAGCAACTGACGTGAATATTATAGTGGAATCCTTTGTGCAACACTAAGAATGGTGGTCAAACTTAAGATGTCAAATTTATGTTTTTGCTTCATACAAGACTGTCACATAAAAGTCATCCCACTGCTACATTCAAAATCCTGGCCAGACAACCCACAGAAAAGGAACTCACTCTCTTAATTTCTCTGTCGAGATTAATTTTGATAAAACTTTATCACGGTCTGTGTAAACCCTGTTGGTTCTATCCCTGGTCAGCTCCTCGCAGCTTTCCAATAACTCTAATGCGCATTTGTGAACTTCAACAGAAAATAAACTCATTAATTTCTTTTACAACATTAATGCTGCATCCACTGTCTCCAAATTCTGTACCGGATAGCCAAAGGCTGCCTAGACAGTTCCATTATTTTATTAACATAACTTTGTTTTCATCTTTCTGTGAGAAAATCCAGTAAACAAATGATTTAGAAAGGAAAGAGAAATCAATTTAAGAAGAATACATGTCCCAAGAACAAACCGCAATGCAGGCTGTTGAAACAGACTCCATGTGTTTGGCTTTAACAAGGGTAACTACACTCATAATTTCCCAATAATTTGATATTTAAACATGTTCAGAAAGAGCCAATCAAACAAGGGTTTCTCCTCAAGGAGAACTGCTGCTCTGTTGGGGAAATGAAGTAAATCAAAGCTTTCAAAGGCAGATGCATTTTTGAGGCTGCAGAGCAAGGGCAGCTCGCACCCTCCCGCCTCCTCCCGTGAAGGGAGAGGTGTGGGAGGTTGACGTTGCAGAAAAACCCTGAGATTTTATTCAACTAAAACTTAAAGCCATCAGATGTCTGTTTGCAAACTGAAAGCGTCTTGTTAAAAAGCATGACACGTCCAAGGCTTTATGAAAACATTTTCTTGTATTTGCAGCGAGGAGAAGTCAAGTTATCTCAGATTCTCCTCTGCTGAATGAACCAAGTCATTAAACTGGCATTTGCATTGAAAGGCTTTTCACAGGGCTTTCTGTCAGGCCTTTCAAACAGGAATGAAATGAATGAGGGCCAGCTTACAAATGATGCATTGTTGAATGTATGTGGGAGCAAACAGCCACCATTGTGAGTGCAGGTGGGAAAGAAAAATGAATAGACAAGGAAGCTCGCGGAGATGGAGAATCTCATTATTGACGGACTATGTGCATGTCTTTAATGAAGTTTACCCGATAAAAGATGGATTTTCCCCGATCCTCCTCTTTAAAAATTACGTTGAAAAATAAACAATGGTGAAACATCTCAAAGACTATATAGGTTTCTCTTTCGTCACTATACTACTAATCAAGATCTAGAAAGACTCTTCCTTCAAGTATCTCAAAGCATTCAAGTATTTCAAAACTCAACCTCTTACAGAAAAACCATCATGGCCTTTCATTCAGATGAGGAAACTGAGGCATAAGTTACCAATAGCATACAAGAAGAATGACTTAAAACCTAGTATTTTTTTTAACTCCAGTCCTTTAACTAAGGAATTACACATTAGTCTTCATTTTATATTCTCTAAAGTAGGATGCAACAACATGCCCCAATGCCAAAAGTTTAAACAAACAAGAACAAAACCAGAAGCAACAGACACTTCAATGACACTGCATGGAAAATACTATCTCCCTGTCACAATCTTTTCCTCTGTAAATAGTCTCAGATAGTCTTCTGCCATATTCTTCACAGCTGCTTCATCAGTTTTCTCTCCTGTTGTCTGGTGGCAGCTTTTATCCACATTTTCCTCACTGAAAAGGCACTTCAAGTCTCATTTGAAAACATTTCTTTGCCATTCTGTTGTCTTCCTCCTGCTTTTTTTTTTTTTGCAACAGAACACACTTAGGCGGTATTTTTGCACTGTAGTTTCTGTATCTTCTACTATTACAGTCTCTCACCATTTAATTTTACAAGCCTCTGTGTTACTATTTACAACAAAAATACTTAATTCTACTTATTTTCAACTTACAAACTGTATCTCCCTTTCCTAAGCATATCATTACCTTCACTTGATTCTTAAAGATTGCTTATTTTACTCCTCAACCTCCACGTGACCAGAGATCCTAACTACTTTACAGTTTTCCTCCAGGTTAATAACATTAAACAGTGTGGGATTGGGAACTGACCCCCCATGGGCTGTAGTAGAAATACATCTGCAATAACCTTTTAAGATGATTGTGCCTTTCTAACGGAGTCAACGTGCACAGTGTTGGGTTTTTGTTATTCTATTTAAAATGTAATAAAAGCAACGCCCTAAAATACCTTACAAAAGTCTAAGGGCATGTTTCTGCCATGCAATACATGTAATACCAAGTCACCTGAGCTACTCCCATCTTAGCACGAAAGTACCATCATTGCCGCATCAGCACACTGAGACAATAAGCCTTGCAAGGGGACCTGAACAACTTCACAGAACTTATACTTCCCCTAGAAGAACCAACCAGTCGTTGAAATCAAAGGTCTAGCTCAAAACTGAAGTCAGGAAGGGAGTATAGGCTGTGAATCCCAGACTCACCCACCTGGGGTGTCCAGAGAGCCAGAATTCAGACATACCTCTCCATACCTTGCACACCTCTTAGCTTCATGTAATTACGGATTTCATTTGCTGCTGATGAGCATGCATTCCAGAGAGATTACGCAAGTCTTATCTGGGCCTAACAAGTGAAGATGAGATTTTGAACCCAAAAAAGGTTCAAAGTTAAAGCATTATCAGGTACACTTGGAATTTAATTAAAACTATAAAGCTAGCTTGACAATGCTTTTTTTTTAATTTTATTTTACTGATTAGAAATAATTGTATTACTTTTTACACTTAAGACACAAGTATTAGGTTGGACATTCATCTGCTCTTTGTTCTTTTTAAATATTGATACAACGCTATTAACCACCTTCTGGAATTTCCCTAATGCTCCAAGATTTATGATATACCAATATTACAGATGACTTGCCCAGATAAGTTTTAAAATAGCTGCAAGAAGTTCAGTCCCAATATCTTGATGAAACTCGAAGGTTAGAAATATTTTGCTTCAAATACACTACCTACTAGGAAACTGGAAAATAATTCATTGTCAGTTAACTACATAAATCGGTACTTTTCCAAAACAAAAATATGAGACATATTCATCTTCCTGAATTATTGGGAACACCATGGGTTCCATGTTGTTAGATTTATATCTTCTTGTATTTCCTTTTGGCCCTAAGACATCCCTGCTTATTTATAAACATATGTAATATATAACACATGTATTTTAAACACAATTTCTATACATCATCCTTCTGTTTATTACCCTGAGATACCTCTTTGTGTCATTTTATATCATCATCTGTAGTTCCTAAAAAAAAAGTAAAAGTACTTTAAGATTTTTTTTTTTTTTTAAAGTTTCATTTTCTCTACAAACTGTTTGTTTTGACCCATGGAGCATGCTTTTTAAGATCATAATTATAAAACATTGTGGAAACAGTTCCCAAGCATCAGTTAAGTCTTCTCTCCAAAAACCCTCTCCTAGTTCAGGAATCTCATCTGTTTTCAACTGTACCTAGCTGCACTGGAAACCTGACATGGTTTGGAGTTCTGCATGTAAGTCACAATCCTATTACATGATACAATTTTTAGTTCTGTCATGTTTTATTCTGCCAGATTTATGCCCAATATAAAACTCCCTACATAGTATGTAAGGTATTTGAACATGGTATTTGAAGTCTATAGAAGTGTTGAAGTTGTTTGGGTTGCGGGGTGGGCAGAGGACATCACACACCACTAACAGGATTATATGCAATTCAAGCTGAAACCATCTATGCTAAAGCATTTTTCTCCCATCATTTTATAGATGACAAAGAACTGAGTATTTTATTTCCTTGTGTGATTCAGCAATTGATAGGAGAATAATAAATACTACATTTACATTTTATAACATGAACACGCAAGTATTCTAGATCATTTGCTGCTAGTTACCAGGCATTTGGAAATAAGTAACATCGTTTTACATGAGTGCAACTTCATTTCTTTTTCACCCACTTAGTCATTCTTAATAAGGTCATAAATATTTATTTTAACATTTCAATTCCAAGGACTGAAATAGCCATATTTTAGTTACCACTTTGTCAAGTTTAAATTTGGAAATGAGCAATTTCAATTAATCTTAAAAATAATAGTAAGAATAATTAAGCTCCTAACACTGAGTTTGGCTACTACATGATTTCTTTTCATATTCTGGCAGCCTGATCATTGCCTTTCTCCATTTTGACTCTGTGCTAAATAAAACGTGTATCCACCCCATTCCATACCTCCTCAGCACTTCAGTCATGAGTTTAAACAGATGCTGATCTATCTAGAAGACTCATTCTTTGAACACAATTTCCCCCTACGCTGGGCAAAAATCACAAGTTGTACAGCACCATCCTTCCACTGAAGATGAACCAAAACATATTAGCACCCTGTGTGCACTTGCTTAGTCATTGATTCACATTTGGTATCATCCTCTATTCATTGAGCAGAAAAGAGATCCAGAATATTTGGGACCATTTTCTCCCGTTTCCTCTGGGGTCTCTGAAATGATCCATTTCTCCAGAAACATATTTTTTTCAGTTTTGTATCACCACCCATTAAACCTCACCTACAAGTTGTAAGAGGTCTCTTTTTTGAGCAAGCCGTGTTTCACATCCATCAGACAACAATTTCTCCTGCTCTCTATCACTGTCTTGGAAAAGATTTCTTTTCTTCATCTGAATATAAAATCCCAAGTGAGGATTATCTGTCTTCTGGGCATATATACTGGTATGAGAGGTGTGAAATTGGAAGGCTGTGCACAATACTATTATACAGTAAGTCAATTATTAGAGTAACCGTTATTCCTGCAAAAACCCCTTCCACCGCTCCCCCACAAAATAACAACAAGTACGGCACAAATTGCAGATCAGAAGTCATGATCTTCATGCCACAACTGTACTGAGCACAGACCTGTACCTAAACAAGCCTCTCAAACTTCTCTTCCAAACATCCTTCAACCTGCTTCCCTGGAAATCCTGTTGGCTAGGTTCATTCATCCAGAAACCGCTTGGTCATTAAGCTTTGTACTCAGCCCTCCTCCATAGTGTCATAACTTTTTTTTTTTAAACTGTTTGAAAACAACCACTTCAGTACACCTAGTTTCAGCCAACACTGCTGGCATCAAGATGCAAACAGTACTGTTTTGTCTGTATGCTTCAAGGCCAGTAAGTCTTCAAAGTCCAACTTCAAAGAGTGACTATTTAACACTTTGTAAACCAGATGTAGTACTTTAATATCCAATATCTCAAAAATTCACTGGAAAATATCATAAAGCTGTGTTTTCGTGAAAACAAATCAGAATTTCTAAGATCTTCAGTTCCAAGCTCATAAATAGCCTGTTTTGCTTGCTATTGAAATATTACGTATTTCAGACAGACACGACTCATGGGTTGTGTTACGCTCCTCTAGCTCATGTATACACACATCCCTTTGACTATCACCTACAAAGCCTGCATCTCAAAATAAATACAGGAGTGGGATACAAGTTGTCTTTAAAAATGGGTTCATGATTACCTTAGGCCAACAAACAGTAGGTTTAGTAGGTTAGTGTTTAGTTTGCAGCTAAGTACGAACAATGCAGAGACATGCAAGTTCAGTTTACTGCAAATGGTTCAACGCATTACCCCGCTACTGGATTAGCAAATTAGTCTGATTATTTCTGCAGCCACATAAGCTACAAATAAAAAACCATACACACCCCAGAACTTACACAAAAGTGTAAGTAGAAGCAGCTAGAAGAAAAAAAGGAGAACCCACCCTTCAGCTGCATGTCAGTCTTAACTCAAGTGTGCAACCACTGTAGTTTGTTGCTTTAAGCTGACATAAAACTTGTCAAGTAGCAATGAGCCTACCGCCATGCGCTTCTGCCCTACCAATTCCTCTGCATCTTTCAGGCTCTAGAACAAATCCATCTGAGAGTTAACCAAGCAAAACAAACTGTTTTACCTGCCACGTCTGTTCCCTCATCTTGTTCAACAACTGGACGCACGGCTCCCCTTGCTCGCTGGCAGAAGGGCTCACAAGGATACGTCCGTTTTCCACTCACTGATTCTCCTGCCCTTCTCCTTTACCACGTGAACACAGCAAACAGAAAATCCAAGACAGCGCTGAAAACGTCCAGCATCAAACCATCCTGGTGATTCCTATGGGAAGCCACTACATTGGGTTTGCTATCCAAAAGATAAATACACTATATAATTAAAAAAAAAAACCAAACAAACCAAACCACGTACACAACCATCCTTCTTTTACCACCTTCTTCTCTAAACATTTATAAAGCATTCAAGGATTATACTTGTCTTTTGAAAGGAATGTTTTTGGTGTTATAAACACTGTGGTTCATCATAGTTCACATGACCCCGTTATAATTAACCTTGGTTACATTTCCACTATACAGGATCTAGCATTGCTTTTGGTAGCAAAGCCTATTGTTATGCAGCATAATAGAAGGCTACTGTAATAACTGAAAAACAGCAGTCACTGTGTATAAAATTTTTCCATCACTTTTTTTTCCATTTGTTTTAAACTTTGCTTCAGAATTTGTCCTTGTCAGTACACCAAGTGAGGTAAAGATCATTCCAGCCAAAATAACAAGCCACTTCAGAGGATGAAACTAGAGCCAGACACCAGTATCATGCCTGAAAGCAGAGAGTAAGCGGAGTTCTCCTAAACACTTTTTATCATCATTATTATTGAGTTAGATTTCAGGAAAAAAAATTATCCAGCCCTTTGGTTTGTAATTTTTTTTTCTATTTTGAACTGAAGATTCACATTCATAAGCAAATGCAACATGTCTCTTTATACCTGACTGACAAACTTCAAAACATTTTAATAGCCAAACTAATAACTAAAAAAAAAACCCCACCCTTTTTAAACATGAGCTATTTGCTCTGAACTTTGCTTTGACTCTTATTTGCCAGTGATTAATGCAGCTGATCCTTTAAGTTCTTCAACACAGCATTTAACTTCACTACCACAAGTACACCACTTGATATCACTGGGACCAATCAATTACAAATTCAGTCATAGCAATTTTGTTCAGAATGAAGTTATCTGCAACATTAAACTGTTACGCTCGAAGTGGTAAGTTTCTTGCTAATGGAAATGGCCACTTTACTAGCACTCACAAAGAGTATTGCTGCGACTTATTTGCACGTACTAAAAGATGGCAAAGCAGTCAACAGTTTTTGACCTGTTTAGTTTTTTCAAGTTTTTTATACTTAAACACACTGCTTAAGTTGAGCCGTTTGTGACTCATTCTGAAATATCAGAACATCGGCATTATGCTCAAACTATTCCTTTTCTGCTTTAATTGCTATATCTAAAAGAGCAAGTCCCTGTTGTAAGAAGAGATGTACAGTAGAATACTTCAACATTTTGCTGTGATTCTCCGCAGCACTTACTGTTGGCTAGGCAGAAGAGGCAATGTACATAAGGGCCTGGGAAATGACCACATTACACCACTTCACCGAGTGGAAGAGAAGGTAATTTCATTATACAGGGTCATCTGCCTCATTAGCACTACTGTTTTTTCTGGTTTTATTCCATCTGGAGTACAGCAATTCCTGTTCCTTTCCTATTCTGCAGCATATTACCAATGACTACATTATATTGTTAGCCATATGCAGGTGGCTCTCATTGGCACCAGCAGACACAAGCTTTCATCTAAGGGAAACACTGATTTTGATGAGCAGTAAATAAACGACAGTCTTCATTCTTAATTTACTAAATGGGTGTGGCTCCCATCAGCATTCAGGAGGACCTACCTTGCAAAGCGTAAGCAGAAGAGCTTTCGGAAAAGGAATACACGTAAGTGTGTGCTTCCTTACGTACAAGAACAAGTAGGAAAGCAAAGCAATCACTGCGACTGCTGCTTCCAGCCTCGGCAAGATTCTCAACTGATGCAAACTGCAGTCAGTCCAGCTAAGTCAAAGCAATTATTTGCCCAATGCAGCAATGGAAGCTTGCTCCAGCTGTTAATATGACCATTTAGAAAGTCCCTTAAAGTTAGTTAACAGTACTTCCAAAAAAAGTATCCAAAGCACACTTAAAAAAAAATGACAAACCCACTCCTTTATCAGTGGAAAAACAGATCACAGAAGGATTACATGATAAAGTTACACTAGCATTGGCAAAAATTCAGATCCACGAGCATGGCTGAGAAAGAAAGATGAAGCACAATGAAAAAGTAATATATCAGGACTTGCAGATCTATGAGTACACAGACATGGGGTGGTCAGGAGAGCTACAGGGGAACTGACTTGGTAGAGGCTGAAGTTACTGCTGCCTTTTAGAAATCAATCGTCGATCTGAAAGCACTTTATTAACGTTTTCATTAATCCCCCCCGTGTAGCTACCAAAAAAAGCTTCCCAACCTAACCAACTGCTGTATCACAGAGACATAGCCTCAACACAGAACACAGCCTGAGACAGAAAAATTCCTTCAAAGCTTTCATTACAAGACCAATGTGTGACTTGCCCGTCTATTGAAGTTGGATGGGACAGGCACCAGACTACAGAAAAGCACAGCACCCTCTGGGCAGGAGAGATTAAGCAGGTTATCAAGGTGGGAGGCACATGATAGCAAAGCCTTTGAAAGAGGGTATTAATCTAGGTTGGGAACATTTGCCATCTTGAAGTGCTTGACACCCGGGAGAAGAACGTAATCTGCCATTCGGATTTTGCCCTGCAAAAGCTGGTCCATAAAAAGCACACAGAAATTCCAGCTCTGGTAAAAGCAAATTCTTCTATACTTCCCAGGGTGGAGGCTTGCAGTTCTTAACAGCAGAAGACCAGACTTCAGTGTCGCTTGTGTACTATGACTGCAACTGCACAAGGATTTGTAAATGTGGGGTTTAAATGCTGCTAAAAAAACAACAAAAAAACCCTTTCCTTTTGTATGTGCTGTTTGAATTATTTACTAAATCTTGCTTAAGCTCTCAGAGATAACATTCAAGACTTGCAAAGGGTAAACTGAAAATCTGACTAGTCTGCTTAATGTTTTGCATTTCAATAGCCAGTAGCCTATACTCACATTTCATACATCGCTACACACAGACCAGCAGTATGACATCACAACATACAGATTATATTGTCAATCATAATAGTTAGCAAGGGCAAGAAATCCACTGCATACAACAGCACAGGTCCCAAGGACTATCTATGACTGCAGAGGCCAAGGGCAGAAGGAGATAAAGCAGACTGAGTATTTAATCAGGTCAAAAGCAACAGACCTCATTAAATTCCACACACGACCACCTTTCCCTCTCCTTACTCCTTGCTTATTCTTTTTCATGAAAGCATAATCTGGGAGAATAAAGTATGTTCACTTCATGGTATACGCACCAATCATATTTTATTTTTTTAAAAGTTGGGCTAATCTTTACAAATTTTTTGAATAAAGCAGCAGTTTCATTACAGAAGATGCCTGTCCCAGGCACGTCTCAAAACAAAACCCCACCAAACCACAACGTGCACCCTGCATACATTCCTATCCACCACTTGCTGGAAGAATGGCACCTGCTATACTCAGAAGTGATGGGTAGATGCACTCCCCGTTGTTATATCACGTGCGGATTATAGAAGATAATCTCCTGTTACTGCAAAGTCATTGTCTAGACTGTGACAATAGCAGGATCCGTCTAGACTTCCACATCGAAATTCAGAGAATCTCATCTTCACAGCTAGAACATCAGCACTTGGTTGATTTTTTTTTTTAGCCTTTCCCTTCTTCCACAGATAAGTTTTATGGTCATAAAAATGGGGATCTGAACATAGATTCAGCTGAGAATGAAATGTAATACAGGCAAAGACCATATAATATAATCTTAACCTCTTCACAATTCTTTTAACACATGCAAGTTGGGAAAAAATCTGCTACTCCAACCTTGGTATTTTATTGCCATAGTGTAGTCCCAGCATAAAGTTTCTGTCCATATAGTTTCCCCTTCCTCATACTCCCGCTGTCCTTATTTTTGGTCCTCCTTAGGAGCAGACTCAGCAAGTCCCGTTTATCCCAGTAACATACAAACAAATTTTACTAAATGCAAAATGCAGCATATACCTTACCCCTGTTTAGTTATCTGTGCTCCATTTTTAGTAGCAGTTGCAAGCAAACGTCAGTATGGATCCAGATGAAGAGTGATACGTACCATTCCCCCTCCCCATATTCACAAATTATTTCTCATTTTCCCAAGGAAAAGGAAATAGGGAGGGAGAAGAGGTGACAATAACAGCCTAGTAAATTTAAAACACAGTGTCTGTGTAATACTTGGTATCATCCCCACAAGCACACAGATTTCTCATTGATTCTAAGAAAGCGAGGACGATGCTGAACATAATTTGCACAGCAAGTAAGCAATGCGTCACAGGAACAACGTCATACTCGTTTTCATCAAAGCAGAAGATTTTATTTCTGGACTGCAAAGCTTTCTGCCTTCCTTCAAGTTATCTTTTTCAGTTTTCTCCAATGTTGTTCCCCATCCCAATAAATACAAGCAGTAGAAATCCATTCTGCAAAGCTTCCCTCACCCTTCCCCTGCCCTTCTCTTCCTCTCCCAAACATTCACGCCATTGATTCGGCCTCTTCCATTTTAAGGTCTCTAGTAGAGGCTCATACAGCAGTGGATTTCTATTTTGTATTAACCATCCAGAAAAAGAGAACAGTAAGATTTTTTAAATGACCGTTCCAATCACTTCACATTATCGCCCTAAGAACTGCCATAGTAACTAACCAGCCTTCCAAATAGGTCAGCAATAGAAAAAAATATGTGAGAAACAGGGAAAGAAAAGAGAAAGAAAAAATGCTTTGATACAACTGAACACCCTCAGGAAGATTCATTGCTCTTGTGTCTGCTGGTGCCAATGAGAGCCACCTGTATATGTCTAACAATATAATGTAGTCATTGGTAATATGCTCCAGAAGTAGGGCTAAAACGCCAACATCTACCCTTTAGGGGTTGGCCTAAACATACAGATCTGGATAGTAAACACCCAAGTCCTCTCCTGGTTTGATTGCCATCTACAGGAGCCCACCCAAACTGTCGCTGGGTATCTTCTTTGTACTTAGGCAAAATAGAGAAACCAGACCTTGGATCCTATTCTAACTGCCGAGATAACTGAGAAAAGACAGTCAAGTGCTGACCTGGAAGCAGTGGCAACAGCTACGTTTTGTCCTGAGCTATTTATAAAAGGAACAGATAGTAGCAATCAAAGCATTTTTCTGTCCTCGGTGGAGGAACACGAGCGATGAGAAGTCAACGAGCAACTCGCTACGGTTCATAATGTGCTTTACACAGAACCGCGTCAAGCATTATCATGACAATCCACTCTTCCCATTAATTCAAAGGCAAGATAAGGTTTCAATAAAAAAAATTTAGAATATATAAAAAAGGAATGTTCTTAGCCATCACAGTCTCCCCTAATGAATTTGTTGACGAAAACTTCTATTGGTTTCGCTGCTGTTAGTTCTGTAGTCAAGTGAGCCAGCTGGACTCTGTTCTGACTCATGCAGCTTCATATCTAATTAAGTTTCATTTATAGAATCAAACTCCTCCAGTGGTTATAACCTTGCAGAAGACAGAGGGTCATTGACTTGTAAAAATCTTTTTACTGGTATGTGCCATAAAGAAAAATACCTACTTTTACTGTCACTTTTCAAAGCAAATATGCACTGCTAGGTCATTCAACACAGTCATTCTGCGCTACGGAATTATTCTTTAATATTGCTATGTAGCTTCCATTCTCTTTCCCAGGTATTTCTTTTGGCAGCATAGTTGGCCCTTGCTTATATATTCAGCAGCTGTTATGCTGATAATTGAAGAGTTAATGGAAGCCATTAATGGAAGCGGTAAAGGTGCACTCGTTTTCTGAAATGCTGTGAAAAGGTTCTAGTTCTCAATTCATCAGAAATAAAAAGGCAACAATTCATGTACGTTAGCACCATAATTCGTTTTTACAAATCAGCATTCACTTACATTCCTGGAGCCAGTATTGGGAAAACTAGTTTTAAATTCTAACTGGAAACTTTCATTGTCCATTTGTGACCACAAGCAAGCTTTAAATATATTTCTGGTGAAAAACGACTTTTTTTTTCCAAATAAGCGAATGACAATATCAACACTACCCATAATATCACACATTTGCTAACTTTTTAATTCTCATTCCTGAATTTCTTAACCAGAAAACAGTAGAAAAATAATTGGTGGCTAAATGTACACATTATTTTATGTAAAAAGAAGTTAGTGCAAGTACCTCACACCACAGAAGGAGAAAGAAAAGGGGGAGGTGATAAGAAATGGTAAATGGCCAAATATCTCTTATATTTTTTAATAAATTTTATCACGATATCCACAATCACTGGTGTGCTGTTATTTTCAATACTGCATGGGAAAAGCAAATGATGAAAGACTCCAGACTTCTCAAGTTTCTAGAATTATCAATAGTTTTTTTAAAAAGAGGCTCACCACAGCATTCAACCCAAAGCCACATCTAAAATCTATTTGCCCTCAAGGAGATTGTTAACTAAAGTCAACTATTAAAGAGTTTGATTTTTAATAATCATTCACAACAGTGTAAAAAACCTGGTAAGAGCAATTCCTAAATTCTGACCTTTCCAATGCCCTTGCTGAAGTTTTACACAAGTAAAACATTTCACTTCTCTTAGTTTGACTTTCACCATCTTCAAAACGAAGGTGCCTACACTAAAGCAGAACTGTTGTGCAGACAAATTAATCTACGAAGAACTTCAGCGTTCTTATGTTTGCATACCTCTTGACACATCTTGCTAGATTAATCTTATCATGCTTTCCTAAATATAAATAAATCTATGGATATTTGAAATCATTTCGATAAGGGATAGGTTGCTTTATTGTTATTTTTAATTCCCTCCAGAATATTAGCTGAACATCAAATATAATTTGTGGTAATAAAAGGACTTAATATCCCAAAATCATATACTTAACATATTAACAGCATAATCCTTTTACATCCCAGGCTATACATAGACATTAAAGTCATCTGCTAATTAACCACAGATTAATGACAAGACAGAAATCTGACTGAGCTGAAAGACCAGCCAATACAGTCACACATTCCTTATCACCTTTTTGCAGTCAGTTCCAAGCGACGCAGACTCTCACAGAGATACGGAAAAGTTCAACGTAAAAGCTACATCTTATGACTGACAGACGTACAAGGGGAAATACTGCATCCAACTATATTTATAATATCTTTTCGAAAAGTTTTAGGTTAGTCATGAAATGATATATCTTCATGCAATGAGTATGAACTGAATCAGGAATCTGCAATTCATATTCCGAGTTTTATGGATTTGGGGTTTTATTATTATTGCCATTATACATAATTTTCTCTGAAGGTAACATGCCCCTCTTTGGTCTTAATAAATTCCCACTGCTTGATGCAGACTAATGAGACAGAGTACCCACTTTAATACTTCAATTAAGCAGCTACATCTTATAGTTGAAGTTGATAAGAAATAACCAGAGGCACTAAAAATGTTCTTACAATTGCAACAGAGCCGTTTGTATGAGGGCCAATTTACCTTGCTTCCCTCATGTCTCTGCAGAAGTCACTCCTTTCTGTTTCATTATTTTTCTGTTTTAGTTTTATTTCAGGGTCTTCATTCTCTACAAGGCAGGATATTAGAAAAAAATATCTTTTTTGTATGTTTAAACTATGAATACCAGTAGCAATTATTTTTTTTTTAAATTAAATACAGTGTTGAAGAAACCTGCTTATTTTAAACAAACCATATACTATGACAGCAAATATTAAAAAGCATACCACAGTACAGGTATTAGGGTGAGTGATGTGTATACTGGGAAATATTAGTAATAGATTAGCTACAGAAACGAAGGAAGATGACTTAACTACATGATAGTGACTACAAAGACCCGTATTTAATGACATAGCTGCTTTGAAGAAAGTTTAGCCATGTACTTAGAAGTTTAAACTTTGAGCAATCATTTCTAAGATAGAATCGCTGGCATCAAGAATAGACCAGAACTACTCTTGGCACACAGGGCTCTCGGGAGAGCACTGCGTACAGCCCAGCCTGCTCTGAGCCGCACAGGCTCCTTCTAAACATCCAGGAACCAAACAGGTTGAAGCGTCCTACAGCTGGAGCCTGGGAATTTGGCTTAGCTAGATCAGAAGCTAGAAGCACAGGATGATTCCACATTCAGGAAGAGACCTGGGCACTGGCAACAGCAGAGCACATGAGACTACTGTGTGTACACATTTCAAAAGAGGCCATGACGTCCTCCAGCCATGACGTCCTCCAGCCATGACGTCCTCCAGCCATGACGTCCTCCAGCCATGACGTCCTCCAGCCATGACGTCCTCCAGCCATGACGTCCTCCAGCCATGACGTCCTCCAGCCATGACGTCCTCCAGCCATGACGTCCTCCAGCCATGACGTCCTCCAGCCATGACGTCCTCCAGCCATGACGTCCTCCAGCCATGACGTCCTCCAGCCATGACGTCCTCCAGCCATGACGTCCTCCAGCCATGACGTCCTCCAGGTGGGGTCAGATTCATTTCCATCTAGTGACATTACAATAGCTAGAAAATACTGGCACTCAGTTTTAATCCAGTATAACGAAGTTTATTCCTCCTTAACAAAGTGAACCAAGTAGTGACAAGGTAAGGCTGAAGAAATTCCTCCAAAGCTGTTACAGGCTGATGCACAGAATTAGCAATAGTGGGTGTATTTGAAGAAGGGAGGAGTTGCTGAAGTTGCGGTCCCCTGGGGTTGAAAGTCAAGTTTTACCCAGACATGCTGCGTTAACCATTGCTGTTGGGGAATCTCCATTTCAGAAACAGTAGGATGATACTGTTAACATCCAAAATGATGTGAAATGTTAACAGGTCAGTTACCAGTATGATAGCAGCAGCGACCACTTACATAAGCTACTGGTGAGAGAAGGGATGGTAAGATGAGTTACTTGACTACGTCATCACACATCAAAAATAATTTGATAACCTTTTATGCAGGCGATAGTATTCCCCTAACGAAGGCGATAGTATTCCCCTAACGAAGGCATCTTGAGTATTTCTGACAGACAGGTCCTAAATACAAGTCAACATACCAAATGAGGAATCCCACAATACTCTGCCAGATCTGTTTACACCACCAAGTGGGACAAAAGAATGAATGAGCAACTTTGACATCTGTGTGACAAAGATAGATAAGTGCTTCAGAAGACTGTTTTTGCCAGCACCAGCAGAGAACCATTGGTGCTTCGGAAGCAGAGAGAGACCTGTTGCACTCAAAGCAAAATCATACTCAGCAAGACATAATTAATATTCACATGCCTTAAGCACAGGCATAAGCAAACTAAAACAGCACAACCAGCAAGAGCAGATAAGTAGTGTGTGACATTGTTACACCACTAATTGCATAACAAGCAACAAGCATTTCTAACCCAACTAAACATAAATAACATGAATTGCAAAGGGGCAAACAGAGAATTATAATGGAGTTGCACAAACGGGATAGAGTAAGACATGTACAAGTAGTAAAATCTGCAAGGTTGTCAAAGGATGTCAAACGGATAAGACAGACATTCTGCTGGACTATTTTGGATTCATCACAGAAACAGGAAAAGATGCTTGGTGAAACTAGCAAATGAGACCACGCTCTTATTTTGGGAAGAGGAAGACAAGATACCAATAACGAACAAAAAAGGATGGGTTGAAAGATGACATGACACTGGCTCCCATTCGACCTTTCCTCCTTCAAAAGAGCACCTAAGAAAGATCATCTCCACCTTCAAATAAGACCATCAAGGACTTGCAGGTCTCAGGGCCAACAAAGTGGCATCACCTCTACTGGAGTGTATCCTCGCAGCTGAGTCAGAACAGACTGTTATGGACTAACTGCATGAATATGTAGTGATAACAATTAAGAGGTAGCCATTGGCAATGTGTATTGTTAATGAACATCAACTAAAGCAAGTGCTGTTTCCAAGGTTGAAACCGATCTATTGGTTTTCCTAACCATTCCCACTGCAGCACTGTGATTCCCTGAGACATGTATATTCTCCACACTAGGTCTGTTTTAAAGCAGAAATATTAATTCCTGATAAAGTTTGAACTTCTCAATGAAGAAACACAAACAGCAACGAAAAGCAAACGGAATGACAAAGAATCAAGTGAGCAAAAAGAGTTAAGAAATAACTTATTCTGGATGGAAAAGCATTCATCTTCATTTGTGCTCCAAAATGCTCCAGCAGAAGGAAAAAATTAACATCTGTCAGGCAACAGTGTAAGTCCACAGTCAGGCTGTGACAGATCCAGATTGAAAGTGCTGCTTTGTTTCAGTCGGAGCACAGATTGCTTGGATTCTCTCAGAAACCCCAAGCCAATAAACTACCCAATAGACTATGAAAACACAGACTTCATATTCGTCTCAAAGCTGCTGACAAAGATGAAAGTAAAACCAATAGGTGTCCGTTAAAACTTTTTGCTTAACCAAAAAGGTTTATAGGCAAAGTTCATACAATTTCTAAGTGAAAGCAGAAGCATTAGGTACCAACCGCTAAAGAAAGCGGTAACTGTTCATAATCGTTTCTCAGTGCTGTTGGGTAGAGAGATAAAGCTTCAGATCAGTTACAGGATGAGTTTTCCTAAACTGAAGCTTTCCTCACCCGAAGACTGTGTAGTATATTTAGCATGCCTGATGCTTAGTGTATATTCTATAAATAGTTATATACTGAAAAAGAGATAATTAGGTGGCCAGTTCACGCAACCTTTTTTTTAATCTAGAAGTAGTTAGAATTTAAAAGTCTCTTATGACAACTCCACAAATTAAGTAACTCAAATGTTACAAACCCTTTCTTATCCTTCCCACATACAATAACGAGTTTCCAAATAATAGTCCAAAAGAGAATTAGTACTGTAAAGGAATAAAGTGAGAATTACTCCTGAAAGTAGAGCAAGTTTTCTTGTAAAGGATGAAACTGCACCAAAAATGTACTGTTGCTATTAAAACCTTTTTTTGCTATGAACTGATTTTTATGAACTGACCTGGCCTAATCCTGCTGAGCAGTAGGACTTGACAGAACAGCCCAAGCAGATTGCCAAACCACCTCTTGCTGCAGTGGAGGAGCTGATCTGAATCCCAAAACAAGGATAACCAAGGCAGTGGAGCTGCATCCACACACAAGGACAACTTATGACCCTAAACTTATTAGCCCACATTAAACAGACTGGAAGACCGAGGGATTTTTATTTTTTTTTCCCTCCTCCTATAAATTTTGTAAGGACAAGACACTTTTGGCCCCTTTTTAGTAGATATTTTTTCCAAGGCAAAACCAACACTACATAGTGAACATATCAAGACACTGGGGCTGTCAACATCCACGCACATCTCTTAGCAGGTACAGTTTGGAGGGAAACCGATAGGCAGACATGGGGGAAGAAAGAAACCTTGTGCGCTTCAATGAATATTCATTACATCCTCTAATTTATTACCATGTTTACAGCCAAAACTGCAGAGCAAATTACATTCTACATAAGGTCCCGAGGGGGTTTTCATTTCCACAGCTTGGACTGGTACCAAAATAAAGCACATTAGAGAGAAATTGCAACGTGAGTCATTAATATTTAATGGACTACTAACAGCAGTGTTCCTCATGACAGAGAGGCAGGGCAGGGGAGGGATGGGAAGGATCATTCGGAATTTTGCTCCACAAAATCCTTTTCGTTAAGCAAACTGAATCCAACAGACAAACATTCCAGGTGGCTTTCTAAAACAAAACAAAGCTAAAAAAAAATCAGCATTTTGTACCCTCCTGCTCATCGCAACCAGTGAGGAAATCCCCAACTACTATTCCTCCAACACTTAGTAAAGCGATAGTCATGCAAATACAGTTGCACTTTCAGATTGCAACCACAGCTCCAGCGTAGCCTCTGAGCACTGACCGTCACCTCCTGGACAACCTCCCTTTCCATCGAAAAACTCTGTGCCTTTGGCCCTATTCCATTATTCCTGCATTGGTACTTTAAACAACTTGATCATTCTGACCGCCTGACCCTGCGCAGACAGGCTCAGGCGTGCTGGTTTGATACCTGCTTAATTCAATCTCCCAATCAGTCTTTCCATAGTTAATTCAAATGACTTTTGAAATACCATTGCCAGTTTTCATCCGCAGTTTCTTATCTCTTCCCATCTAACTTGTACCTCTCTGTGGAAAGAATGAGATTGGAGCTGTAGGTCCTTATCTATCTGCTGGACATCCTCTCTCCCTCTCTGACACCTTCTATAGGCGAAAGATTCTCCCCAGTCGAGTAGGTGTATGGCTGGAAGGACTGAGGTTTCATCCTGCAATGAATATCACCTATTCTAGTCTACCTCGGAAACCTCCTCCTTCACAAACCCACCCCTGTTTCTCAGGCGATTGCACAGATCTCGGAGAGTTAAAGATTGGGAACAGCAGAAGACATTCTAAATTGAGACAGCCTAAATGGCGATTAATTTGTTTCTTAAGCCAAAATATCTTCTAGCATGGCACAGATCAGAATTCACACCATGTTTCTGTCTTGTCTTTTTAATATCTTCTCTAGGATGTAGTTTTCCAAACCGTTAGGAAGCTTTCACAGCTGATACAGCTGCCAGTGGAACTAACAAAGATAGCTACAAAATAAATACACACAGGTCCCTACAAATGAAGCAATGTAGGTTCTTGTCTTTTTTTTGTCATACATTTTCCTGATCATAGAGTAAAACTGTTGAATGAAAAAGCATTAACCATTAAGACAGTTGTTCCATTAACCTTCGTATTGAATGTCCCAGAGCATCATTACGCTATTTTGTACTTGAGGTATTCTTCCAGAAGGAATTTCATCTCACAAATGTATTTAAACCCTGACCCTCTATTCAGTAAAAATAACAGAATAAATCCCAAACCAATACATTGGGGTTTTTTAATTCACATTACAGAAGCGTGCTTCGCTTTTGAAAAGAATTACTTTTGAAATAAAACAACACAAATAGCAAAACACAGGTTGTAACATCACTTGAAGTAATTCGGTTTCAGATTTACAAAATACACTTGGTGGAGTCAGGAGTAAAAGTCCTATCAACTCTCATCACTGAGGTACTAACAGAGACAACTTTATCAGGTCCCTAAATAGCTGGCTTTAGATTTTCATATTCCAGTAGACTGGCATTGAACCCCAGTCTTTATCAACTTAGGGGCCACAAGGGCCCTTTACTGGGGCCACTGTTGATACCAAACAGTCTCTCGATTGGACCTGTCCTTTTTCACCCAAGTCCCAGAAGCCAAAGAGTGATTCTTTGACCAGAGGAACCAATGCAGACCAAAGTCTGAAGGGCTGCTAACTCATAAGTGGCAACAAGAGGAAAAAAACCCAGTTTCAAATGCTGAGAAAGGAGTTGCTCTCCAGAATAGCTGGGGGAAAAAAAAAAAAAGGACATGAGCTATTTTGCCAAGCATTAGCATGAGCAGGCAAGAGGCGACAGACAAAAATAGTTCCCTTCCAGGCAGAGGAGGCTAAACTCCCCAGGTTCCCTGGGGTTTACAGACCCCAGGCAACAGTGCTGCCTGTCTTCTTTCCAAGTCAGAAAACTTTTTGCTTTACCAACTTTAAAAAGCACGTGGTACGGAGACTATTAAATGATACCAGAGACTCAAACCTGCAACTCCGCTAAATCACAAGCTAGTGAACGGGTGCTCACTGGAGATATTCTCCCAGGCAGCAGTGGACAGGCAGCACGGGCATCAGCATTCAGCTTGTGCTTCCCACACCCAGCCAAAAAATATGAATAATGCAGGAAAACGAGAGAATTCAAGACAGCGGATTAGACCATTCATCTTCAACCTTGTAATTATCTTTCCTTCTGACTAATAATTTTTGGGAAGGGGAAAGAGCTGGTGAGTAAGTACACCCAGCTCCTCAGCCAGCCTCGCATACGGAAACACAACGTAACCAACTCAAATCCTGGGGAACCATCTTTGTGTGAATGCAAAGTTGTGATGAAGATATATTGGACTTGATAGAAAAGGTGTCAGATGTAGTTATTGGATCTGATTAGAATTGATTATTAGAGCAAGTTACAAGGAACATGAACGCTTTTAGAAATAAACTGGTTTCCCATTAATAAAAATTATCAATAGGTCAAATTCTCAGATTATGATTGATGAGCAGTAAGTTAGTATATAGAAAAATAACCCTCCGGACCGAGGGCCTCATTTGCCATTCGCTTTAGATAGGTATAGTGCACAGGACGAATGCTTGCATATAAGACGGTGCTCCTGGATAAACAATATATTCTCGGGAGAGCTAGACAAACCTAGGTCAAGGTTAAGAGTTGGAAAAGTGTTTGAAAATGGGTATGGAATAGAGGTCCTTCCAAGCTCCACACTTAGCTGTTGCTGGAGACAGGCTGATGTAGCCTGACTGTCGATAAAGAGGGGGACAGGCTGTGACTAGGATTTCACACTGAATCACGGATAGCTACATAGGGAATGTGACGGTGTTCAACCCCGACTGAGTCCGTATGGAGGACAAACGGTGATTAACATCCAAAGTCAAACCTGACAGTGACATAACGTAATATTACCAGGCATCTCCCTCAATCAAGCCTCTCTCCTGAGCAGGGTGATCAACACTAATGCCTTTGCCATGCTACTACATTCGTAGACTCGTAAGCTTTCCCCATTCCCCCATGCCATTTAAACGTACAAAGCTGATGGCTCCTGGCCATTTGGAACATCAAAACGAGAGGGACAGAGTTCAGACTTTCCTGAAGGTCTTAAACGTTAAATCTGTTGGAAAAAATCTTAACTAACAGTATATCCCTCGACACATGCAGCTGAGAAACCGCGCAGCCTTCTCCACAGATGGCAGCAATGGACACCCTGAGCCAGCCCATCCTTTTGCATCAACATGACAATCTACATTATAATCGCTATTTTTACCCCACGCATGCTTAAGCAAGCAAAATGATTATAGCCACATCACTCAATTGGCGAAATCCAAAGCAGAATTTATGCAAACAAGTGTTGTCTAAAAGACGTTTTACTCCAAATGGAAGTTTTATTATTATTATTTTTATTATTTTTATTATTTTCTCTGGTCATACGCCAAAAGACATTGCAAGATATTTGTAAAAAATGCAAAAAACGTTCTGTAGCTAATATTGTCTAACGAGAACTTGAATAAAACGTACCCAATTTCCAAATGCAAAACATCTATAGCTCACAGACACTTGTTTTACTGTCTTTTTTTTCTCTTTTGTTTAGTTTTTAACCATAAGATTACGCATTCAGTAATATTTAAGTATACTACAGAAAGAGAACTTACTAAGATCAAAATTTTTTCCTTCAGTTGTCTAGTCCACAATTAGGAGTAAATAGACTTAGACACCGGAATTCTTTTGGGTTTTTTCAACTTTTCTGATTTCTTTTGGCTTTTGAAATCACCCAGTGAAAATTAGCAAATTAATTTCAAAATTATTTTTGTGATGTATTTTAGAAAGAAAAAGGATTAACACCAAAACGTTAATGGGTGCCACACTAGACATTTATGTTCACATCTTTAAGAAACCAGTTGCAAGACACTAGTTGGCCTGCATATAAAAATCAGTTTAGCATCTAACTCATTTAACTTCTGTGCTGGTTTTGGCTGGGATTGAGTTTATTTTCTTCATAGTAGCTTGTATGGGGCTGTGTTTGGATTTGTGCTGAGAACAGCATTGCCAACACAGGGATGTTTTCCTTATGGCTGAGCAGTGCTTATGCAGAGCCAAAGTCTCTTCTGCTTCTCACCCCACCAGCGAGTGGGCTGGGGGTGCACGAGGAGTTGGGAGGGGACGCAGCCGGGACAACTGACCCCAACTGACCAAAGGGATATCCCATACCATATGACTTCTGCTCAGCATGTAAAGCTGGGGGAAGGAGGAGGAAGGGGGGACATTCGGAGTGACGGCATTTGTCTTCCCAAGTACCCATTACGTGTGATGGAGCCCTGCTCTCCTGGAGATGGCTGAGCACCTGCCTGCCCGTGGGAAGTGGTGAACGAATTCCTTGTTTTACTTTGCTTGCACGCACGGCTTTTGCTTTACCTGGTAAAGTGTCTTTATCTCAACCCATGAGTTTTCTCACTTTTACTCTTCTGATTCTCTCCCCCATCCCAACCGGGAGGGGGGGACTGAGCAAGCGTCTCTGTGGTGCTTAGTTGCCAGCTGGGGTTGAACCATGACACTTCATTAGGCTAGACAATTAAATTTTCAAAGGTACTTTAAGTAATCAATTTCTAGAAGTATCTACTGCCAAAACTATGATTCACCATACCCTACAATTAGGTGTGTAAAAAAAAATCTACACAGCATGAATCATTTGATAGAAGTAATCTTTTCCCCACCTTGACTCTATAGGAATAGGAGGAGGGATGGTGCTACAGCTTAGGCCAGATGCTAACCTTTGAGCTAGACACATTTAGATGGCGTAAATCATGCCCCACACAGTAATGATGCCAGTACTGATCGGCAGTTTCCATCTCAAGTTTTCTGTACCACAACCACCATGTTAATATACATTACACTTCTCTGCAGGCTTAAAGTAGTTCATACAACCAAGGCATAGCAGGTTTGAAGTTAACCGAAGTGGAGTAAACAGCTTAAGTAACTGGCATTTATTTCAAAGTTTTATTCCTAACTGCATTAAGAAAAACAGTGAGAAGCATTAACACATACTCTCCTGTAAGTACTTTAGGAAAAAAAAACCCTGATGCAGTACTAGCTGTGCTGAATACACACCTAAATCAGTCCTTTACAGCGTACTTACTACATAACATCATCACCAGGAATAAGAACCTCTGTCATAGCAATTTATCAGCTTCCAGCAGACCTCTCCTTCCCAGGACAGCAAAGCCCAGAGCCCAAACTGCTGCAAGTGCACCAACACCTGCCTCAGCCGGCTCTCCAGGGCAGGCTCAGCCCCGGCTTGGGCTAAGCGGCAGTTTGCCAAATGGATCCTGACAGCTTGCCAGAGGGGAGGGCGCTTACACGCTCACTTACATGCACAGTCTCTTTTCCCGCATCTGCAAAACCTGCAGCTAACCTAACGTCTCCAGCTGCTCCAACCTCTACTACTCTCGCCAGCGCTCAGGCGCCCGGAGGGCATCTACCACGTCTGAACAACACAGTTAATCAGAGAAAACTCCGTTCGAGTTACTGCAAACAGAAAGGCGTTCAAAACTCATTGACTTCCAACAGACATTGGGTCCGCGTTACAAAAAGGAAAAAGAGCTAGGAGTTACAGGAGTCCTCTCCCCATATTCCCGCAGTCTCATTTCTCGGAGTGAGCACCCTTGGGAGCTTATACCACCTTTACCATTACTTTTAGAGCCTACAATAATCAGATATCCTTAAAACCCTAGAAAAGGCTAGATACCCTTCAAACACAATCCTGCGAGTACTGTATGCTGTCCAAAATTAAGTCCCTCTCCTTAGACTCCCTTAATTTATTACAAGCCAACTTCTACTGCTTTCTCACTGTTACAGTTCTGGCTTTCCCATCCATTCAATATGTTCCCCAGAACAGAAAGCAAGATTTTTTTTTTTTAAATCTTTTTATATTACAGTTTCCATAAGCACCCCCATATTTTCTCACCAGCAGTATAACACAGGAAAGAAGTAGGAGATACTGTTCCACAGATGAAGAGGAATGAGCACAGTAAAGATCAGCTGTTCCAATTTGTGATATCGGTACACCTTTATAGTTTTAAATCCTTAAAGATTCAACAAGGAATGGCAGGACACAGATCAGAGAAGATTTTTGAACCATGAGCATTTAGTTCGTTCACACTGTTACGAATGTTGACCAACTCTCATTGCCCGTGTCACAAGGAGAGCGAGGTTGCTGCTGATGCAGGCGACTAAAACTCAGAGCTCCGCAGCTGGCACTCCGGGAGTTTTCTCTGCCTTTAACACTGCAGAAGGGATTTTCTATCAGGTTGCATTGATAAGGCCAAAAGGCTTGTTTAGAAAGACTTTTCTCAGCTGTTTGAGCATGGACATGGGTGGAAAAGCATATCAAAATCTAGTGGAGCTGTGAGCATGTATGGCCTTTCAAACATCCTCTAAGACAAGCTTAAACCATCTTCACCGTGAGGGTGGTGAGGCACTAGAACGTGTTGCCCAGAGAAGCGTGGCTGCCCCATCCCTGGAAGTGTTCAAGGCCAGGTTGGACGGGGCTTTGAGCAACCTGGTCTAGTGAGTGGAAGGTGTCCCTGCCCATGGCAGAGAGGTTGGAACTACATGATCTTTAAGGTCCCTTCCAACCAAAACCATTCTATGATCCATACCATTTACAATACATTTACATAGGTTGTGCTATGTTTCTCAACTCAATAGGTACAGAAAGATACAAGAACTGGTACGATTTCACTTTCGTGCAACAAAAGTGTCAGAGAAAGTTAACGTTACTTACATAAGCATGCACATCCTTACTGGCAGGTTTAAAATACACGTAAGTGGAGATGTTGCCCCAAGGCATAAGTCATTTGTTTCAGTAGAGTTGAGAATTGTGCCGCAGCTACCTTTGTGTTCTTTAGATAAAGATCCACCAGTTGGTGTTTGAAAACGATACAAAAGCAGTCCCAATATAACAAGAACTGTATTTGGGGGAGATTTTGTTATTTCATGGTATCCTGAATACCTTGCTAAGGAAGACACTATTAGCACAGTGGTTTTCAGCCAGAAATTCCCCAAACTTGGCAAAATATTTAAACTGGAACACAAACAGATTTCACCCATGCATTAAATATGACCACTTCCAAGAAGAAAATGTTAAAATAGTTATGGCACACAAATACTGAAGATTACAAGGAAGTTTTCAAAAAATCATATATAGGTACTATATGGAAAAATTCAAGGTCAAAATTCAATCATACATTGACTTTCTAAAATAAAAAGGGGTATCACGTACAATAAAGAACTCTAGTAATTGCAAAAAAAAGAAAAAATATTTTCAGATCAAATTAATATTCTCTCAATATGAAATGAAACATTGTTTAAAAAGTTTAACATCTTCCAGTGCTTCTAAGGAGGGCTAAAAAAATCAGAATGTTTCATATAAAAAAAGAACACTAACAAGATGTTGTGAAAAAAGAACACTGAAATAAGAAGTTGTGAAAGGTTCTTTTTTTGTTGTTTTAAAGTAGCTATTTAACAAAACCAGGAAAAACCTTTAAGTACTAAAATGGGATGTTCAACAGCAGCACATCTTTTTGTCATGTTTGCTCTATTTTCTAAAGTAGAAAGAACATGCACTTAAGGCTACTTTGAAGACGTTGGTCCAGTATTAACTCAGAAGGAGAAATGCTTTAGCACCATTACTCTCACAACAGTACCATTACTCTCACAACAGAGGTTCCTGGTAAATAAAATAATTCATTCAATGTTCTACTTCAAGTTAGAACATGCTTTTGCAGTCTGTCTGCACTGCCTCCAGCCTCGTCCATAGGCACAATAACCTCTTCACCTCCCCATTTTCCCCTCTACCTATTACCAGCCTCTCACATGTAGGGAAGAGTCATCTTAGCACATTGCCACCTCCTGTCCATATTAATTCCCCAGTATCTCTTTGATTCAATTCTCCTTCCCATTAGAAGAAAAAGAAAAATCTCACCTGCAAGCCCCCTCCCTGCTGCCTAACACCCTCCGCTTCCCTCGCCCCCCATCAGTTTAATAAAGTTTAGTGCCCAAGTAACACCGCGTTGCTTAACCCTCTGAAGCATTCTGGGGAACAAGTATGAAAAATACCTTAACACAGTATTTTACACTGACTTTATCAGTTCCTGCTTAGCTTGCAAGAAAGGATGGAAATAGTACAGAGTACTGTGGCTGAAGTCAAAGTATTCTTTCAAAAAAAGATTATTCCATTTGTTTCCCTCCCCCCCAAATGTTTTTGATTCCCAAGCAGTCTCACTTCCATGGGATTACTACATAGGTGCAGAGTAGCTGCTCCCTTAACCTTGCCAGCTCAGCTGGTTTATGACTTTTTCTGGTGCCGATACCCTAACAGAATACAGCGACCATCAAGGATTATCCACCTGCAAACTACATGTAAACCCAGCTCTATTTTCCCTCAAAGATTAGAAGCAGATGGTCTTGGCGGATTATTCTACCCATTGACCGGAGTATTAGAGAGTACACCAGCAAACAATTGCTATCTTAAATTCACCTATGTGAGCTAGGCTGATATTAAGGTTCTCCGGTACAGTTTAATAGCAGTGGATCAGTGTTAAAAAGATTCAAAACACATATTTAGGGAGGGAAGGCAATTGCCAGGATTTTTTCCTCAAAGTTACAGCCATATATCTAATTAAGAGGAAAGCAGTCAGTTAAAATTGCACAAAAAACCTGAAAAACAGGAGAAGTGTTGCGGGACAAAAGGTAACATGCACCGCAAATCAGCAATCGGGAATTTACAGTAAAAAGGAAACAGAAGTGAAAAATCAGATCATTGCCACTTCAAAAAATAAATAAATCCAAAGCATTACACAGCTTGGGGAAAACCACCTTCCAACCACACAGTACAAAAACAGATGTGAAGTGATCATTAGGTCAAGCACTCCAAGTCAGACAGACACGCTATTAAGGTTTTCTGTTCAAATCTAACTCACTCAGGAGTCAGTAACCTCGAGCTCTGGTGCCAAAAGCTACACCTGCGCTGGCAAGTAGTGCCGCCAATTAGGAGCTACAGCCCAGCGAGAGCGCCTCGGCATCCGGACGGTGCACGTGCCAGAGACGTACTTCTGACTCGCCCCAGTCTGATCCCACGAACCGCGCGCTCATTCAGAGCGGGAACACAGGAGACGCGCTCGCCTCGGCTAGGCTGGTCTAAAAGTCAGGTTTTGTGCTCCATGAGCAATCTATGAGATAAGCCAAAGCAAGGCAGGCGATAACGATTGGGGCATCAGTATCAGGAGCGCACTCCTGATGTAAATCAGCTCGCTAGTGAAAACACCTTGCTTGCAAAAGGCACATAGGCGGGTTCTGACTGACACATAGCCAGCTTATGCAGGGCTAGAAGTCAGAGCATCACGAAACGGACGCTTCCCAGAGCCACTGGCTTTCACGTGTGAGTTACTGGAAGTATCTCACATTCTTCAGCCACTGGGGAATATCAAATTACACAGGTATGGTCTGCTTTAGGAATAAATGAATAAATAAATCCGACTCGGCAGTGCCGATACACGTAGTGACCATCTCCACTGTGAAACTGCCTTTATAAGGTTAGTTTTCCACAGGGTTATTTCCCCAATGGAAAAAATCTCAACAAGTCAACAATATGACCAGGAAACTTTTTATTAGCTAAGTATTTTTTTTTTCTAGAAAGCTACATCCCAATTTTCTATTCTGGACTTCTTTACTACACACCTGGAAGTCGATTATTCTGTTTTTCAGCTGGTACCTGCACTACTCAGTGCACACAGCCCCGTGGCTTATCAGGGAATGCCACAGATTACAGTCCTCCAGATTTTTCACTCATCATCACGTCTCACAAAAGCTGGAATTTTACATTTATGCACCGCTGACATGCAAAGTTTCTGCAGCCACTAACATAATCTCTGATTTTACAAGCACACAGTCTCTTTTTCCTCAATCCTTCCCTCCCATGCTTCCTCCATTGCTTCTTATTTTTCCCCACTCAGAAGGCAGTAGCACACATGCTACAGGGCTGTTGAAATTCAAATGAAAAATATAGGCAAAGAGGATCAACAAAAGGATCCTCAAAGCCATCCAAAAAGAAGGGAGAAAATTCTCAACATTTCTGTTGTTGATTATTATGTTCAAAGAGGCAAATGAGAAGTTATCTAGGTCAAAGAAAAAGGTTATATTGAAGAAGCAATAGAAAAGGTGGTGAAGAACATGAGCAATAACTTAGGTAACTGAATCTGAATTTGTTTTCTCCGGTTGCCCGGAACCTGGTGTTATTTATGGAAACCAGGAACACAGCAGTTGCCATGCAATGACTAGAATAATGCCTGGCAATAATTATATTAAATCCATGTTGTTATAATTATTCTCAGTGTGTAATCTGGTTCTCTCCTCAGTCTTGCTGTCTAAAAGCAGCTGGGTTTCCTTCATTCCAGCAGAGTAGAGCACGAAGACAGAAGTCACCTTTCATTTCTCTTTCTCATTCACTGGGTCACTGAACAGGAGGATACCTTTGGGTACAAAGGCAGGAAAGAAGTCACAAGGCGAGTACTTCACCTCCTGTGGGCGTGAAAAACAGTTTTGAAGCATTACCTGCAGCATTGTGTCACAATGAACAACGACATGCAGCAAAAGCTTAGCAAGGAAATAAGTCAGCTTGACTAGTGAACAGAGAAGACTGAAGTCACCAAGGCAAGCAAACCAACACATCAATGGATTTAACAAAATATTCTGTGACAGAGCACTCTTACGGATTAGAAACAGTTCCATACACAGAAAACAAAATGCAGGGTATCAGGTTGTCTGTCTCTAGTAACGCCCAAGCTTGATCAAAGCTTCCCCTCCCAGAAATATAAAAAGAGTTACACATTTTGTGATGGATTCTCTTCTACCTAATATGTTATGCTTCCACCAATACTCAAGTTTTTCTTCAGTCTGGATTACTTGTACATCTGTCCCACTCATTTTCATAAAAACTTTATTAACTAGTACGTTTCATCTCTACTCTTCTAAATTCAATTAATACCAGCGGTGACCAGCAGGAAGACTGAGAAGTAGAGACATGCAGACAGGGGAAGGAAATTTGCATGCTTACCCTAGGAAACCAGGCTTTAAAATAGAATCCATTATAATTTTTCTCAAGAATTCATTGAAACAAAGTTGAACCACATTTCGTTTTAGCAATCCGACCTTCACTATAGCCTAACAGCAGCAAAGGTCCACAAAACCACAAGGAGAAAACAGAGCAATCCATTCCTTGCTCCACTTTTCTCATAAAGTCAAACAACCTGGGATGGGGGAAAAAAAAAAAACAAACCTAAAAACCACAAACAAGAAACGCAAACGTTTGAGGAACTGTAATTCTTTCAGTGATCTTTTTGGTGGGAAAACTCAGAAAAAAATACATGGAGGAAAAAAATGCAGAGGAAGGTGATGGAAAAAAAGAGCTTCCGATGACTATTGTTGGCACACGAGTCAATACTGTGCTTAGCATGTTGTTGATGGTGCAAGATACATCCGATTTTAACAAAGAAAGTATATGGAATTCCAATTAGCTATATCATGAAGAAAAAGGGATTTGGTGAAAATACTAAGGAAGTATAAACGTCCATAAAGAGAACTCCTTACTTCAAAAAATGGCTCGCCTATATTACAGTGTAAACCACCACCCCCAAGCCTGTATGAAGGCTGCATTTATTTTACCATTACAACTTTCCTCTAAAAATGTACACAAGACATTCATGCCTTAGTTTGCATTACTTGCCCTCCCATAAAAAAAATTAAAATAAAGTCTATAGAAACTTTAAAAATAGAGGAAGGTGTTAGAGGTCCTGAGCTGAGCACCTCAGTTGGACTTGCATGCTTTCCAACTTTCAGTTATTCTCTGAAGTTAACTTCTCCATTAATACAAATATTTGCAGTGAAATGCTTTTTTTTTGTTTTACTAAATTCTGTATATTTTCCCTACATCTCGTACCAATAAATAAATCCCCGGTTTATCACTTAACTCTACAATTTCACTTGGTCCTGCCAAAAGAATATTTGGGCTACATCCTCTCCCTGAACTAGAAAGCATAAGGAACAGACCTTCAATCATTTATACACTATCATGAGCAGGTAAATACAGAATGTGAAGGATCCACACAGCCTCCCATGCTTGCCCAGTGTAACAGTTTGTTCAAGACAGTAACGACTGGCACAGCAGTCTGGATCCATTGCTATTTCAATTCAATATCATTATTTAAGTGGCTTACGTATTTCTGAAGGTATTGCCTTCAGCTTCCAGGCTACTGCAGAGGCCCACAGAGATGCTTATCTTCTTAGGCACCTTTAAAAAAGCAGGCAATTTTTAATTCCTATAAAGCAGCGATGGCATTTCAAGAGGCAAGACAGTATATGTATCGTCTTCATACAAGCAGGATACATTTAGTAAGTAATTGCAGTTCCCCTGGCATGAGTTGCTCCCAGCTGGTCGTCCACGGAGCTCTTTCTTGCAAACTAACTTCAAGCGTTACTCTAAAGCAAAAAAAAATGTCTGAGGAATCAAGGTCACCGTAAATCCATTTGGTAGCCTACAGATCCAGTCTGGTCTACTGTTTTCTACGTTGATCAGGTTCAGATCAGGGTTAGCGCATTAGGGAAAGTATTTCAGAGAGGATGTCGTAGCAGCACACAAAAATAGCTATCAAACCACATACCGTTAAATATACAACTCTAGCACCTGAGCTTAATACAAGCCTAATATTTTAAGCAAACCAATTGAACAAGACTTGGAAGGATTACTGACGCCACTTCTCAGGCTGAACCCATCTTCCCTGAAGAAGTTGACTGTGGGAGAGATGCCGTTTACATATCCAGCACTAATATCTGTGAAGATCATCTGGAACAACACATTAGTATTACTGACACTAAATAAATACCATGACCTTCAAATGGCAGCTGCTGCAAAGGGTCCCCCCACATCAGGCAGCTGCGTACTACCTCATGGTTGCTCCGACGGAAGAGTGTGATTGAGGTCTTTGAAGTCTGAATGGGCAGCAGGAAGGCTACTTCTCAGTACTCGTTACAAGCACAACATCATCATCCTGACACAAACGTCGTAAATAGATTCCGCTAAGTGTTTTTCTGGCTAGGGACATGGAGAAATTGTAATTTCATTCTACTCTTGCGTACGTACTTGCACTTCCCTTTCGGGTTAAGTACCAGGAAAACAGAATAAGTCCACAAGAATTCTGATTCAACAAAGGCTATTGTCTAACATTCATCTCTCAACTAAATGATCATAAACATAACTAACGAGACTCACACTGGCTTTCAAAGTTGATACAGAAAATGACAGCATGCCAGATCAATGGTTGTTTACAAGTTAAAAAAACAATACCTTTTTAGAGTTCATCTTACAGTTCGGTTCAGAGTTAAACCAAGTATGATTAAGGAAAAGCACATACAGAGAACATGCCACCACATATGGGCTAGTGAATCTTAAGTTTCATGTCCCAGCTCCATGAAGGTTAAAGAAACATTTAGAAAAACCCCAGATAACTACAGTCCTATGTGATCTTTGCTTCTTAACTCTGGCATTGCCTTTACATAACTCATTTATGGACTGTAAGTTTAAATAATTTATTAAATGTAAATAGCATTTGCCTTCATCTGTGTTACTCTCTATGCTAATTTTTTATTCATATAATCATATGCAGAATATAGTCAACTCCTCACTATAATGAGCAAAAAACTCTCTAAAATCTCAAGTGACTGCATATATTACTGCATCTTCACAATGGCCAATACACAACATTCCCTCATTGACAGACACAGCAAACAAGTTGCAGAGCACAATCCTGTTGTCAGAAGAGCGCTAGATATAGGCTTTCTTTTACGAAGTAAAAGCACAAAGAATTACTATCTTAGTAGGAAAAAGAAAAGTGAATAAAAATGTAGTGACAGATAACTGGAGCAGGGGAACAACAGTGAAACAATCAGCACACAAACACACGCTGGAAAGTTTAATTAATGACTTTTCCCTAACAATTACCCATGTCGAAGTAATACTGTTCAGAATGCTGAACCCTGATCAGACATGTGCTGTAATCATGTATGCAGGGGGACAATTAAGTGGAAACACTAATTTGCTACAGTACAACGGTTAACGCCGAGTGTTATTGTGAACATCTCTAATTGTGCTAACCACCAGCATGAATACTTATGTATGCTAACTTTTAAAATGTATTTTAGCTGACTAAAGTCTCACATGTTGTATTATTTCTATAACCAGGAACACTGCCGTGTAGGCTCGTGTACTACTGAGATATGCAAACATGCAGCAATAATAAAGTGAAGCTTGATGGTTTTTCCATGTGCCCAAGAATTGAAGCATTTTGAAACTGCATTTTCTAAACATGTTATTAGGGAGCTATACAGAATTTCCATTTTTAGAGTCCTCAAGGCTGTACACGTAAGTTGCCTAATAACAATTTTCTTCACAGAAAACAAAGTAACATGGAAAAAAATCTCATCTTTCTATTCCATCAGACCTCCCTTAGTACTCCGATCTTTTGTGTTCTCCCTGAATTTCCCAGTCCTGCCCAGCTGTGAGTAAAATAAAGTGAAAATCCCTCCTAAATAGCCAGAGGTAATAGAAAACTCTTGACAATTGCAGCAGAAAAAGTAACATAGCATGAAAGAATGAGCAAAGGTTATAGAAAGAAATTCTATGCAAAATTACTATGTAAGGCAGTTTTGTTTTGCACTGTACATTTATGTTCTTTCTCAGTTTGGTGTTTTTCTTTGGTTGGCGCATATGTGTGTGTTTTAAACCTATTTCCGTAGTACTGAAGTACTGAGACTGGCAATATCCCTGTATAAAAGCCCCAAAGACACACTGCCATCCTTGATTTGTCATGGATGTATTGTTAATCATTGGACAAAAAAACCACTGAAAATACATCACTGATGGGTATTGAAAAGTGACACCTGAGAACAAACTGTAATTTGCCATTATAATGTTTGGCATGCAAATATCAACACATTCTAAAACAAGTTGTAAGTTACCAAAATATTTCAGAGGAATCTAACAATTAGCACACCTCTACTGAGATTATTACATCATTTTACAATATTTCTTTGGGCAAGAAATATTATCCCATAAGCAGAGAAAAATAATTGCGGGAGAGGGGAGAATCAAAGATATCAGTTATTCTAATGAAAGTGACAGTCTTCTTGCAAATATAATCCGTTCTGATGACTTTTTCTTACAACTGCCTAGTGTTTTCCCTCTATGGTTTTTAGTGCTGGGCACAAACTACAAGACTAAATAAAACCTGTTCCGATCCAAAGATCTACTGTCACAATCAGCAGTCTTAACAGAGAAGTCTACCATATTTTTCCATCCCAGCACTGAACTAACTAATTCAATCCCAGAGAGCCTTTCCAGGACAATTTGTAGATAAAGCAGGTGAATTCAGAATCACAGAATCACTAAGGTTGGAAAAGACCTGTAAGATCATCAAGTCCAACCACCAACCCAACCCCACCATGCCCATTAAACCATGTCCCACAATGCCACGTCCACACGTTCCTTGAACCCCTCCAGGGATGGTGACTCCACCACCTCCCTGGGCAGCCTCTTCCAGTGCTTCACCACTCTCTCAGGAAAGGAATTTTTCCTAATATCCAGCCTGAACCTCCCCTGGCACAATGTGAGGCCATTTCCTCTTGTCCTGAAGCTTGAGCTACTATTGCTTTTGCAGACCAGGTTCTGCAAAAAGAGCAAAGAATTCAAGATTCAGGATTTTCAACATTTTCAGCACAACTAGCTTTTCTCCAAAGAGAAAGGAGAAAAAAAAAATCCCAAGAGACAAATAAGAATCCTTTCTCTAAAAAAAAATCCCAAGGATACAGATGCATGCAATCAGATGTAACAGCCACCCTACCCATAAGTGAAACCAACACTGCCACTGGCAAAAAAATCCCCACAGTACTAAATAACTGGCTGCAAGCATACTGCTAACACTGGAAAGCAAATAAATAAGTATTCTCATATTCAAGAAAATGTTATCACAGATTTACACTGCTGACACAGTCCATTTTCAGTCATTTCAACACCTATAACGCACACAGCTGAAATTCATGGAATTCCTCAGTGCATAGTTACCCAGTACCCTGAAGACTGCAGTCCTAGCAAACAACTAGTAGACATTCCTGTTGTGTGCTAGATTCATTATACAGAATAACGGAGCACAGTATTGCTTTAATTCTGTTGCCTTAGGCCACTCATACCATAAACCATAGGAGTTGTCTCACCAATGCCCAAAATGGAATTGAAGCCATAATTTATGCGTATTTTAAGACTGCAGAAGTAACATATTTCAGGAGCCTTTCTTTTCACTTTATAATCTTTTAAAGAACGCTGCAGTTCTAAGATATCCCAGTATGTTGTCTAGTATGTTCTCTGTGGTTTTTTCAGTATTTTTATGTACAAGATGGTCCTTTCTGTCAGGTCATGACGCAACAGTTCGAGATACAGATCAGCCAAATAACATTGGACAAGAATCATACATGTGGTATAGGCAATCGCCACCAAAACTACTGATGTGCAAGACATGGCTGTTGACCCAGGCTTCAGCTGGTCCAAGAGCAACAGGGCCTTTAGATTAAAGCCAGGCTGCAGACCTGAAGTTTAGTCCCATGACTAAACAAGGAAAATAAGCCAGTGGTCTCGCATTTCTTACCAAAAACAGCACCCTGCCCAAAAGGCATTTCAGATAAAAGGTTAACGCCACACTTCCCTGCCTTTGTACGGAAATTATAACATTGCCGCCTTCATATGCGTTTCCTCCCTGAGGAATTTTAATGCTAACTAAGTAACACTGGCTCTGGGAGGAAAATATTTGCCTAAATGCAATGGTCAGCAGCTGGCACATATATGAAAGCACAAAAATTGATATACCACAGCTTGCTCGTAATCCTATCGTCATTATAAAAATCAGTGGACTTGGGGATGAAGTTTTTCTTCGAGGAAAGGTACCTTCTTCAGTCAAATCCTGCCTCAGTTTCTTGTGTTTTAATATCAAAGCTATTTCATCCTCTTGTGCTGCTCTTAGAGATTGCCTTAAAAGCCCACAAAAACAAAGCCACAACACACAAAATGGAAAAAATAGGTATAAATCTCTATTTTCTCTACTTCTCCGATTTCAAGAAGAATTGGCTTAGTCTCATTTATTCCATTTGGAGGGAGGGGTGAGGGAGAGAGAAACAACATAGTTTCCTAGCCATTTTCCCCAATTTTCTTTTCCTTGTTGTTAGGAAAAGGTTCAGAGGGAAGAAAAGAAGAGAGTCTCAAACTTTTTATGTTTCAACAGGAAATAAAATTAATTTCTCTGTAAGAGTTGCCTAAAAATGCCATTTTTCCCACTCTCCTCATTAAATAAGCATGTTATCCCTACTTGTCCAAAAGCAGAAAGCAGTACATGCAGATGACAGACTATATTATTTGTTTTACTTTTCTTCATCTTGTAATATCTTATGATCCCTTAACAAGAACAGTGAGCTTGTATCTTTATTCTTCTCTATTTAAGAGGCTTGTCACTGTTCCCCCATAACAGCCTTGATGCATCCTCAAAGTCAATGGAAGCTTTTCCACTAAGACCACAGAAAAACCCACCTTTTTTTATTGCTTTCCAACTTTTTCTCCCTAGCCCCCTCTCTGTTCTTTCATCTCTGAAATGAAGGAAGAAAAAGAACAAAAAACCAAAAACCCAAGCAAATATACTGTATATATCCTCAGCTGCAACAGCATATTCCTAGTATATTCTGATTCCTTTCTTATTAAAAGGCTATTGTCAAGTGGCTTTTTTTTTTTAAATAATTCTGACCACAGCTGAGCACTAAGCAGATATTTTCAGTAAGCCAATAACAACGAAGCCCAAGACTCTTTGTGAGAGAATAGCAGCATTTAATTTAGAACCCATCAATGGGTTTGAGCATTTCAAACTGCTCTTTCTAAAATTCATTACCTTGCACTCCTCTGTATTGGATTAGCTTTGTAACAACTTCATAAAGCTCTTTAAAAGCCACTTTGAACTTAAAAAGACTCAAAACTAACAATTTTGTTATTCTTCAAATCTTTGCCACTTCAGTGCCTTTTGTCACCTATGTCCTTTCTTCCATTTTCCTCATTCAGAATGATCTTCACAAAATAACAAGGAAACAGCCTGGGTTTGCTTTCTTGGGGTTTGTGTGGTATTTTTACTGAAAACAAAAGTTTTCCTTTTTTTTCCTATTTTCAAACATTTAGAAGTGAGAAAAATAATTAGCAATACCAACTCCTAATAAGCATATTCAACAGCATGCCTCACTACGTTACACAACTCTGAGACAAGATGCTGCCAGCAGCTTTTTTTGTTTATGGAAAACCGATCAATTCCAAACATTATTCTGTCTCTCAGCCAGCCTCTAATCAACAATCTTATGCTTCAACATGCGCGTGATTCACTTCCCCTAATAAGCCTTTATAGAAAGCATATTGTAACAAAGTTTAGTCCAAGGTACAACCCCCAATTCTGTTTTCTGTAGTGTATTGAGTCTGATAGAAACATTACAATGGGCTTGCTAAAATATTTTCCTTGACACAAACCACACCGGTTGATTTGGATCACGTTGAATTAGTGCAACAGCTTCTTTATGTTCCCCAAAGGTTTACAACGGGTGACGGAGGTCAGCAAATGTAACAGTGCTCTCTAGGCAACAAAGAAATCGTGCTTTGTTTTTCTCTTTCACTAAAGCAACCTTCTACAAACTTTGCTGACCTTAAGCGCACAAATTCAGCTGTACGCAGAAGTCATCTTTAAATACTAAAAGAATCACACCGACAAAAAAAAAAAGATTAAGAGAAAGAAAACAGTAAGAACTGAAATTTTACAAAGGTAAGAACAGAAGATAGTCTGAAATTGGCTATAGAAACTTTAACCAATACTTTCAACACTAACACCTCAAAGGCTTTATAAACCCATGGGCTAAAACAACCTAGAGGTACTAACACAGATCACGGGGAGACCTGACAAAAACAATGAGCTGGCATATGATGGACAAGACCGATGCCACAGGAGTTCTTGTTCCAAGATTTGGTTTGAGCAACAAGCTACAAATTCTTCAGCGTACCGGAGGACCAGCCAGCGGTCTGGTAAAGCAACGCCTTTGCAACATCTGGTTAGGATATACAATGCCACGAAAAAAATGCTATTTTTGAGATTCATGTAGCTTTACCCAACTTGACTGAGACTTCTGTCCACTTCTGCACTTTGAAATTTAAATGCAATGAAACAGAATCCTATGGAGCAAGCCAACATCAAGCCTACCTCAGGCTCACTTAGGTCTTGATCAGAAGAGAGCCCTGCAAACACGTGCTCATACATACACACACTGACAGCACTCAGGTGGGATTAAATTGACCATATACAAAAGTAAATTTAATTCTCAAAGTGTCAGAAGGGAAAGAGCAGAAGTGAAGGGTTTTATATTAATCTTGCGATGCCTAGAAGCAGGAAAAGAAAATTTCAATATGCACTCTGACCTCCTGCAGTTTCAGCCACAATTACATTTGAGAGACGTTAGATAAACTTTGCTAAGCAATTCTGATTGTTGGAGAAAGGAAAACACAAAGGTACAGCCATCTCAGCAACAGGCCACCTGTGAGATTCGTGGCACAACATTCAGGTTAGGGTCCTTGTTTTGCCTAACCGAGGCCAGCAGCTTTCATCTGCCAAATCGCTCTGCGGGAGGCAAAAGAGGGACCTGAATCTGAAGCTCCCACACTCTACAGCGATACCCTAATCCCCCATGGAGAGCAAGAGAAAGGCACAAACGTTTCATGGGTAGCTTTGGGTTTGTTCTAAATTACTGCGTCTTAGATTTTCTGTTGGTCAGCTCTACACAATACCAGCGTTGAGTTATCTACACAAAAGCACAGATTTGATTCTTTGTTAAGGTACCGATGTTAGCGTATGGAAGGAAGTAACACGCCGCATATGGGGGCGTGTACTGGAACAAGCACATGAAAATTATAGTACATTGTAAACGAAAAAGAAAAATTGCCTTTAGGGTGACAGGCTATCCTTCAAGAAGAAAAGCCAAGTAATTTATGCCTGCAGAGGTACCGTAAGGCTCATATTTTAGCAGACAAAATTCCTCTAGATAATATAGCTGAGGCCCTGCAGGAAGGATCTATTAATCCTTTGTATACTTCACTATTGTTTATTGAGCCAAAAGAAGGTGACAGAAAACTTTAATGCCATTTTCCCACTCAAGGTTTTTTCCACTCAAAAATTTGAGAGGCTCTACTGATCAGATACAGCATTTAAAGACTGGAAGAACAGATGGGCTGACATACAGTGAATAATTTTTACAGCAAGCAAACCTTCACTGTTTGATACAAACTCCGCAGAAGAACGATGCTCCTTTTAAAGCATCCCACTGGGTAGATAAGAGTGAAGGATGAGAGATGATTAAACAAATGAGCTCTCTATTGGCATCCAAAAAGTTACGTCTACTCCACCACTAGCCATAAAGGCTCAGCTTGGACTGAACTGGGTCAAACAGAACAACACAGGCAAGCAGCAACTGGTGGAAACAGACCACAGTATCTCCTCTTCCTTGAAAAACCCACTCGTTTAGATGTGTTGATATCCTTATAGGTGGAAAGGCCAAAGGAGGCCACACATCTTGCCCAAAACAAGGCAAGTCTCTATTCTCAAATTAAGGAATTATGTTTTTGCTCCAGCTCTTCACACAATTAAAGGTCTGCAGAACGCTATGGGATTCACATTAGCCGCAGAAGTTGCAGTGTTGCATTTACATCAGCCTTCATGAGTTGTGAGAAACCACTTAAGTACTGGAGCCTAAGACGAAAAATATTGTGCAAGATATTAGTGTTAATATTCCTCCTCCAAAAGTTATCACTATGTCTTTCTCCAAAACGTCACAAAGACTTAACAGTGGCACCAGTCCTGCCTTTTTGTGTAGAAGAATAAACAGAGCAAAACAAGATTCTTCTTCTGCACAAAATGTCATCAGCTTTCATATCCATAGTTATCAAAAAAAAAAGAGACCCCCATAAAATCCTGTCTCTATATTGGTCTCTGTTCATTGCTTTTGGAAGTGTTTGGAAAAAGCCAGACATTCACAAATGGCTTATTTTGCTGAAAGTAGACCGACATTTTCTTAAAACCAAACACTTTGAGCTCCCTTTCTGCTGCCTTCCAAACTCTCCAAATGCTGTGGGGCCTTTCTACTAGGACACCGAGATGACACAGCCCGTGGGAAACTGACTGTTCTTCAGCAGTTTGAATCCAGATCCGTCTCCATCATAAGATGTGAAGGTGGCTGCGAATTTTAGAAGCAACCAAGTGAGCCATTTTTTGAATACTTTCCAATTTTCCAAAAAGTCACACTGCAGTGGGTACATAGGAAGCACTGCACTAACAGCACAATTCATAATAAAGGTAACTCGAGATTTAAAAGCAATTACTGCCAGAATGCCCTCTCTCTGCCACGTGTAGAGGAAGATCTGCTGACGGTTGTTCCGAGTATTTAAGTATGGAAACCATATTCCTGAAGTGAGGAGAAATGGATGTGTTGACTACAGCCCTGGATGACTGCAAAGCAGTTTTCTTTGCTGAGATCAGAAATAAACTTCATAATAATTCTGCTCTACTGAGTGTCTGGCCTCACGGTAACTCTACAGTGCCCAGTGTAGTAGATGGAGTTTTTAAAAATAAACTTTTTTATATATATAAAAATATATATATAAAAATACATACAAGTTCTGCAAGCTTTGCAGTCTCCAGGAAAAAAAAAAGACCCAAAAAATCCTCAAAAAACCCCACACATCGATTCCTAAAATTTAAAATCAGTTAGGCCTTAAAAAGAACAATTTATTCACAATGCAACACTAGCAGAATATTTTTAAATAGAGGCTATTTTACATCAATTTTAACATTCACCCTGTTTCTGGTTGTTAAAGGACTAAATATCATACAACTGCTTGTGCTTCTCAGAGGAAGCAATTTGAGATTGCAACTAGCCATTGGAAAGCAGCAGAAGAGGACGATACAGCAAGTGACCCGTCTATCTTACTTCCCACACAGACACACAAATTTACTATGACAAAGCCAAAGAAACATGTTTGAATGATTCACCGAGATTCTTTTTCTGCAAGGCAAAAGTCTCCATGCTATTGTCGCTTCAGCAAAACATGGGAGGGAAACAACGACAAATAAATGTATAATAACCATTCAGGCAAAATACGCCAGACAGTGACAAATAATGGATTAAGTACAAATTGGACAGCTTTGGTTGTTGGCAGAAACTTGAAGGCATTTTTGTTTTTAAACAGGGAACCGGTGAACGAGTAAATACAAGATTTAACTAGCATGGGGGGCTTTCAGGCTGTGTCAGTCGGTGTTCGGGTTTGTTACACTTACCGCTTCCCTTGACCTCCAGTGTACTTATTTGATCTGTAAAAGAGGATCAAACAGAGCATTGCCAAAAGGGAAATTACAGCTGTCTGAGCTCTTAACCTATTGTAAAAAACCTCTCCTTCGAAGCCGAGTTATGAATACACATACAGCACTTCTGCAGCAGTGATAAAAGATTCCTGGTGCATCGTGAAGATGAAAAATTATTCTCAGTCGAGAGGGAAATTGCCAGAGGTGTCAGAAGACATGTTGCAGTGACATAAACAGTGACACAGACATTAATTTCAATAATCCAACGGTGAAACGGTGCATACCTGAGCCGCCTAATTCTTTATGATCTTCCTTCTGTCACAACAAGATTTTGTCTTTTGGGCTCTTCAAAAGACGTATCTCCATCTTTCCCCTAAGCTAAGCACCTAGACATTTCAGTGCAGCAGGGAGCTTTTCATTAATTATACTAAATAGAGTGATGATCTGGAAAGGTCATACCAGCCTTTCAGCATGCCCTCTCTCCCAGCAAAGTACTTTTCAGCTACAATTGATTACCTTGTCTTTTAGGTTTGCATGATTCCATCAAGCAGCAGCACATTGGCATCAATAATCTTATTGATATTACAAGTAGCCACATCCCCAGCTGGTGCAGCCTCCATCCCACATTCTGTGGTGCTAAATTGCAAAAGAGGTTGAAGCCTTTAGAGTGACACCCTGGAAAGGAAGAGATGGTACTGGGGAGAACTAGCACAATAGTCGGTATTCCCATGACGTGTCATAACATCAAGAGTACCCCTCAATGAGGGCCAGCTGCTCTCTCACCAACTTCCTTTTATTAAGTGCTTTAAAGCCTTGTTGCTGTATGCTGTTACATCCATTAAAAAAAATCCAAACTGAGTTGCTAAAAGAGGCAGTCAGAATTTCTTGGAAGTATCCTTTGCTCATCTGCTTCAAAAGGAAAGATTCCACATGAAAGATGTTCACATGCTGATTTGTGAAGAAAGCCACAGGCACGCTTTAGCATACATGCTCGCCTCTTACAGTGCTAGGCAAGAACAGCTAAATCTACTTTCAGGCAACTGTAGCTATCCCAATGTATGCTCTATGCATCTCATCAGATCCACATCCACTAGCAACTGGTTCTCAGTATATGCTACTGATATGTTATTACCTGTGACAACAGCTCCGTACCTGGTACCACACCAAAATCTCCCGGTTATGTATTTGCTCACTGTAATTGCCCACGACATTTCCCCGTATCAATGACATAGTAAACCACTGACTTTGGAAAAAAGGGCACGGGGGTGTCCGTATAGAGGGACGGTCAAAGGCACTTCCCTGCACTGTCAGTTCAGCAGGGGACACGGACAGATGGTCACCTTGTGCTGAGGCAGCTCGGAAAATGCTTTTTTAAGTAAAAACATAAATGGGTCATGTCACTTTTAAAGTCTGAAATATCCCACCGGCACCAGTTCGACTGCCTCTTAGTTAAGAGGGTTTTGTACAATAAATGAATTTGCAAAAGTGCTGGGTCAAAAAAAAACCAAACCCAGTCAGCTCCTCCTGCCCCCATTTCTCTCATCATTACAACGCACTCTTGGAACTTTCAACTTCATGGAAATGCAAATTCTTCAACGATGAATTATACAAGAGGAAGGAAATACATGTGGGTATAGATACAACAGACAAATCTCTTGCAGCACATACAGGATGACAAGATAGAGAGACAGTGCTCTTCACTCTTCCACCATTGAAGAGAAAATAGATAAATTATACCTGTAGTGAGGTTTTATATACAGCCTTAATCAACTCCACTTACAGCCTCAACACCGCAGAAAGGGACAGGCGACTTCTGAGCCCTTGGTTACAGGATGACGGAAAGCAACCTGGATACACGGATACAAATCCCACTTAAGGTTACATTTGCCCTTCGTTGCAGACCCTGCCTATCCGCTATGTCCTGCTTCAGACTTGGTAAAACACACACACTTGTATCCTGCCTGTTCAATACCCAACATAAATCAAGTCACTAATTGCCACTGGAGCTGTTTATTTCCACAAGGGCTTTGTACCACTGGCCTACACCAGATTGCAAAACTTTGTTCCGCTTAGTGTAAAGTCACCAGCAAGGGATGGGGCACGGTGGGTATTCAAATAGCAGAATGTATTTCGGACCAAAACGATGGTCAAACAGCTACAGAACTGCAAGAGAGTCCATAAAAGCATCAGCATAAAGCGAGAAGTGGGTAAGGGATGAGGTTCTTTGGTTGAAGGGGGGAAAAAAAAAACACAGAGGAGATGTAGTAGCTGGCAACATCTCACAGTACTGCTGGCATTAGCGATTCACATCCTCATCTTCACCGCGAGTATTGCGGTAAAGCCACAGCGACATCTCACAAGCACTTTCCCCAGAAGGTACCCAGGTCGAGAGTAACTAAGAAGTTTTACCCAAGTAGGACTAATATTACAAAAATTAGCGTAAAAAGTGAGTGCTCACAGATTCTGTCAGAGCATACGGGAAAACTTCCCGGCTTTGCACTCTTACTAACGTGACCTGAAGGCAAAAGGAAAACAAGCAAGCCAGGGGAAGCAACTTATTTACTCCCACTCTTCTTCAGCTGCACCAGTTCTCTCAAGATGAAGACATTTCTTTGCAGTTGTACAAGAAAATTGAGGGGGGCAAGGGAGAAGCCCTGCTGAGGACTTACCGCAAGCGCGACCCAAAACAGCAGCCGCAAGTCCAAAGTGGCAAAAGCAGCACATCAAAAAAAGAAAAAGTCAGCAAACGGCATCAGGAAAAGCTGGCGCTGCCCTACCAGCCGCCAGTCAGCGTTCACCGCGGTGCAGCCGCTCGAGCTGCTGCGTCTGTCTCCTCCTCTGCTGGGGATAAAGAGAGAAGAAAGAGCTGTTTGCTCCCCCTGCCCCATCACCACTAAGGACTCCAGAGCTCTTCTCAGGCTCCCGGCAGCATCTTGACGCTTGGCAGCCCTGGAGAAGACCCCGTTGCAGAGGGATCCCGCAGCCCAGCTTGGGGCAGATGGCTGCTGCGGGGCACCCGCTTTGGCCGGGGCTGTGAGCAGCACCCGCAAGGCAGACAGCACCCTTCTGCTCTTGCAAGCAGAATAGCAAGGTGGAAAAGGGATTCGTCTCACTTGATAAGCACAATAATGAGCCACCAAGGAACTCGCTCTTTCATAGACTCTCCATCCCTCAGCATTCAAAGAGCATTTTCTCAGGGAGCTGATTGCTAAATCACATCAGGTGACGCAGTTTTAACGTGTCTTTTGGAAAGGTGTGTGAAGGACTATAAATAGAGAATGAGACTCCTAAAATAGATTTTTTTTTTGCCTACATCATGTTTAATATATTAAGCACCCTTCACACGCTATGTATTTTTATCTGTGTGTCTGAACAGTCTTTGGCCCCGCATCTCACACATGAAAGCACAGGATCTTGCAGGGAGAAACCATCTTTCTCCTACGTTTGCACAGCATATAGCACAGTAGGATTACCTCCTTGAGAGCCTAAGAACTGATGTAACAAAATAACAAGCAGAAAACCAGTAACACACAATAAATGAAACAGACATCTGAACAGCAACAGAACAAAAACAAGGATTCAGGAGAGGAAAAAGGAACACTTTCAACTGTATTTTCAAAATCCAAACCAAAAAGTCTGGGGGAAACATTTCTATAAGCTAGGATTCACATCAGAAAAAATCCACAGCTGGATGATAATCAGAAAAAAAATAAAGTGAGAAGAGTGATATGCAAAGTAGACACTACGATGAAATATTTTGTACTATAGCTGTGTACCAAGGTCGCCAAACACTTCACAACCAGCAAACATTTCCCCAGACAGCCGAAGACTGGTGATCGCTACATTCCCAGACCCAGCTTTACAGAAAGTTGGTTTGGGGTTGGGGTTTTTTTTGGTTGTTGCGGGGAGGGGTTGTGACAAAAACCTACTCGCAAGTCAGGAAGTAACACGCAGAAATTTCAGTTTCTAGCCCCAAGCCAAGACTGTTGGATAGGATTTCTCCCCACAGCCTAGATAAAAGGTTCCAAGTTTCAACGCTGACTTGATTCATCTTATAAAGCATCTAACTGGTGTAACTGCCTAGGAAGGGAAGATGATCAAGATGCAGCTACATTACAGGGAGTTGATAAATCTTAGCAAGTAAGTGCTGCAAGCAACTAAACACATATGGCAGATCAAACCAGGCAGAGCACTTGGAGACATAAACAAGGAGATTGCTTAGCTCCAGATGCTGTGCAAGGCTTGAGGTTTTCAAGAACTGGCGTGATTCCCACCTTGTCCCATCTCCGTTTCTCCACTTGGTCACTCGGGACTCAGACTCCCAGCCACAGGAGAACATTTCTGTCCCATGTCCTCCTGCCCAGTCGCTTCCGAGGTCAGCAGCTCTGCCGTGGTTCTTTGCCTACAGAGCAAAGCAGTAACAGTGCGGTGGGAGGACACACCTGTAGCTGAACGCAGAGCAAAGCAGCAAAAGCAGGATAAGAAGGTATGAGCTGAACCCAAAATGGGAAGTATGTAAAGATAGCTGAGAGCACAGTATTCTTTCATTCATTTCCCTCTCTCAAGCAACTTCTTCAGCTGTTTTCCTCTGATAATGACAGTGCCATCTGCTCTTATCACTTATCTGGTATCCCTACCTTTTGGGCATGGAAACTTATCCCTACTCCCATAAGGTACCATCAAATCCATTATGTGCTGTTTATGAAAACTCAGTTGCTGGAGGGAAGATCACATGGTCGTAAGGAAAATGACTTCAGAGAGCAAACCACAAGATACTATAAAGAAATTAAACTCTAAATATGCGTTCTTCACATGACTGTCCTTAGCATCTGCCTCTTTCCTTGATCAAGTTCCACAAGAAGTGCCTGCAATCTCCCCAGAACCAGCCCCGAGTGCAACCGAATCCCCAGGTTTCCCAGGAATAGTCTGGCAGAATAGGCAAAACTGCACCGGGCCTGCAAACGTCAATCTCCGGCAGAATTTGCCGTGCTCTAATTAAAGGACCATAATCTGTGAAATCATCAGGCACATGCTGATGGGAATAAGGATGAGCGTGTTGGTGCATGGATGAGGGCACTGACAGCATTAATACTATCAGTTGTATTTATAATATTCAAGCTCTACAGGCAACTTCTCAATGACAGCTCAACAGCTTCATGTAAAGGACAAATTGGCTTAGGGAGTCTGTGTAGTCTTCATCATTGGAGGTCTTTAAAAAGAAATTAGACATCTGCCAAAAATGACACGAGTATAGCTGATCCTTCTGCGGACAGACACCGTTCGGACATCCTTCCAAACCCACAGCTATACGAGGCTGTTTGTTGATCTGCCTACCTTTTAGTGTCAAAGTGGGTTGCTCTCTCCCTCCGTAAGCTCCATTTCGCCAGAAATCATTCCCAAAATGCATGTAATCCCTGATAATGTAAGGCATAGCTAAATAGGTAGACAGGAATCATAAAAAGCACATCCGGAAGCTTTGTGTATTTAAGGTTTGTGAATCACCCCCCTCCTCCAAATCGTCTATCTTGAATTCAGAGACAGAAGGCCAACAATGCTATTCAGGATCAGTCCAGACAATTTCTCCAAAAGAGGAGCTGTAAAGAGGAAAAAACTAAGGCTCACTGGAAGACAGCAAGCTAACAGAAAGGTGGATGATCTTCTCATTAATTATTTATCAGCACCTCAGGACTTGAAAGAAAAGCAACACCTGGCCAGCTAAAAACTCAACCCAGAGAGACAGGGACTATGATTTCCCAGCTACGTCAGTGAGCAACCAAAGTATCTCACCATCGCAAGCAACACTTTGTCCAAAACTGCAGATAGATAAAACAGGGAAAGGGAGGGTGTTAAGCTAAAAGATGATAACTGAATCTAAACAATGCCAGCGGAAACAAAGGCCTGAATTTTTAAAAGCTCAATTCCCATTCACATGTCCAAATAAAGGTCAGATTATGAAGAGTCAACTACCATGCACGCAAGCCTTTTGAAACAAGTATAGCTATTAACACCACAATAAGAATTAGTAAGCATGGAGAACTTTTCAAATTGACTTCTGCTTGCTTATGCAAAAAGGGCACAAAAGGTCTAAGAAAATCCAGCTTTGAGATCTCTTAATAACTGCTCTCAAGTCTAAAAGGCTCAAATGTGTCACACAGTTTCAAGCTCAGTACAGCTGTTCTGAGCACACTTCGGTTAACTAGGAATATTAAATCAGCTAAACATTATTTCATCATTCTTGGCAACGATGTATATAAATGCCCAAACAGCAACTTATGCCATTTATGATGCTTCTAAATTCATGTATTGAAACTCATTTGCAATCACCTTCTTCTAAACTTGAAGAGAAATTTAAGGCAAGTAGACATTTCTCCCTCTGCTACAAACAAAAAGGATGATCAATGCAAAGATACTTCCACAGATGCCATGGTCTCTCAAAAACGTAGGGAAAAAGCACTGCATTTGCAGTAGCTATTTAGCTACATCACGATTTCTAGCTTTAGTGCCATAATACACACGAAATACATAGGTAAGACATACTGTCCCATTCTCTGTCAGGTACATTCAATACTGAGAGCCAGCCAGCCAAACGTGTGCTTTCTTTTCCTGACATATGGCCCAATTACCACTTAGGCTACTATGCAGCAATCTTTTTATCAATTAGCACAAATAGTCACTAGAGCCTGGGCTCAAGTACTTATTTCATTACATATCTGTCCAGAGCTGTCTGCATAAAAAAGTAAAACGTACTCAATCTAGCAGAAAATCTCTTGTTTCTTAAACATCCCATGCTTGGTTAACTAAGAAACATTAGAAAACACATGACAAATCTGTTATGCCCAGTAAGCTGCCTTTGCTTCTGTTTTTCTTTACAGAATAGCCATCACAAGGAACTCACCTGATGAAAGAGATCCTAGGTAAAAACTAAAGGACTATGAGATTCAGTAATACGACTTGTAGGTCAGGTCACTTATATTGCAAATACTGCACATTTCTAACCCCAAAACTCAATTTATTTGATTTTCTCAAGACTCCTGGAAATTTTCACTCACTCTTAGCAGCCTCCACCACCTTTAGTAAGGTGATCCCGCTGCCTCATCATCTTGTTTGCTTAGCCACACCTGTGCTCTCTTTTTTTACCAAAGAAGAAAGGCTTTATAGTTACTGAATTCCCATAGGGTATATGGTAAAGCAAAACCAAGTCTGAAAGTCTTCAGCAAAACTTAAGAGTCATACTTCAACTACAAGGGTCACGTCTCTACCTGTTGCTCATCATTACGAACCTAAACACTCAGAAATTGTACAATATAAATGAAGCAGTTATTTACTGTCCCCCAACCAAGGGACCTCCATATAACCTCTAATGCATTTAATTAGTCAATAGCTGTAAGCACTTTGAAGATAAAAAGCAATGTAATGTGCCAAGTGTTACTACCGTGTAACCAGCAGCTCGAAAGCACGTTGCCAAAGTACAGCAATAAGCTTGTCCTTTTAAACCTGTTCATAATAATTATGGCTGTTAACAACAGATATTGTTCAGCTGAATGAACGTGGTGAGACTTCAGCAAACAGCTCTCATCAATCTGACATTCTTACAAACGTCCCTTGCTAAATGTCAAGTGAGATTTCGAGAGGGAAAGAACATGCCTTTCTTCCCCGGAACAGTACAAAGTTTATGCAGATAAGAAAAGAGAGACAGAAGTGAAAGCAAATAACTGTTTTCAAAAAACCTCTAAAATTACCACCAACTACACAAACTATTAGTAAGGGCCCAGTTTCAAGCAGGAGAAAGCATCAGTTATGGTGTTGCAAACTGCATCTTTCGAACACTGATACTACTTACTTTACAGCTAAAGAAAAAACCGAGATGATGTTGTGATTTATTTTTTTTCCTCTAATTCACGCCTCTGTTTAGTCCTTTAAAGAGTTATACGGAAGTAGCTTGCCACGTGATAACCTATTTCTTCATTCTTAAACACCCTAAACAAAAAGAAAGATAAATACCTTAACTTGCAGCACAGAGGTAAACCATGGCACATTTCAGTACAAGTTTATTTTAGATGCACAGCAGAAGGATTTTTCTCAAGGGTCATTTATAATATCCAGTTAACTGAAATACTCAGTGTTGCACTGGACTTCTAGCTCACAGAATACCCCATGTGCCCAAGATGCTTACCCTTATGAAAAGGTAATGAATGGGTGAGCATTAGCTTAGTAGCAAGGAGCTCTTAAATTGCAAACCCAACACAAACACACCAGAATTGCCAGTATCTCAATATTATTTTCTGTCTGGAAAGTGAATATTTACTGGTTTTCATCACAAGGATGCTGAAAGAAACATTTTTAAACGGTTATAAAGTGCTTTAAAGAGATAAATATCTAGCATGCCTTACTATGAGCACCCATCTTCCCCCTTTCCCCTGCATATATTAGAATTAGGAACATTTCCATCATGTTAATGCATCTTATTACCAGTAACAAATGTATTACAGTCCTCTATGCATACGGTTTTGATTTGTGCCATGGCCTTTCATAAACTTATAAAGTCCTGGCATCAGCTGCCATTTAAGCAGCTGCCACAAGGAGTAACATGTTTTCAGAAAAGCAAAGGCTGGTGGTTCTCAAAGAAATTTTGACAGCTGAAAAGAAATCTAGAAGAAAAATAGTGCTGTTTCTATAAGGCTTTTCAAGATAGTCCTGAAAGACTTCAAGGACTATCTTCTCTCTCTAAGCTTGCAGAGCTTCATGGACACTTCCACTTTACAGGTACAGATTTTTTTTTTTTTTTAAATGGGGGACAAGAAAGAGAACACATTGTATTTCCATGTAATAATCATGCTTACACTAAAATAAATAGAATAGAGGGGTTTTTTTCGTACTGCTGGATTCATAAGTATTAATGACTTAAGAAATCCCTTAGCCCATCTGTAAATCAAGCCACTGAATTTCCTACTGCAAGAGTAGTTCTACATGGCAGGCAAGAATAATAAGATACCATACTTCAAGAGTCAGGTTGATTAACACAAAAATGAAGATAACAGTTGTTCAAATTCATTCGCATACTCCGTTACACTGCTTGTGAGGTACACTACAGATGTGTCATCGCTTTCCAAATCATTAGAGATGACATGACCGGATTCCTGATAGAGGTTTCATTTTTATAGTCACAACTTTTTGGGGCCAGTTTTAAATTGAGATAAAGACAACTTCAGTATTTTACAGCTGTGTATCTGCACAAAGTTTAGCCCTTTGTCATATCTTTTGTGACGATAGAACTGAAGATTTCAGGTCTTCCAACTTTAAGACCTTATGACTTAAGAACCACCTTAAAAACACGAGCCAGGTAAAAGTAATGCGATTATACACACCAAAGTCTACATTAATCATGAAACAAGAGTTCTGAACAAGTGATATTTGTTTCAATAGGATTTTACTCTAGTTCCTAAGGATAACTAGCCCTACTAGCTATTCTCGCATAAGCGGCCAGCTAGTCTCTCTCTCAAGGGGAAATATTCATTGTGCATCTGGAAACAAGACACTGCTTGAAAAGCACTTTGTAGATCCAAGGTACTGTCATTTACTTTCTGACACTCCACACTAACCAAATCCATCCTGGCAAAAGAACCCTGTGGTGGAGCGAACATCGCAGAAAAAAATTAGAAGGAAAAAATAAAAAGGGGAGGGTGTGTGGACCATCTGTGTTCTTCCATCTAGGAAAGAGATTTTTTTTATAATTTTAAAACATTTTCATTGTTCCAAGGTGTGAATACCCATCATTCATTATAGCTAGAAGACTGTTTTAGTCTTCTTCATGGAATCAAGTACCACAAACGGTGACCGCCGCACCCCTAACACAGGTGGGGACAGAGATGGCTTATGACAATTCACATTCGTCAGCCCCGTAACACACACACGAAAGATCAGAGAGAGAGATCAAAACTAATACACCACAAACAAAAGCCTCCTGAACATTCCCTAAAGATTAAGGCCTTCTTTTTTGACTGATCAGCATCTGAAATAAGCTTAGATTATTTTTCTGCTGCTCAATTCCTTCCCTACTCGGTGAACTGATTCAGCAAAGTCAAGTTACTTGCATCATCATCTCTTCCTAACGGAGTATTTAATGCCCTGAACTTTAGCTAGCTTTTTAGGTCAAAAGTGGGTCACAACAAAATTAAATTTCTGTATTAGAGAAGTTATTGTTGTGAGAAAAAGGAAGGGGGGGATTGGGAGAGGTAATAAACACATTTTACCTGATTTTTATTGGCTTGATGTACTTGCCTGTGAGCATATTAAGCCACATCAACACACGCAGCGGATGAAATAAGGTGGTGGTTCTAACAACTAATTATGTTTGCTCGGAGGAACTCGGCTTTACAAGGTAAGCGAGGCAGAGTTAGGAAGATGCCGGCAGGAGCCGAGCGCTGCCTGGCCCCCCCAAGGAACGCGCAGCCCCCCCAGGAGCCCCCTCGGGGCTTCTTACCCACTCCATTCCCTTTAAAGTTGCCATTCGGTGGGAGAAATCGTGCTGAAGCGGTGCTTCGGGAGCCCTGCTTTTGACTTCATGTTCCCAGGGCTTATGATGGACCATGATAAAATGAATTGAAAAATGACGCTTCTTTCAGCGCTATGCATAAAGCAGTTCCAGGTCACCATGAAAACAAACGGATTTTTAAACTGTCTACTTTCAATCATGATAAAAATCAGCGAGGAGTCCAGAAAAAAAACCCCAGCAGACAGAGAAGCTTGAAAGATTTAAAGCAGAGAGAGGGCTCACTGAAATACTTTTAATGCTTAGCTCCAGATACAATCTTTCATAAAGACTGGCCAGAGGAAACACCGCTCAGATCTGCTCCTACGAGAGAGGAGGCAAAGGGCTATGGGAAGCAAAACTTGCAACTGATTTTTGGAGACAAAGCAGGGGGAAGGGGAAACATTGGTTCCAACTCTTCGGTTGAAACTTGACCTTTCCACAAAGCACAGAAAAAAGAAAAAAGTCATCTAAAAAAATCCTGATAGCTGTTCATCTCTGACATACAAGAAGTTTTAATGTTTTGAACAGAAAATCTGCTTTTGTTGTAGCAGAAGTGAGCAAGTATGACAGAAGCACTTGAACCTTCTGAAGAAATAGGTAAGTGTGTGTATATATGTGTAAACACACACGCCCGCATTATTTCCAGCTGTAGAGATGAGAACAGGAATGCATTTCTAAGTAAATATTGTGCCACTCCCTGACCAAAGCCTGGAAAAGTTAGTGTTGTGCAGTGTTAAGAGAACAACGAAGAAAGCGGAGACAAGAGCAGCATCTGTATTCACAAAGATTTGAGACCAAAACGCGAAGTCAACTCAAGTTATTTCATAAAGCAAAGTAGCCCAAAGTATTTAAATACAGACACAACCTTGTTCTGACAGTGACAGAACATCATAACGAGACTAAAGTGTTATTAATTGTATTATTTAAACTGTAGTTCGATTTATGCGGAGGATGGTAGGGGCTATCTGGAAGGATTCAGTGCCCCTTTGTCTTATATTCTGATTTGGAAAAAAATTTTATTTTAAAACTTTCTAGAGGAAGAATATATATACATGCTACTGAATATATACACTCTGTTTCAGTTCTGCCTCCGTCATGTCTGAGAGTTTGCTCACCTCTTATCCCATTTTAAGTTCTTAATGCCTTAATTTCCAAAAACAGAAGTCAAAGTCACCATCTTTATGAACCTTCCTTCCCCATTTCACACACAACCCCTCCCGATTACACTGTTGTGATACTCGTTTTACCTAACATAGATGAAGCCTTAAACACAGCAGTAATGTTAACAGCAAGTTTACTTAACATTTTAAATGTATCCTCTGCACCACAACAGCGGTGATGGGGTAAAAAGTTATACTGTTCTTCTGTGCTTCAACTCTAGATAAAATCTGAAATACACACCAAGGGAAAAAAAATATCTACTTTTCTATTTTTGGATCCTCCCATCAAGTTCACCAGAAAATTACATCCCAAACATTAAATGCTATGGGATAGCGCAACAAGTCCTACAGGAAAGTGCTATATTAATGTTTTATTATATTCCATAAATTTAACAGTAATAACCATGTAATCCTATTACTTTTTGATGGAAGCCTATAATCTTCATATCCATTAAATGCCATACGGATCTTCTTCAGGGGGCAGAGGTTTCTCCAAATCTGTAACTGTAGATTCACCCACCATAGCCTTACCTCCTTTAAAAGTCTTGCTACAGGGGTTATTTTACCAAACACTGCAAGTAGATCCTTCGCTGGGATCAGCTGGCTGGACTGCCGTGGGGTCTCTAAGCCCCAATGCTGCTGCAAGGTCTGACTATTCCAAATTTTACCTGTCCGTGTCCTCAGAGAGGGGTGGCAGTCCTCCCGTTTCCCCACGCAGCTACAGAGCGCTTAAAGCAGCACGACACCTGCGTGGGTTTCTGTAATATTCATCTCTATTATTCAAGCTGATCCCACAGTTCTGCTTTTGTTGTTTCTACCCTTGAGGGACACAACCAACCTTGCAATTCCAGAGCATGATTTGTAATGGGATGTATTAGCGTAAGCTGCAGTACAGACTATGGTTGCAAACCAGGGGCTATGCAAAGCAACGGTAAGTGAGACAGCAAGTCAGAACTCCATGGTTGATTCACTGACTCAATTCTTGCTTAATACTTCTCAAATTATTCTTGGACTAGCTGGCATGAAAGAGAACAAGTCAGAAGTTGCTTGCATATTTCATCTCCATCCTTACCGGCACAGGGCAAGCAAGCAAAGAAAAAGAATGACTTGACTATGGCAATGTTTAGAAAGGAAACCAAAACTAACCTTGCTAATAGTCTAGCTCCTCCTTATACCCTAAAACAACACAAAGACTGCCCACTGTCTTGACGTGGTGACCCACCTTTATTGCCCTCTCATCCAACACGAATGGCAGTTGCACTAGTTCTAGCCAGGGCTCAGTGCGGGTAGTTCAGATGTAGGCAACTCCAACGTCATCCATTTCTCTGTCACCTCTGTCCTGCACTGCTGCAGTATAATTTTAAACCTATTTGGCCACTGAAGGTAATGCAGAAGGCAACAGCAAGGCAACACCAATGTTCTGACACTCACTCCTGCCTGTGGAGGAGCAGCTTAATAGAATAATTTTGGCTTTAAAGGTCACGGGTAGCAAAACATCATATATCCAAACCACAGCCTTGACCCTTACTGCATTGCATTGATTGTGCATCCCATCTTGTTCCAGTTCCACCAAGTTAAATACTATGGTATCAGAAGGGACGTATTGCTTTGTCTCATGAAATGACTGAATTTTAACAGCCATTCAACAACAAATTAAAAAAAAAAATTATTACTGCTTGCCAAGTGCCTGCAAGTAGAGATTGAAAGCCCAAGCAAGTAAAAGCATTTCTTCATCTTATGAAATTCAGGGCATTGTATGTATAATGAAATGCCATTAGAGATATTTGTTACTGTAATACAGAGAAAGCAATTTAATCAGAAATAGCACAAGTGTCAGGAGTACACAAGGTGGTGGTGGGGAAGCTTCTCATTTCTGTCCCGAGGCGTAGTAGCCATGCACTGGGAGAGCAATCTACCAGCTTAATACAATAGCTCAGTAGCAGTTTTAGTAGTCTATACAGTATATAGATCTATACATTCTTTACCTTACAGGAGAACAAGTCATAGAGAAAGCAAAAGCAAGTAAGACAGATCACAGAGTATCTGCTTATGGTTACAGTAGATCAAATATAAGACTGTTCTTCTAACCACATCTACTTGAATTTCCGTAATGTCAACAGGCATAGAAAAAGAGCCTGCCCCCTGCAAAAGGGCCAGAGCACTACCCTAGATTTAAAGGCAGTGCATATTGCCTATTCTGTTGGGGGTTAGTATGTCTAATGAGTAGGGCAACAAGAGTATTGATTAGGTGTATTATTTTCTTTTGTTGGGAGACAAAGTCTACATAAACAATGGAATTCAAGAAAGACTTCCAATCTGGGGCAAAACCACTAGTTTCATTTCATATCACCCACACATCAATTCCTTCTCAGTATTAACCTCAAGTCACAAAAATAAAATTGAGAACTGTAGGAAAAAAAAAGGAAAAGACTAGAGCTTAAGTAGCAGAGCTGAAGATGTGATGTTAAAAAAAAACCAACATAGTTTTACACTAGTAGTCTTGCCCAAAACTTTTTTAGTGTAGCTATGGTAGCTTTTTGCTTTTTTCAACTGTATTGGCTGTTTAAGAGGTATTGCCTTCTAATGAGATAGTTTCCATAAAATGTAGGAGCGTATTCATCGTTTGTGTTAGAAATGGAAACAATTAAAGCATTTCCCTCCCTTTGTAATATTAAAAATTCAAACTGAGTATTACAGTAACAGAGGGCAATTTCCAGTCCCGCTACTAACAACAGTATAAAGCCTGTGCAACCTTAAATTCTTAATGTTTTCTAGTGCCTGTGTTATCCTGCTAAAATCAAATGCAACATCAGGGCCCTGTGTAGAAGACGTGCTCTTCTTCCTCCAGTGACCTTTCCTCCACTGCTTCTTGTAGTCCTTACTGCTAGGCTTAAATAATTAAACATGCCTAAGCCTGAAGTGATGGCAGAAATGCACCTACATTTGAAAAGTACTATTTAGACAATAATTTGTAGAACAACAACTGGAGGCCAAATGCTTATTCTCATAAACTGACATCCTTATTGGAAGTACCTACTCATTTCCATTGCCTGAGGGCCTGGACAAGATCATGAAAGCGGCCTTCTAGTACACCAATTACAGTTAAACAGTACGGAAAGAAAGAAAGAGACAACTATCAGCAACATTCAGAAATAAAAGAATTTAAGTGTTAAAAGCTCAGGCATGGTTTCTGATAAAAAAGGAGAGCACTCTCATTGTACAATAGACATTTAATCTGGACAAAATAACCTTAGGAAATAATTACTTATGTTACATTTAGAAATACGTTGTATTTTCTCAAATATTCATAGATTTAGAAAAATCATTACTTTCCAAAATGCACTTTCTCCTCCCTCAGCAGAACACAAAACTCACTTCCACTAGCAAAGTAAACGTTTATGAATATCAGCACAGTAGCTTTATCCATTTCTGCTTCCTCTGCATCCTCAAGACCATCACTTTATCACATTTTGCTCCTGAAGTTTCCCTCCCCATATCCAACAGCGTAAAGAGAAAGGTGATTGTGGAGAAGCATATTTCCTGCTGACACCACCAGAAAGACTTCAAACTGGGTCATCCCTAGTCAGAGACAAGGAGGTAGGTTTATGTCAGACAGATAAGAGATGAAGTAAGTTAGGTTTCTCCACTGCTAGACCTCAAAGACTTCCTTTAAGTTCCAGATGGAATAATCATCGAAATGCACGATTCAGAGCAAAGCTTTGATTTCAAATGGGAAATGACATAGTAAAAGGTCTGTCCAAAATTCTTTTTCCAGTTTCCCCTGTCTTTCTACGTTCTGTAAACATGACTAGTAGAACATACACATTCCATAAGTTACATGAGATGTTTCATAAATAGACTTAAAGCTAACACTCTTGGAAAGTTTCACACAAGTCTTCACAAGAAGGAACTCATGGCATCAAGGAAATCCCACTCTCTCTTTTAAAACTTCTCATCTAACACATCCCACACAGGAAAACAGCGTAATTAACACCACTTGCCTGGTAGCAAATATTCCCCGTGAAAGGAAAAAAGTTCAGATGTAGGTAGAAATGCATCTTTCTAAAAATAGGACAAATCTAAAGCAGTAATCCCCAACTTTTGACGAGTCACGTATTAGAAAGCGGTATCCCAAGCCTGCATACTACAGAATGGAGCCGATACATCTGAAGACAGGTGTGGAACTTCTCTATTCATCTAAATGAAAAGAAAGATCTTGTATCTCCGCCTACTTCAGAAAAAGAATATAGTAAAAAGAGTCTCTTAATCTGCCTTAATTCTTCTAGGCAGCTTAAGACCCTTAAGCACACATTCCCAAGCCAAGTATTTATAATATAAGAAGTCTCCTAGTTACCTCTCTCAACTGTCACTGTTTTCAGTATTGCATAAAGCTGCTTAAACTATAAAGCTGATTGTCAAGGGAATCCCAGTCTGAAGGGATCTTTTGTGGTTTGAAAGGGTTGTGACTTCTGCAAAAGGAGGGCATCAGGTTACTGCAGCAAGCCCTGAATATCAATGACAAAGGAGGGAAAGGAAAGCTAACAAGTCAGACTAGACTGTCTCTCCCTTACTACTCAGCTAAATCGCATGGTAGTTGCAAGGCAGGAGAGAGCCAAGGACTAGGGCAATCCTTGCTCCCCTGAGGCCACTTTGTTCTCCAGTAAATAGTGCAGATGCTCTGCTGCAGGTCACAGGAAAACAAGAGGTGCCTCTGAGCAGCGCTGCTACACGCAGCCCACTCCACTGCAAGCGCCCACTGAAATCTCAGCGGCAAAGACCCCGCGTGGATCAGGCGTGATGTGAAACATGGGGCAGAGAAAAAAAATGCATGGTATTTACCACCTGACAACCAGGTTACGTTAATCCAGCCATGCACTAACCCAGCCAAATTCCTACACATGTTCTAGAGATGATAAAATAAAGCCATTCACGATTTTTTTTTTAGTCACTAAAAATCTTCAAAGCTTACACAGTTTTGACTTACATTTTTCACTGGATGACATGTGGGTGATTACATAAAAACTGCCACATAGTCAAATATTCTAAGGTCTAGCTCACAAACTCCAGAAATCATAATACTTGGTTTTCCAGAAATGAAATAAAATGCCTACCCATTCAGTTAAATCACTTCATTCTTCCTTTATGATACAAATTTTCAATGCATCAGTCATTTTATTTGAATCTAAGTATCTCTGGATACTTAGGCTCTTGCATACCTACATATTAAATTACCTCTTCTGCATGCCTCAGCTTGCTCCAGACCTCCGGAATTCAGCCAATTCAAACAAATGTTAACTATCATGAACCCACCACTCCCATAATTCTCCCAACAACCCCACCTAAACTCAAGTTTAGCACATACCCATATAGACTTCTTCTTGCCCAAACGTGGTCTAAATGATGTCTCTCATCTCATTTGCTTTCAGAACTAGATTGCACTTCCACCTGAGAGGAATGATTGCATAGTTGAACAGATAAAGAACATGACTTTAATATTTACAACCCCATTGCAATACAATAATTGAAGAGTTTGTGGTGAGGCAGTATTCCCAGGAAGATATGCTCTTACTCGATATTTATTCTTACTCAGTATATATTCCTTTGCTTAAGGAACTGTAGCTCAAATTTCCTATCAAAGTCCAAGGCTTAAGTTTTCAAAGCTTTTTCAAGAGAGATCCAAATCCCTTACGGAGTTTTGATAATGCCACTCCTATTACTAGCCTTGCTCTATCTACCCTTGTTCAAAATAAAAATGCAGACCTGGGACCCAAGTGGCATTTCTGAAGCATGTGCTTCAGATGCTTAAAAGAACATTCTACAACCCCCTATTCCCCACCCAAACTGCTAAAAGACGCTTTTACTGCGTGCAAAAGTAAAATTTTCTTCCATGTGCAGTCTGTACAATGCAATCCCTGCTTGTACCCTTACAAGAATTTGAAACTCCTTTTGTCTTTGGGGTATTCTCTGCACTATTTTTCCTTCCTACTTTGAGTTCACCCATTCCACTCTTTTCTCTCCAGTTTTTACTATGGAATATTCTGCTTTCCAGAAGGCAGCTACTCCTGCAGGTTTTAAGTAAATTGTAGGTAGATCATTTAGCTTCAAGGTGCCTCATTTTCTTCCTGAAATAACTGAGGGAATAGTGAAGATTTACAGATTTACATGAAGTGCACAGTTATTATAGCGAGGAGCCCCAGAGAAAAGCTTATAAATAAAAACAGGTTGAAACAAACACAACCTCGATGCGAGAGCCTCTGTAGAAAGGCTTAATCTCGGAACATTCACCTTCTCTTTGTCCCTTCAACTAGAAGCATTGTTGAAAGCATCATGCAGCTTAAGTGATGAACAGTAAGGGGAGGGGGGGAAAAATCACACAAGCAAAGTGCCATCCCTAGCTTTACCCACTAATACCAAAATAACATCTTACTGGCATGTCTTCTTGGTTTAATAAGCTCGTGATCCACCACATAGGTAGTGCAGAACTGTTGCTTTTCTTTCTCATTTGCCAATTTCTTTCCATGACAGGAAAAAAGACAGTAAAGGTTATATATTAGTAAACAAATTAGAACAAGAAAGCCAAGATTATATGGTAAAAACGCAAAAAGTTACTGGCCTCCCACCTCACTTGTCTGTAACTTTACAGAATCACACAGAATCACTAAGGTTGGAAAAGACCTGTAAGATCATCAAGTCCAACCATCAACCCAACCCCACCATGCCCATTAAACCATGTCCCACAATGCCTCGTCCACACATTCCTTGAACCCCTCCAGTGATGGTGAATCCACCACTTCCCTGAGCAGCTTATTCCAATGCTTCACCACTCTCTCAGGAAAGACATTTTTCCTAATATCCAGCCTGAACCTCCCCTGGCGCAACTTGAGGCCGTTTCCTCTTGTCTTGTCACTATTTCAGAGGAGCTAAACAGGGAAGGGTATAACCCTGTTCTTACTCTTGTAAACAGGATGAACAACAGGACTGGAACTGACAGTATCTAATTACTAGTACATGCTAGATTTCATGAGCACCTGACATTAAATTTAACCTACCAAAACAACATCTTAAATTACCAAAGAGGTTAGAATAATGGGCCTCATGGAAAATCTCCCTACCATGGGTTGCAAGCTCAAAGCCATATCAAAAAATGCAGCAACAGAAGTCCTTTATATTTGCAGTTACGAGCCTCATTTAAGCATGCTTTTGTTTACAATGGTGTTTCTGCTAGCCTTTGCAACGCACAAAGTACACACTGAATACCTGCCATGGATGGCCAACTGAGTAAAGAAACTTTTTCAAGTTACAAAATAATTGTCGTCCATACAAAAGGGTTCTTCGGTACACACTAGGAAGAGACCTAGATTCCTTGCTACAATTCTGCCTCTGCGGTATACGTTCCGAGAAGGAAAGTCTCCCGTTTCTGAAGAAATCTCTGCCCACCACCCTCCTCCAGGATCAATAAGATACTACCTTACGTAACCACTCTAAGTTTGGCAGAAAGAGCTCTTACAGAGCAGCATCTTGCGGATTTTGAGAATACAGAAACAGTAAGGTTCCTCCTCAGCAATATGAAATAGCTGTAGAAAACTCAGCACACCACTCAGGCATTTGAATCTTAGCTAGGAGAATGTCACTATCGCTACCCTACCAACCTGAACAGTGACAGCCTCTACAAGCAAATACCTGCCTATGTATACCATGCTCTCACCACTCCTCTTTTGGACCACTCCTGAAAGCTAGCATCTAAGTCAACATTTTCTCATGTTTTTTTTTTTTTTTGTTATAAAACTCAACAAAAATACATGATCTTCTGCATTACTTCCATAAAAACATAAGGAACTCTTACTACTAAAAGATGCCTTCTTGGCTACCTCAATTTGTGGAAGGCCAAATGACAGGTAGCGCCACAAAGGCTGCCTTCCCTAAACAACCTGAGTAACTGTCCTTTTGAAAAAACTAAACTAAACAATCTCCCAAACAAACTTCATTTTCACACTTCCAACTAGGAGTATGGAAAACAGAAAATCAATTGTTTTTCATCTGCTGCTTAAGAGTTTTATCATCAAATATGTTTGTTTGCCAGCCCAGGAACTGGAATTTTGGGTTCTGAGTCTCCTTCATTCCTAAACCTTATCCTTTGACATGGAATGAAAAGAAATGGGAAGGAGAGCAAGGTGGGGAGGGGAAAAAAAAAAAGCTACCGCAGTCAACTAACTTGTCAACTGAAAGGATATATTTGTAACTTCTTTTTTTTTCTTAAGTGGCTAAAAGCAAAAATTTTACTTACTATTAATTCTCTTAAAGTAAGATACTTAAGAACACTAACGCTACCTGCAGGAATTTCCAGTGATCATACCATTTGTCATTAGAGAAGTACACATTCATAAGCAGCATGTGTTTCCTGATAAACTACTCTTTTCTGGCTCCTTATTTCAAAGCCAGGCCCGGTGTCATCACATTAGTGTAAGATAATATTGCAGACCAACACGATGAGTCAGCAATCAAAACGACGTGTTCTGCCATCCCACAGAGCTTGTTCTTTCGGTTCAAGTCCTGGAATTGCTGGTACATCTCCTCTCTCCCATCCTCCCCTTGCTTGCACGCCGCTGCAGAGCTCCAAGATTGACTTACCAGTTGTCAGCCCAGCTTGTTTCAGAAATAAGGAGGAATTCATGTGTAAAGTACCCTGGGTCTTAGAAACACAGAAACATGTGCTGGAGAGGCTTAGTACCTGGTTGGCTGACTTCAGCCATGAGAAGAGGAAGCCACTCAATTAACTGGAACTAAGTGATGCAGAAATTTTAGTTTTCTTTGTCTCCCACTTATTCTTAAAACAACATTTAAATAATTCAGCTCATGAGAAACTCATTGTACCCACATTCCTGCTGAGAGACTTTACCTACGAATACACTCACTGCAAGACCTTTGCAGGCCTTCCCTTCGTATTTCAGCAAGACGTACGACGCGTAGCGAACTGAGCTCATACAAGCACCCAAACAGAGGAGAAAGCACTTTCCACATTAGGTGAGGCTGAAGGCGTATGGGGCATTACACTATGAAATGCCATTATAATGGAAGGGCCACTGAAATGAAACACTTGACATTCTTTTCACAGTTCTTTTTAACTGAACATTAAAAACCACACATGGTCCAACTGGTTCTAAAGCCCGTTCCCACATAAAGCCTGCTAGCACCGAGTATTATCCATTTCCATTCTTGCCATAAGAATAGCAATGGTATTAAGAAACCACAACTGATCCTGTGCTACAACATGTTATGTTATAATACATACAATATATATAAATTATGTAAGACATACAAACAAACCCAAAAAACAGCAAACATGACAGTATAATTAGGAAGTCAGAACTGAAATCTAGGAAAAGTTCTAATCAAAATCTACTAAACCAAGAAAAATACTTAAGTAGGGTTCGGGGGGGGGGGTGGGTTGTGGCGTGGAAAGCACGACGTTTCCTCTTCAGTGAATCCGTTAAAATGTAAAATAACCACCATTCGCTTTAGTCTGTGGTATATAAGGAGATAATACTACACGCAAAAATATCCATACCAGTCTCACTTCTGTAGGGTTGATGATCAACAGAGGTAGATGATTAATAACATCTGGACACCATAGCAAGAAAGCAGTGACATCTTTTCTTTTCCAGCATGCAGGCAACTACCCTCGCACTCAGTTTAGGGCATGCAACACTCCTAAATTATATCCTACACATCAGAATACGTAGAAATACTAGTGGAGCAAATGTGTCGTCTGTTTCCTCAGACCATGAAAGTTGTTTCATCTCCAGGCAGAACATTTTCCCCCTGCTTTCATCCAGGTGACGTCTCTGCTTTGATAGTCTCATTACATACTTCAATTCTAAAACCAGGGTAAAGCTCTAAAAATTATGACTTGTCATTTCCCACACACACCCTTTTTTTTTTTTTTAATTTTTTAAACCTCATTACACACAGACTGTTCCCCATAGTTAAAAGGGCGCATAGCTCATTGCCTGGCGAGATGGATGCATGTGCTGCATGCCATGGGGCTTGAGGAAAGTGCAATGACGGAAAACTATGGCAAACTGCAACCTGCCCAGAAAGAGCTCTGTTTGTCATAATCATGTGAAGGCACATGCAACACAGAGCATCACTTCCAAAAAAACGAGGGGAAACACACCTATTTTCCTTTCTTCCCTAATCCCTCTTTAAGGCTATTATGCAAAACCGGTGGGGAATAGAGGGACTGACTGACAGGATGCAGTAACATAAAGTGATTTGATTACTCTGAAGCAGAGCCTTTTCATTAAGTTTTTAGCTTCACAACACAGGATCTATTACAAGAAGGGTCATTACACTTCTTTGTACCAAATGGATCAAAGGTCCATCCTATTTGATGTGTCCGTGCATTTATAAATCTTACGTAAGCCCCCTTTTCTTTACATACATTACATATGTATACATACAAATACAAGCCCCTCAACATCTGATTATTCAGTAGAACTGTATTTTGATCCATCTCTTTCTACCCTAAATAACCAGCTATGCAGTCTTTCAAATAGATACCATATCCTTCAATATTAGTCATTCATATTCATATAATTGAGAAGGAGTGAGTACCTAGCAATTCCATTTGGAGAACCAAGCATCTTTGAAATGTATTTACAGATGGTTTTCTCACCTCCTTGGGAATGCTAAGTACTATCAGTGCAGCAATAAAAAAAGCTCAACTACAAGAGCTCCGATTCTATTGCAATGCAATGGTATTTTATTTCTATTATTGATTTCTATTATTTAATGGAAGGATGGGAAAGGCTACAACAGTCATACTGCTCCTGCAGAAACTGCATTGGGGGGGTGCGGGGGGAGGATAAGCACCGGGTTTAAACACCGAGTTAACACCACAGCCATATGATTGATAGAGCTCCAGAAATACCGGAGTGCCATGAGCCATGCTGGATGAGACATTTACTTTGGTCACCTGAGCACTTGGTAGCACCCCCATCCCAAAAATTAAGTGCCCACAAGAACTCATTTGTGATTGGCACGCTGTTCCATACGAGTTATTACTGTTTGGCCCTACATATTTCATAAATTCTGTAGCCAAAATAAAAAAGCAGCAGCATTCAAAAGGTTAATGAGAAACAAACAGATGAACTTCACATAAGTGATGCACAAATCTTCAATTTCCATTCTGCTACCTTCTACTTCCACTAACAGCAGCAGAAGCAGCTTTTTACTTACATATTCATCATTCCAGAGCTGACTGAAATGCAGAGAAAAAACTACACAAGATTTATGAAAATATGGAGACTTCTATTGAAGACATTGCATAAGCTGTATTTCATTCCCATTCTAGATACTTTCCAAATATTTTAGCTGGTTTAATAAAAAGAATTCTCTCCCTAGAAATTCTAATACCTTTGAAATGAAAGGAGCTTTCTAGTGCTATTTAACTAACATTTTCCAGAACTATAGATCATTATTTTGCAAGCATTTTTACTGTGCAAATAGCAGGGGGGAAAGAAGAAAAGAAAACCACTCAGAAAAGGAAGTAAAAAGGGGATACCAATAAAAAGCACAGACTTTACAAACACCACACTCCATATGCAGCCAGTACTCATGTTTTAGCTTTTTTCCCCAGCTCAAAGAAGGAAACAGAAGGGGTAGACAAGCCCCTGGACTCACCTTTTGTACGGTCCCTCTGTAAACTTCTCGGAAAGAAATTTAAATTCCTCCAGCTGGATTTGATTCTTTCCGCTTTTCTTTCTCACGTCACGGAGAAGCAAAACAATTAGTTTTCAGAGGTTCCATTTACTGCTTTTCCATCCCCAGCAAAACGCGTCCAGGAGGCTATGCCAAAAGTAAGCCCAGAACTCAAAGGCAATTGGAAAAGGGAGCGTAGGGGGTTGCTGAAGGACCAGATTGTGGAATTCAGTAGCTGGAGCACAGAAATATCCTGCTGTACAATATACCTGGCTTCTTGCTCACCAAAAAACTGTAGTGCAAACTGTCAGTAGTAGCCTCCGATAGCTGCTGCCTGTGCTGCAGATGGTACGTCTCACTGCTACCTTCCCAGCTGGGTAGAGGATTCGGAGAGCAGCAAAACAGGGGGTCGCCTCCAAACCAGGTGGATTGCCAGCCACTCGTTCGCTCAGTCCAATTAATCAAGACAAGACCAGCTCAGTCACCAGAGGTATCTCCTTCCAGGGTGCACAGGATTACGGCAAGGTTATTAATCTTGCTTTGCTGCATCCCCCCCACCCCCTGCATTCGGCAGCCTGCACCGAGATGATTGCCAGCTCTGTCTCTGTCCCTGTTCTACTGCATTTTGCTCAGCCCTCTGTTGCTGCAAGTGAAACACAGAGGAGGGAGGAATACTAATAAGGTGGTTAGCTACAGTTTCTTTAAGGCATTCTACATACCGCGTGCGCGTACGTGCATGTGTGTGCGCGCGCGCATTTTCCGTGGGGCTATTTGGATTTCTTTGCAGCTGAAATAGGACCTGTTTCTACATCAAAGTCTGAATTAATCTGGATTATCACTTAATGAATATCAGAGCCAGCAACTGTATTTTACTTAGGATAAGAGGAGGGTACTAAACGGTCTCGGAGATTAGGACAGCGGTAGCGGTTACGCGGGGAGGGAGCGGTGGGGTGGGTATAGAAACCACTACACCCAGAAGAGCGCATTAGGTTAGAAAATTTGTTCCAAAGCGACTCATTTTAGCAATGTTTTAGAAGTCATTCTTATATCCTGTACCAGTCAGGATTTTAAAATCAGCACTGTATTATCCATCTCTAGATTAGACAGCAATATGCAGAGTCAAGTAAATATTTTTAGAAAAAGAAAGGATTTCTGGCAGGAAAAGAGAAATTTAGAAAGTTGGCTGAGGCAGACATCCAGCACTGCATTCATGAAGGTGCTTCAAATTCCCTCCTGCACTGAGAATTGTTCTGCTGAAACCTTTCACTTCTGAAACGAGTTTAGAGTTCTCAGTCCAACAGCCAAACCAGGTTTTCCGTGTATCGTCCAAGAAGCTGACCTGCATTGGTGCGTGGACCTGGGTATTCTGTTGTGGCAAGTACAAGTCCTAGCTGTAATCCACTCCTAGGAAATGGGAAAGCAGTCATATTGCCTTTGCTTTCCCATAGGTAACTCAGACCCTCTGCATCAGGTTCAGGATGCAAGCACCGCTGTCTCCCTTGGCATCCATAATTCCAACTTTTTGCAGCAGATGACACTTTCAGACTCCTTCAGGAACCTAAAAGCAAAAATAAACCATTCTTCAGAAGCAGCTCGGGGATTACTACAGTAAATTATGACTATGTGGGACTGGTAAGGAACCAGTTCATAGGTCTGAGTAACAAAATACACTTGACAGAGCTCCCTCTTGAATGAGCTACATGAAATGAGTTCTGTGCTTCGTATCACAAAAAGAACTAGCAACTAAACTGTGATTGAACAGGCACAGAGATGGAAATGCCTGTGTAGTATTTAGGTAGCCCATCCATAGGCTAGCTGGCAAGGAAGCCTGGGTGCACTGATCATGGCAGTCCTACTGTTACTTAGCACAGAGGACTGCAATCTAATATGGCACCGTCGCCACAATATTTAATACTAACACCGAGTAAAAGCCTTCTGCTGGTAAGCAAACCCTGGGGTTTTGACAGCCAGTGAACTTACAAAACCACGCAGCGCAAAAAGGCTGGACGTTCATCGTATCTGGAAAGAGAAATATAGGGCACTGTAGGGAAGTGTTTCAGAAGATGGAAGACCAGCCCTGTTCCACTAATCACATGTAGTCACTTGGGCTTTTGTTCACTTCTTCAGCTTAACTTGCATTATAATTTAAATCTAAAATGATTTATTTATATGAAAGTCCACAGAACTAACAGGAGACATTGTAAATTGTAACCGTTTTTTTTCTTCTCTGCTGCAATTATTTCTCTTCTCCACATCCCGTCCTATTCCCAACACTGCATGACACCTTGCTGTTTTCTTGACTTACGGACCTTAAACAGAAACACATTCTCATTCATCCACGCACATAACCGAGCCTATCCACATAGGAACATGAGCAGCCACAGTAGCCTGGACCAAAGGTCCATCTAGCCAGAATTTTGCCTCTGTTGGTCACCGTCAGAGACAACCATAAGATCGAGGGAAGCAAATAGTGGTGTTTCCCAAGTACTCTGTCCCCAGCCTTTAATTATCCATGCCATAAAGAGTTGCAAGGTCAGACAGGAACGCTCTGCACACTTGGGTATGCCACTCCCAACTTCAAAGTCTTCTGTCATACCCTGCCCGGACTCACTTCTTCACACCAACAAGCCCTGGTGTATTTAACGGGTCCTTCATATTAACTTTGCTCTATTCACTGCAACACTCTTGTCACAAACCTTTTCCACCTCGTGCAGTGTCCAAATTGCCACAGGCATGCCACAAGCTTATAGCACAACACTGACATTTTCTGTTTTGAGAACACGTCATCCCAGAACACGTGCTAATGAAGCCAACAGCTCACGTTCTACTTTCTAAGACTGGGGCATGAGTAGTTTGGCTCCTCTCAGAATATTAACTTTATCAGTAACATAACATTTACAGTTCTAACTAGTCAGCTAAGCTTTCCTAAGATGACCTCATGTCTAGACCAAAGTCTACTGTGGACAGTCTTTTCCACCACCTTAAAGTTGTTTTTCTATGTGCATTCAGAATCTCTTGAGTGCATAAAAAAGGGTTAGACCAAAGTTACCTCAACCAATTCACATATCTAATGTTTACAATCCATGGGACGGGAACAACAGCAAAAAGAATTAAACTGACCTGCATTCTCATTTCCATGAAACAGATTACATGTTAAAGAAGAGGAGAAAAAAAAATACTAAGTGTTGTACAAGAATAAGTTATTGTTAATAGTATCTTCCAAGCACTGCTCACCACGATTCCAAAGGTGTGGGCAAGGACCTCTGTCCTACCTCATCTGTCCTTACATCCATGTTAAAACCATACCACCTGCTAATTACTTTCACATTAATCAAAAGGAAAAAACATGCTTTGTACTTCCAAGGGTTGGTTTGGTTTTGTTTTTTTTCCCCTCGGGGGCAGCACGTGTAGCACTTTGGACAAAACATATCATTGCTCCACCTCACTGCTACAGTCTTACAAGCGTCTTTGTTCATATTCCCACATGATGCTTAAAACAAATGCAGTTTACAAAACAATATGAACCCGGCAGAGATACCACTCCCTAACCCCCTCCCAAAAAAAACCAACCCTAAACCTTACTTCAGCTCCCTCCCGCTCTGGCCCCCACCTAACTCAGGTGAACTTGATGACCTGCCAGTTAATATCACACCTCTGAAAACAACATCTGAAATTCCGCACAAGTTAAGCACGCGAGCTTATTGCTCAGCAAAGCCCTCGGTAGAGAAAGTACTGACCATCGCGCATGCACACACGCAAAACCTCCAAGGTCCCTCAAAGTTTTTTGCGGTGTTGCAGTTGGTTTATGTTATGTTAACCGGTTTATGTTATGTTAACCCCCAATCCATATGCTATTTGTCAGCCCAGCCCCCTTGCTCCCTCTTAATTTTCAGCAACTGTATTAAGGAAAAGTCGTATTTAAGACTACAATTTCCCCACTGAGAAAGCTATTAGCAAGACCATAGCAGGGGTGAAAGATGATCCGAGAAGCTCATATAACCAGTCTGAGGCTGTCACCAGGTACAACCAGGCACCTCCGGATGATGAAGTTTGAGGAGTCCCTACCGACAGCTGTCCATACCACCCAGATGACCACCCTAGCAGCAATCATCAGAAGCAAATACATACCAGTTTCTCAGCCACCACTTTCCTCGGCCCCCTCCTAACTTAAAGCCAGGATCAATGGGTGGTGTAAATTTATACCCTGGCCTACAAACTGCAGGGCATGTTTGGGCTACAGTGGGCATGGCGGTGTTGGGTTGATGGTTGGACTTGATGATCTTAAAGGTCTTTTCCAAGCTTAATGATTCTGTGACTGTGAAGCAGCATGCGTTGGCTTCTGCTGCCTCTGCTCGAGGGCAGCGACAGCTCTCCCTAGGGAAGCCCAGCACCCACTGCCACTGTTGGACTGAGGCACCTTCAGAGCTCAACCATACAATACTAAGAGCACTGTGATCACTTTTCAAGAAACCTTTCTTCCAGGAGTTGTGAAGCCCACTCATAACCACAAAGATTTTCAGGAGACAAACAGCGAGAGAAAGTGGAAAAGCAGGTAAGAAAGACAACATATTATCTGGAGGGGGGAGAAACTAATTATTGGCAAACTCCTGAAGTGTTTGCAAAGTTTATATTCAAGAAAAACAGTAAAGAGATTTCTACCGTGCTGAGCATTTTGTGGGAAGTATAAGGTCAGGGTCTATCCATTTCGGTTGCAATAGGCATATGAATAATAGCAATAAATTATTTCACCCTGAACCTCGCTTCCCCAGGGAGAAAGTACAATAGCATAACTACAGCAAACAGATTCTTCATGTTCTTTACATCTTAAAACTCATAGTGTAGCGAGAAACACCAGCAAGTCCCTCAGAGTCTGAGAAACACACTAAAGATAGGCATGTCATATAGTGGCAGTCTTTTTTTTAAACCAACTTCTTTGGCAAATTGAGCAGTTTTCATTGTAGATATCTTTAGTTCCAACAGAGACGTACCATCAGATTCCAGCCTTCTGCCTAAAAACTTACTCTAATTCAGTGCCTCAAGCCTGCGATTTCAAATTAATCCTGCAATGCTGAAATACAAGTCATAATCCCCTTGATTTTGTGCTATTTGGCTGCTATTATTTGAAGACAGATTTTTTCCCAACCCTTGTATCTGACTTGGGCGGAAAACCCAGTTTGATCAAAAGTCAGAAGTTAAAAAAAAAGTATATGTTCCCTTACCTTTTCCTTTGGGAAACTAAAAAAGTTTAAAGCCTTGTTTTGAAAGTGTCAAAAAGAAAGCTTACAGCTCATCATCATTAAAAAAAGAGTCAACTGGAAAACCATACAACAGACTCCAAAGCCCAAAATCCTACACAGATGTTAAATTCTGATATATACCTGTTCCCTCACCACCACCACCCCCCACCCAAAGGAAATTATCTTTTTTCCTCTGTGGTCAAGAGGCAGGAGAAAATACCTAAAGGATTTTCAGGGACATTGCCTGTGTTTGCCCTGCCTTTCCCCTTACAGAGGTATCCACTCACAGCCGCTGCTGCAAGCTGAATACTCCAATACACAGATCCTCAGCTTGAGCTAATATGGCCATTCTTCTTGCATTTATCTGTGATAGTTATTATCTCTCATCCCCTCTGCAGAGGGGTAGGCTGCAAGAATTAAAGGGTGTGGTATGTCTCTTATCAAAAAAAGAATTAGTCAAATGGTTTGTCTGGATTTTACTCTCACACCATTGAACACTTCCTAAAAAGAGCTGGATCACTGAAGTATACAGGCAGCCTTAAATGCTGCATCACTGTTTAAGAAACAAGATGAAAGTTGCTAAACTAAAAACCTTGGATTGATTTATTCTATACTGAAGAAGCATTGATAGCAAAAAAATTGGGGTATTACACTATTGCATTTCAGCTCCCTATAAGATTTTTCTTTTCTAAGCAGCAAGGAGATTTTAATTTGATTTTTGTTTTCAGTTGGTCATAAATCTCTTCACAACCTTTAACATACATTCAGGGAAAAAAAAAAAATTAAGAAAACGGAAAGAAAAATCAGGAGCTGTGATTGCTACATATATATAAACCAGTATTTCGAGTCTCAGATGCTTCAATTCTCCAGGAGCTTTGACTATCCTCTCTGTACCCCTTGTGCCCATTAGCAGTTTATTATTTACACTGGACTCAAGTTTTACTGACTGCAGTTAAGAATGCCCAAAGGATAGTTTCACTAATATTCCAGCTCTTGAGACACTGCCATTTTCCTTCCAACCCCAACTCCAGGTTTCCTTTGAAGTCTCGCTTCTGTGGACAGGAATTCAGCAAACCAGCTTGATGCTCAGTAGTGGGATAGGCATTGCTAAAGGAGGAAAAATATCAGGATGAGGGTAAAACTAGCTTTAACAGAGAGGTATGCCTTCTGTGTTTATCTGAACACTCTGCAGGCTGACTCTAGCTGACTACCAAGATCATCGGGAGAGGTCAAAATGTCTTTTCATATGTTTATGACTGTGCAGTATTTTGGAAAGTTATTTTACAAAGTTGCAAGCAGACACACCGATCATTAAGATTTGCTTGCATGCAAAAAAAACCTATAGTGAATCAAAACAAGGGGAACTATGTAAACACTCTAATTTCAGGATTCACAAGAAGGACAAAAAGACCTGAGCCTTTTGAGTTTTACCCATAATCAGAAGAGTTCTGTGACAGTGAGCCTGCTCCTTCACATAGTCATGTTGAAATAGGGCGTTTTAATACTTTCTAGCTTAACCCAAGCTAGGCATGGAATAAGACATTTCACTTCACAATGGGGACAAAGGTTTGCAAGGGCCTAAGAGATCTGCAGCTACTGCAGAAGTTGCAAAATAAAAGCTACTTTAGCCTCAAAGCAGAGAGGTGGCTATGCTAATACACGGGTTGGGATAGAAATTAATCAAACCTTGTCCAAAATTGCACTTGCAAGACTTTATGGGTTAGTGTGCTCCATGAAAAAGGAATTTAGCACATTAACGGAGAAAACCTGAAGAAGAAAGTCTAGCTACACACTTAGGCTGATCACATAATTAGACCAACCTGATCTCCTTCTATGACCAGGTGACCCGCCTAATGGATGAGGGGAAGGCTGTTGATGTTGTCTACCTGGACTTCAGCAAAGCCTTTGACACTGTTCCCCACAGTATTCTCCTGGAGAAGCTGGCGGCCCGTGGTTTAGACAGGTACACTCTTTGCTGGGTGAAAAACTGGCTGGATGGCCGAGCCCAGAGAGTTGTGGTGAATGGGGTGAAATCCAGCTGGCGGCCGGTCACAAGCGGAGTCCCCCAGGGCTCAGTTTTGGGACCGGTCTTGTTTAATGTCTTTATTGATGATCTGGATGAGGGGATAGAGTGCACCCTCAGCAAGTTTGCAGACGACACCAAGTTGGGAGGGAGTGTTGATCTGCTTGAGGGTAGGAAGGCTCTGCAGAGGGATCTGGACAGGCTGGATCGATGGGCTGAGGCCAACCGGATGAAGTTCAATAAGGCCAAGTGCCGGGTTCTACACTTCGGCCACAACAACCCCAGGCAATGCTACAGGCTTGGGGACGAGTGGCTGGTAAGCTCCCCCGCAGAAAAGGACCTGGGGGTGTTGATTGACAGCCGGCTGAAGATGAGCCAGCAGTGTGCCCAGGTGGCCAAGAAGGCCAACGGCATCCTGGCCTGGATCAGAAATGGTGTGGCCAGCAGGAGCAGGGAGGTGATCGTGCCTCTGTACTCGGCTCTGGTGAGGCCGCACCTCGAATACTGTGTTCAGTTTTGGGCCCCTCACTACAAGAAAGACATTGAGGTGCTGGAGCGTGTCCAGAGAAGGGCGACGAAGCTGGTGAGGGGTCTGGAACACAAGTCTGATGAGGAGCGGCTGAGGGAGCTAGGGTTGTTTAGCCTGGAGAAGAGGCGGCTGAGGGGAGACCTCATCGCTCTCTACAACTACCTGAAAGGGGGTTGCAGAGAGGTGGGTGTTGGTCTCTTCTCCCAAGTGACTAGTGACAGGACAAGAGGAAATGGCCTCAAGTTGCGCCAGGGGAGGTTCAGGCTAGATATTAGGAAAAAGTTCTTTACCGAGAGAGTAGTGAAACATTGGAATAGGCTGCCCAGGGAGGTGGTAGAGTCACCCTCCCTGGAGGTATTCAAGGAGTGTGTGGATGTGGCATTGTGGGATGTAGCTTGATGGACATGGTGCTGTGTGGTGTTGGGTGGGTTGGTTTTTGGTGTGTTGTGCCTTGTTGTTGTTGTGTGGTGGTTGGCTTGCGTGGGTGGTTTGTGGGGTTTTTTTTGGTTTTTTGTTGGTTTTTTGTGGTGGTTTTTTCCCCCCCCCCCCCAGGTTGGACTTGATGATCTTACAGGTCTTTTCCAACCATAGTGATTCTGTGATTCTGTGATTTGGTTGTTACCTTGGCAGTTACGTCATGAAATTCAGAAATGGAAGAGATCTATTGTGTCCATCTCTCTCAACCAAGTTCACCTCTCAGTTACTGCTCTCTAATGTATGTTCACCAGCTTGAAGTCTAATTTTAAAAGTCTGAGCAACAGGGTCTCCACTACTTTTCATGGGAGACTGTTCCAGAGCCTAATAGATCTCAAAGTTAATGCTGTAAAGAGCCACTGCATGAGCACTGGGGTTCTATTATCTCAAAAATGTATATGCTGATAGAGGCTGTTACAGGCTTAGACGACTTAATTTCCTGTTAAATGTTTTTTTGTCAGCCATTACATCCACGTCCCTCACGTGCAATGAAGCATTTTCTATACAAGAATTTCGTCTACTCTTCTTACTAACACCTACATATCACCACGGGCAACAGACAGCAAAAGATTAGCTTTTCTTGTGCTAAATTTTAAGCTTACAGATGATAGAAAAGAGCAGATTTTTTCAGACTTCAAGCTAAGGCTGGTGTGGTTCCCCAACCCCCGCTCAAACTAGTGCAGCATTTCCAAGTACATGCTTTTGCAATAATAATTTTAATAACATTATGATACCTACAGATGCATCTTTCTTACTGGTCTCAGAACAAATAGCATTTAACTATCCTTAAAGACAGCAGTCCTTTCACTTGTGGTCATACATCTGCACATGACCTTGTCCTGAAAGGTATATATAGTTGCTGTTAAAAGGAGTTGATATCTCAGGGCAGCATTCATTTGTTCCGTTTTAGGCATCTACATTTGGGAGAAGGAGACCAGACCCTCCAAGGCTCAGGAGTGCTTGCGTGACCAGCTCAGACATAGATACCGTTCATGCAGGCGCTAACGTTTGGTGTTAGCAGATTGTTAACAAGGGTTAATCTGCAATCACTCTACAGGATGTATCCTGCCATATACATTGCATCACAAATAGATAAGCTCCCTTTAAGGCTGAGAGTTCTAATGACTGTTGGTGCCAACCATGAGAAAAGACTATTTCTTGAAAGTTCAACCCTAGAGAATAGTGTCTAAAAAAATTAATTGCCTGTTCTTGTTAATGCTACCTTCGTGTTCTTTGTCAGTGCTAGAACAGGAACATGATGTCTTCCACTGCTTGACAATTTTTGGTCTATACCTACTTGGCCTGGATGATCCGGAGATAAAGGTTTCCCTGTAAGGAGATCAATACACAGACGCACATCCCATTTCCGCCTCAATCACCTGTGTGCCCTGGAGTCTGCTGCAATTACTGAAAGCACAGTTAAGAGACCTCAAGATGTTCTCCAAATATATTTCGGAGGTGTAATAAAAGCTGACGAAATTGGATATGAGCTACCTCTATCAGCTGCCATTGTGGTGAGCTTGTTCTTTCTGCCATGGGTGAGAGACAGAAAGAAAAGCAGGGTGGGAAGGAAGAAGCTGTTACAGAAAAACTTCATTCCCAGAATTGGTGGAGAAGAGTAATGACATCTTAGAATGAACATAAAATACACCAGAGAGTATTGATTGGAGTGGTAGGGTAGGACAGAAAAAAATCGAAGGTGAAAATGGGGGGGGAGGGCGAGGTGGGGAAGCACACAGCAAATCAGCAAGTTTGAAAACTTGTGACTAAAAGTGAAACCCAAAAAAACCAAATCCAGGTTTCACATGAACAGAAGGCTGAAGGATTAAGCAAGAGAGAAAGCACAGTCAAAGACCTTGGAAGTTACAATACAAGAGAGGAAGTAAACCTCTTCGAGAAAACTTTTAAGAATACATTCTTGTTTAGAATAACTCAGAACAATCCAACCAAAACTTGCCTCCTTCCATAGCACACTACTCCGTACAATAATGTTCATCAAAACCAAGTCACATCCATTCTAAGACTCACTGGTGTTCACCGGTTTCCCATTTGCCACTGAGAGTTTGTTACAGGACTTTGGCTCAAGAACAAATAAATACAAGCTACTCACAATTTAACTCAAACTGCAAATAATTTGTGTGGGAGAAAGAATATTTGCTAAGTTGTCTTGACTACTTCAGGAGTAAGAAGAGAAAACCTTCTTAAATTTAAACTTGATTTAGGTCCATTAGATGGAAACAGAAGACCAGCAGAAAACACAGCTCTTGGAGGCATACGTACCATGGAAACAAAATAACTATAGACTAACTTCTAATTGGGAGCTGAAAGTTATTTTACATCACAAAGAAGTTTTCACTAAGAATTGTTAGATGAAATTAAGGTAAATAAAAGTTTGGATTGTAAAGCACAAAACATGTACAATAATTAGATCATTTTCAGCTTTGGAAGTGTCATTCAGCAGAAATAGTGTAAGCCTAGCATAGGTCTCACTTTAAATGAGACTGGACAAAATGAAAGTACAATAGTGAATAATCTTGTACTGAGGGTGGAGGAGGGCATGAGGTAACCTAATGAAGGAGGTCTCTTCCATTGGTAGCTTCCATGATCCAACAGAGAAAAGCCAAACAGCTGATGGCATTCTTCATAAAGACATGCATACAGAAGAAAAACAAGGATTTTGTTGCCACATGGGGTATTACAAAGACTCTGACAAGAAAATGTTGTTCATTGATATTTGCCTTTTCAGAAAGACTACATGTCAAACTATTAAGAAGGTGTTGGTTATACCATGCGTAATCAAGGTTACTTGATCATGCCATTCACTCTAAGCAAAACCAGAAAACCCCTAAAAATATTTTCTCATTGACAGTTTAGAATGTTACGAAACTCTAGCATTTTTGGATTATACATCACCTATCAAGTACCTCCTACAGGCTAAATGTTTCAAGAAAACTGATTCAGAAAGCAAAACCTACAGTAAAAATACTCTGATTTGCCAAGGACAGCGTTACAGCTAATCCACTGCATTTTCTAGCATACTTGGACTTTGGAATAAGATTTTTTTAATTTAGCAGGCAGCTCTCCCCAGCATCAGAAAATTTCTGTTATCCATATTTTGCAAGCCCCGTGAACTTGCAAAACAAACCTAAATACATTCAGTTCACACCCATTCAATGGAAAGTTACTACGAGTTGGCAGCGGGGCTACCAAAGACTATAGGTCAGACTAGCTAGGAAAAAAGCACAGGCTGAAATAAGGGGGCAGGAAGGAGGGGAAGAACCAAAAACTACAGGAAAATAAAACTGAGTTTGCACTAAGTGCTAAGAGGGAAAGAGACAGCGACCATCACAGAAGTCCAAGGAACTAGGGTACTCCTCTAAGAATCAGAGGCAGCAGAGAAAAGCTCCTCACAGCGAGAGCAAGCCCAGGTCCCCTCCTGCCTGTATGCTTAACCCAGCCGGCATCCTCATACAGAAAGAGCACACATTTTCCCAACTGGTATTTCCTCACAGTTATTTTTGGATACCACATTACAGCAAATATAACAAAGTCTTACACAGTCTTTGACCGTAGAACATTTACCCTCAGAAGAGGGCTCCAAACCACATAGAAGTTCCCGAAGTTTAAGACTGAAGAGGAGGAAGAATTTTATACACCCATTTTTTTCATTTCTATACATCATCCCATAATGAGTATTTCCCATTAGCTAGCTAAAAGCAACTGAAATACAACATCACATACGCCTTCCTCCCCAGTCCTGCATTCAGACTCCACACACACCTCTCAGCAATTTTACCAAAAAGTACATTACCTAAATCAGAAGCCTTTCCCTCAAACCTGAGGACACACATAACCCTCCTACTAGCCCTGAATAAGACACAGATCCGCAAAAAGAGTAGGGAAAACACCTCTCCCTTACCTCAAACCCATTTGATCCCCACAAGCTCCTAACACTCCTCCTACCCTCCCAGACGGCATCTCAAAAGCTACACATGCCCCCAGCCAGCCAGGCAGGCACTGATTGGTATAAGAACCCCTCAAAACACCTGCGGTCCCCCAAAACACCTGCGCTCCCCCAGCCTGACACTGACCCCTCACAGCTGCCGGCACTCAGGGCACGTCAGAGCTTGCAATCCAAAATCCTGGGCTCCTCGCATCCTGGCTCTAATTTTTGAATCGGAAACATTCTGAACTTCCGTTCCATACGTCAAATGGGGATCACATTAGCACCTTATTAAAGAAGAACAGAGGAAAATAACTGGAATATTAATATTCATGAAGCTTTCAGATGGTCTAAGGATAAATCCCATGGAAAAACCTATTGCTTAACAATTCTGCTCCCAGGAAAGCGCTCAAAGCACTTGCAGTAAATAAGGCACAAGGTCGGGCGCAGCAAAACCGAGTTTAACAGCTTATTGAATAAGCACGAGTCATGCAGTCACCAGCATAAAAGCTTGCAGAGGTTATCCCTACAGCTCCAGCTTGGTCACAAGGAAACCTGTAAGCGCCCGGGCATCTCTGGGGTGTTAGAGCCACTCAAAGTTACCTCGCTCGTGGCCTAATGGGCACGCTTTCCATGCCCGCTGCTTCCACCCCTTGTGTGGCCTTAGGAAGTCATCCAAACCTTTTCCTGCTTCAGTTACCCCTGTGTTAATAGCTGGTGTTACCTGCTCCTAATGAGGCATTCTTAGGACTCCGCTGTATTTCTGTTCTTCTAGGAAATCAATGTTTAAATGATTTTCTTCTTACGACTGACGCTGAGGGGTTTCCTTATGAAACTCCTGGGTTTCTGCTCTCTGTTTACACACAATACTGCACTGGTTTCCTCTACCTGGCATACGAAAGAAAAGAGAAGCTGTAAAAAAGCCATGATGCTAAGCTGGTATAAGCTTTTCTTTTGGCCTCTAATACTTACTGATAGAAAATTGTATTTATCAACTACCCTTGTGAACCTATATATGAACCCCTTCATTCCCACATAGCTGGAGCCACGTGAGATTAAGTCTGTGACTACATTGGCTTGATCATTATCCTATAAATAAGAGCACCTGGACTGAGGTGCTCAGAGCAGCAAGTCACTGAGGGCTTAGACCTGGGGGGGGGGGGGGGGGGGGGTTTACCATGTTTTAATGAGTTACTGAATACAGCTGAGCAGAAGTATTTTAACCCATTGCAGATGAAAGGTAAAATGCCTCAGCCTAAATCTCTTCTACTGAGAGTTAAGCTAAAAGAACTTATTTTGCATCCCTTGTCATCTGCTAAGCCATGATACAGCTGTGGGTACCCGAGTCCTGTATCTCAGCTGCCTGCACAGCATCTGAGGGCAAATTGTCTTTGAAAAGACGTCGTCTTAGTTCAAGAATCCTCTTCAGAAAAAGTTTCGGGATCAAAACGTCACTGTAGAAATCAGGTAATTTAGAAAAACTTAGGGCTGTTAGAGGGTTTTAGACAGATAGTGAGGGAAGGAACATGTTTAATTTTACAGATCAAAGGACTTCATTGAAGAATAACCCTGAATACAAAGGTATTAGCATTTCTTTTGATGGTGTGTAACCCAAGGAAGGGTGTTTATTCACTGTCACATGTTGCAAAATGAAGACAAAAATCTTTGCATAACTCTGTAAAAGTGGGATAACAACTAGGGGGGGGAACCAAGGGGAAAAAAAGCGCCCTATACGCTCAGTTGATAAATCCAAGTTCAGAAAGATTGTGTTTCTCATTAACAAGAGAAATATGCTTGTCATTTCACAGAAGAAAAATACTGGCTATATATGTTTAACCTCAGGCTTTTAAAAGAGCCATTTGAGCAAGCTGTTGCCTCACACGTACTGACCTTGAACCTAACGTCTCCAAGCTCTTGATGAGTAATCAACAGGCTGAACTCTAAATGAGAGTTAGGTGACAGCTTATTTTCCCCAGTATAAAAAAGAAAAGCAGCCCTCAAAAGGGAAAAGCTGCTATTGTTCAACCGAGCACAATAATGACTATATCTTAATTGGGAAAAAAAAAATATCTCCCATATATTTACAGATGCAGCGACTTCAGAATTGTACATGGTGCAGACTTTACTCCATTAGTTAACTAATCAAAATAAGCTTTGTCCCCACATATCCTCTCACCTGCCTAAACTGACTACAGTGATATAAATACCCTGTATCACTTTGTCTTCATTAGGATTTCAGGTTTTATGTCCAAATTTACTTTTGCAATGGACAATGCAGCCCAAGTAGCAGCGTTGGAAAAGAAATCAGGAAGAACTAAAGGGAACCAAACCTTTGGAGTGAATGTTGCCATCTGAGCCGCAGCTATGACTTCCACTATTCTCACTCTCAAAAAAGATGAAATGAGATCTCTAGCAATAGGTTATCTTACTGTCACGACCCGTATCCACCCAAGAGGTGGGACCTCCCACCACACACCTCTCCTCAATGCCTTTCCAAGCACGGATGCAAAGAGAATCTCACTATTAGCAAGTCACTGAAACTTTTTGCTGCTGTACCTACACGTTGTATGAAGAGCTCTCACACCAATTCAGAGCCACTGACAGACCCTCCTGTCTCGGGTATGACAGAGTCAGCTTTTAGGACACAGCGTTATCCCTTTTTAATGTTTTTATACGCTGTTGTGTAGCTAATCTATGACATTTTTGTAGTGGGGATTTAATTTTCTAATTAAATTTTCTGAAATTCTACCAGATGGCTGTTAAAAAAAAAAAAAAAACAAACTATGAAAATGTTGTTGGTTCCTGTTAAAGTTTAGAAGAAATCTGAACTGGTTGTAGTAGCAGGAGCTACAGGGGTCCCCAGTGTGGGAGGAGGGCATGAACTGCCCCCGGCCAGTCACAACTAATTCCTGATGGCTCCGATACTGCTGTAAGCAACTCATCGAGCTCTAAAACCTCAACGATGGGTGACCCACGCTGGGGCAGGGACACCCCCAAGGGACTGCAGCCGTGGGTGACCTGAGAAGCAGCAGACAGAAACAGTTCTACGCTGACCCCGGCCCCCTGCACCACCCGTTGCCTCCCCAAAGGAATTGGGGTGAACTGGGTGGAACGGGCGGCAAAAACCGAGGGAAGCTGCGCCTACAAAGTGGGAAGGAGAGGCATTTGACTTAAGCTGAGCGTGGGGGAAAGGTCTTTTCCTCAGGGTTTGTTTCATTGTGCACATTTTCCTTCTTTCTGAATACTCAAATCAGTGATTAGAAGTTTGCATTAGCTGGCGATAAGATACAGTCAAAATTCTTCAAGTTGACGCTGGTTTGCTCACGCCAGAACCCGTAACGCTGTATGTACCTCACTGCCAATCCATACTAACCCCTCTGCACCTTGCTGTGAATCGGCCACCGGGATCACAGCTCACACAGCGTATCGACTACATCAATCACATAGATGATAAATTCTTTGAAAAAGAAACACTGAGGTAGTTCTTTCCCAAAAAGCCCATGTATTGCATTTTTTAAACCTACTATTTAAATTACTTTTTAAAAGACTATTTTTCTTAGTGCTGACTATTTATAAAGGCATATTTTCCCTAAACAAACTCATCCTTGATCCCTGTTTAATTCACAATTACTGGCATTTCTGAAATTAGTGAACACCTACAATTTAGTGGCCTCATTGAGCTATTCCAGGTTTAGAAGAGGGAGCTGATTTCTCACCTGCCACTCATCATCACCATTAAATTCTGTTTGAGCATCTTCATTGATTCCACATCTGGAATTTTGCATACTAAGTAAATTTTGTTATAAACTCAGGTTCTGCTCTCCAATGTAACTGTGAGAAAATAACACCTAAGAAGCAAGGAAACCATTTTCGCAGTAGACTCACTTCAGTAATAAAATTCACAGGTTTCCTGGGGGATTACTGTTTAGATCAAGTGTGTTTTGGCAGACTTACACATTTAATCATCCCCAAAGAACCAAACCCTCCCTTAAAATACACTTCTCCCTGCTATCTGGAGCCAGAAATTACAGACAAACCAAAAATTCCAGAGAGATTTATTTTCAGTCTGGACTTGTGGAATACTAGAATGTGGTACAGAGGGATTTGCATTACTGAAAGAGACAAAAACATTTAGATAGTCATGAAAATGGATCTTTACTGTACATTACCCCAAGAAAGTATTTTGTTTCCCTACCTAGTCAAGAAGAACGTACATGTACACTGTATAGAAATCAGTTGAAAATGTATAAAATACAGTACTGTTCTGTAAACATCTTGAAAATATTACTTTTATGGTGTCTTGAAAAGAGACGGATGCTGGTAACTGAAAATGGCTAGCGAAGAAGTGGGACCTGGTGAGCTGGAATAACGTAACTAAGTCTCAGAGTACTTTGTAGGCCACTCAAGAAAAAAGCTTGGATTTTCTAAGGTCCAATTCCTCGCTTATATACAAAACCATCCACACTGTAGCTTCACTCTGTTGCAATGCTATCAGCAGCATAGCATCTGTTTGCAGAGACAAAGGCCTACTTTATCAAAGGTTTTCCGGAGTGTACCTTTTAATTAGTTGCCTAACTCTCAACGAAATTAATAGGATATAAACACCTAAGGAGTGTAAGGTACTTTAGCTACAGCCCACTCCCTAAAGAATCCAAGTACAAAGAACAGTCATCATCATTGTCAGTCAGATGATGAATGCCCGGTTAATAAACATGTGGCCTTGTGAAGGGTAAGTGAAGTCCTTCAAGTACACTTTCTTTATGTGAGTGAAGAAAATGCACATATGTAGCAGTAAAGCCTGGCCACAGTTATAAAGACTTTCCTCTCTAATCTGGGGTTGAAAGCAACTTGATTTAACACTGCAATAGCAACCAGTTATCTCTCGGCTCTCCTATGCCTGCCGGCAACCCTGTCCCTATCTCCACTCGTAAGAGGCACGATACTGGATGAGAAGGATCCTTTGGTCTGACCAAGGACAGCTGTTCTTGGGCTCCATGTTTTCTTTCAGTATTTGATACCTCAATCTGCACGGGGAATCCTATCCTCTTGAGGCTCTATACATTAGTGTGAAAGCACCTAGGGTGCAAAGGAGAGTTCGCTTAATGCAGACTTCAGCAGTGACAGACATCTAGGGCATGAGATGTCCAGAAGAAGTTGACTGAATCACTCTAAGGTACATCATTGCCTTGTTTTTCATTATTGTCACAGCTAACACTGAACTGTTGTGCTTAACTTAGATTAAGTTCCAAGTCATCTTAAAAAAGATCAGAGCATTCAGCCTTACACTGCATTTTTTGCCAATGTTTTCCATGAATCTCTGTAACATCCACCTTTCCAGACACCAAACGATATTTTTGTCTCTACATTGCTCCCATGTCGAAAGCTCCTCATCTGCAAATGGCAAGCTCTCTACAAGGCAGCAGGCTCAAGTTTGGCAAATTGTCCTCCTTTAGGTTATCCCCCACCTTCTGACACTAAGATCATACCTTCATCAGAGAGATTTCAATTCCCTCCTTACTTACAGGGGATAGAAGCCCTTATATTCCTCTCGACAATAGGTTTTCATCTTCTTTATGCTCACAGTAGAAGGCAGCTTTCTTCCCTCCAGCCCTGCCAATTCCCCTAATTATCTTTCAGTGGTGCTAAAAGCTCCTGCATCCATCACTCCCAGTCACTGTCTTAGTTCAGCATTGCTGCATCAGCTATCTACCCTCCAGACAGCTTACGGCACTGACGTGGGGAACCACCTCTCACAGCCAAGCGCATTACTAAATAACCCTCTCTCTTCTCTTTCTAAGCAACTCCTGCATGCCACTTCCAGCTGTCCTCCTCGCTCTTCACAGTCCTGGTCCTACACAATTGATTCCTAAAGGTGTTACGCCCCTCGTACAGTTGGTATCAAACATCGCACATACTGTTTAACAAACTTGGATCACTTCAAGATATGTTTCTTCTTCAGTGTGGACTCCTACTTGCTGCACAAACTCTGTTGGGCCCTGTAACCAGTGTTGTGGGTTTGATTTAAAAAAGTCACGGTACCTTTATGAAAACTACAGGTGAATTTGAAACACGCTGTTTAAACTCCTCTGCTACCGCTAGCAGTTAATTTGCTGCAGTATTCAGACTTGAGCGTTTGCTTTACAGTGACAGGTAAAGTTACCTGCCTGCCTTTCATGCACACACTCTACGAACCATTAAGGGAGGAGATGTAAACAGTCCCAGCAAATCCCTGGAATAACTCATGTGCATAAAGTTACTCAGGGATGTAATGATTTGTAGAAAGACGACCGTATTTTATAGATTAGGACCATTTCATAGAATGCCTGGAACTGTTTTGAGCCGTGGGATGTTAAACTACATCAATACGTTATTGTTTTTTAAAGAGTTGAAAAGAGAAGGAAATTACTGTAAATCAAATAAAATGTTTCTGAAGGCCATTATTTTAAACTTATTTGACCACTGAATCAGGTAAGTCTGACAGGATGCTGAGTAGAAAGCTTTCTTTCTCAGGCTGTCCTTAATGTTTCACAGATATTTCCAAGTATATTGTTGTTAAATCATCAAATGTAGTTTCTTCAAGAGGAATAGTGATTTTTCCTCTTCAAGTTGGTCAATAAAAAATTATGAGTTTCATTTAGTGGAAGAGGTGGAGTCCTTGCTATTTCTCTTGTATTCCTCTTCTTGTTTTGCTCTCTTGCTCACTCTTACACACGTATGAATACATACATGAAGGGGCGACCAGAAGACTGCTGGATTTAGCAGCTGTAGTACTGAATATTCTCAGTACTCTTCCAATACCAGAACTATTTACTGATTTCTGCATAGTACTTGTAAGTCTTAAAATGATTGCTGTTAATGACTGGCAACATGTGTCTGAGCTACATGACTTAGGACTGAAAATATTTTTCAGTTCTATTCCCAGTATCACTAATTCAGCATGTATAACTTCTTAAGGTATCTCTTCTACTTTTCACTTTTCCCAACCATATTTTACTCCACGGTTGCTAATAGAGTTAATTCTTTAAGCCTTGATCCACAGCACAGGGAATTCTGTGGGAAGACTCCCATCAACTTCAGTGTGTGCTCAGGAGACACTTAATACTTTTTTTTGAAGTGCTTTGTGATCCTTTAGTTGACAGGTGACATTTAAACAAAAAATGTTATATTTGTTTTCCCTTACTTTGTTATTGATGTTTCACGCTATATATCAAAGAATGAAGTCACATAACAAAGGAAAATAAATTTTTAAGAAAAGCAAGCACAAGGCTAGAATCTATTGCTTTCCCTATATATGTCAGCATTAAATCACAGAGGAAATACAGCAATTATGTTAGCAAAGGATAGATCCTGGTTTTTCAAAAACCAAACATTTTGATAGCTTGACAGTTTGCTTCGCATTATCCATAAACTATGCTAATATTTACTTAATATTTACTTAATATTTAAGTAAATATTTAGCTAGCTTAGAATAATTTTTGTTATATCATAATTAGAAAATACTGGGAAAATACTGGGGGGAAAACACACTGTCTTACATGGTAAGAAGTAGTCTGAGACACGTAATTCCCAAAACAATCATTCTTCTTGGGACTTTATAATATGGCATTCGCAATGGTGAAACTGACACACTGATAAATATAGCGAGGAATAATTTATATATATGAGTTCTTTAAAACCAGTATTTTCATAATATCATAACACGCAACCTAGCGTCAGGGACCTGAGAGGTCCCAAGCCCGTTGGCAGAAAGTGGGAGGTGCAGGTGAAGTGGTCAGGGCAATCAAAGCCTACGGATGCCCTCAGAGCCCTGGCGCTCGGCACGCTCATCGGAGAGGCGAGAATCACAGTCTTCAATCCATCCCATGTGAAAGAGGTGGTGGAATTGTTCCAACAACAGGAAGAGAAATAGCTTTTGACCTGGGATATATTTCCCAGGTACGCCCAACTGTGCTTATAGCTTGTGTAGGCGCATCTGAGCTACTCTAAAGCTAGTTATGAAAAGGGAGCGAGGAGACAAAATCTGCCGATGATCGTAAATAATTCACGTGAACTGGCTTCTGCAAACTGAGCAGGCCTAGCAGCGTGCAGCTTAGCTTGGGCTAAGAGCCCAAACATTAACTCAGCTTGGATAATTTTACAGCAGGCACTGATTTCTCAGCTTCCCCAGCTAAAGTGGCCATCAGTACCAAAGCGTGCGTGCTCAGTGCTAACGCAGGGTTATCGGTGCCGAACGGCATTCACGGGAGTGCACAATCATTTGTAATTCTTTCTTAATCCAGGACTAGGAAGTAGTTCTTAATGTTTATTTTGTTGGCTCAGGTTATCCCTCACTCCCTAATGTTTTGGGGCTTCTTGGCCATTTCCAGGCCATCTTCTCCTTGTGTATCCTAAAAAATGAAGTCCATGACCAGTCGTGGGCAAGTGCTGAAGCGCTCTTAGGACTCTTAACTATAAGGTGTCACGGCTATTCAGGATATACCTGAGGAGTCTATAGCTCCCTCCTTCCTTGTCTCTGCCTTTGCAGTTGCCCTGCACCTGCATTCAGGTATTGATTGAAGTAGAAATAGCTGCACAGCCATGACCATCTCTTCACATTTGGATTAGGACAGCATTCCTGCCTGACTTACGGCTTCCCAACTGCCCTCAGACTTTTCTCTCTGGCTGCGAGATTTTTGCAGTTAGGAAATATTCTTTCTTTTTTCCTGGAGAAACTACTGCTGTAGGTTTTATAAACACCAAAGCCCCATATATTCTCAGTGGTGACTATTTCTTCTAAGAGCAGAAGCTTTCATTAGAAAAAAAGAAACTACACGAATTCTATTCCACACTGAGAAAAACATCATTACTGTTTGATAGACAAAACAGTAAAAATTCAGATTTTGTGATCTTTTTCCTTTGGAGAAGACACCTATTTAGCACTGTGTATTTCACTGATGCAGTCCTGTTTATTTGCAGAGACCATGAACCTGACCATAGAAGGAAACAAACAACAAGAGGCAATTTATTTGCTCCCTCTTTCAAAGCAGGAGTGTTCAGGAGTTCTTTTGCTTTCCCACTTGACCTTTTCCGGGCCAGATTACCATCCTTTCTCTTATGCTCTCCACGGCTCTTTGCTGCATTTTCTGTTTGCTTCACCCAATGACTGGTACTCACATCACCAAAGGGCATCAGAACTCTCCTATGTGCAGTTTATTATACAGATCGTAAGTACAGATATTCTTGCTATTCTTATATAAGCTTTTCGTCTATGCACACATGAAGATGCCACAACGCTCTTGGGTTTTCAGTTTTCAAGAGCGCTAAATCCGTGTCCAACTCAATCTATTGTTCATTAAATCTACCTAGAAGGCAGGTGTTTTTCTAGCTCTTAAAATTTTCCAGTTCTTGTCTAGGATGTTGACTGGGTGACAAATCTGGACCTATTCCAGAAACTGAGATACTGAAGTAAGAATTAAATTTTCACTCTTACTTAATTCTGTCTACCAGAATTTCTACTCACTACTTACAGTTTATAATTCCCTTGCCTTAAGTAGCTTTTCCTGTTATCCAGTGTCTTTGACATTAGATTACTTTTACAAAATGTTTCCTGACATATTATTCAATCCTTAAACTTACAATAATTGTGTTTCTTTTTAACCTTCTCTTAACATCACTAACCATTGTTTTTACGCCTGGCACCTATTGCTGCATGGTAATTTCCTCTGAAGTACGTCTGTTCTTTGCCCTCCTGCCAAAATTATATTGTGCTGCCACTTCCCTGGAAATACAGTGTTAATACAAATTTTGCAATGTTTTTCTAGGCACGGAGCAGATCCCATTTGAAGTTTTTACTTAAAGTCCATTCTCCTTTGAAAAAAAGCTTTTTCTTTTTTTTTAAACTACCACCTACATTTTTCAGATCAGTTCTAAATAACTATAGGAGCAGATAAGATTGCAGAGCAGTACAGAGATAGGAAAAGGCAGACAGAAACATTTTTGGAATTTAACTGAAAATTTTCTCAAAGTGACGTCGTGAGTTTGGAACACTGAAAAGGCAAATTAGTAGAAAAGATGTTAAGTTTGAATTGGGGGGGAGGTGTTTCAAAAGTTTGGCTCTGTCACTGATTTTCACAAGTCTAAAATGTCATTAGGGCATACATGGAGCATTATTCACTGTCAAGACTCTGGATTAGAACTCTGGACCAATTTTCCAAACAAAAGATGGAATTTTAACTTCAGTTTCACATGAGATTAAAATGTTTACTTCTAGACACAAGCAAGCTAAAGTACTTTGAAAATTCAAGAATGAGGTAGGCATTAATTTCAGCATAACCCCTATATAATACAGTAATTGGAAATTCACTTTGCATGTAAATGTTTCTCTTGTATTACTTACCATTTTAAGCTATTAAGGAACATGAGTCCTGTAAAAGATGATATACAAAACCAAGTGCTATTATTGCAGTATTATTTTATATAATCTCCAGCTGAACAAGTGTTTCTGATGTTCAGTCTACATCCTAACTCTTTCAAATCTTGGTTGTCACAAAGTAAGAACAGATCCTTTTCTGCTCTTTTCTGGAAACTCTTTAATTATTTGGAACCTTTAATTGGGTCTTATCACATTTCTCTTATTGTACCTTTTTGTGAAAACTTATAAAAGGAAAAAAAATGCTGTATTTTTAAAATGGATCCATATGTGCACTTACTGCAGCCAAATACATAAATTTCTACCAGAGTCTTTTTAAAGGTGAAGGTCAGGGATATCATCTTATAATTGAAGATGATAAAGAGGACTTATATTAAAACAACCTAGGAGTATTCATTCTTTCATGTTACTATGTCTCAGGAGACCATAAGATGTCTAGTTCATACGTGTTTGAAGTATCTCCAACCACCTGAGGTGGGTACCATAACTTGTGTGCCTTCTTATTGCACAGATACTACTTTGTTTAACCTCCCATCTTGTTCTGCAGAGATTGACAGGTGCCTGAGTGTTACAGAACAGCCACAAGATTGAGAAGGAGCTGCCCATGGGGCTCAGTGCAGGGATTTGGGGCTCAACACAAGGATTTGGGACTGTGAGTATGGTAAGAGCCTCCTCTGAGGTTCTTCCTCAGTTGGGACAGTTGTTGGAAGCCAGTTAGCTTAGCAAATGATTGTTGCTTAAGAGTGAGTGTTGCTTAATAGGTCAGTGATATCTTCACTTTGTCTTAAGACAGGATGAATACCCTGTGGACTGTTCTCAAAAGGAAACTGCTGATGAATAGTGAAAGAAGCAGATAGGAGGGCAGCGTCCCCCTGCCACGTTCTGGGCTTGACCTTGCTGCCGACTTGTTTTGTTACAATGACAATGTGAGTAACACTCTCCATTGAATTTATGAATTATAAGAGAAAGAGTTCTTTACGATCTTCTATAGGTCATTAGAATAACTTAATAGAAATATAATTGTTCTATCCTTGTTACACACCGTAAGCCTTTTTTTAATTTGGTGTCATTAGTTATCAAAGCAACTTTTTATAACACTGGGAATAAAGAATAAGCGCAGCTAACACAAAACAAAATGCATGAGGCAGGGGCTCACAAGAGGAAAAAAAGGTGTTTCCAGGGCGGCTGAGCTGACAAGGACCTGCTACAAAACACTTTTGTAGCATCTGCAGTTCTGCACATTCCCACCAGAGGGGGAAAGAAGCTACACCATGACAAGACATTTGCATCTAAAATCTAGTGCGGTGAGCTGTGAAGGGGGAGGAAAGTGTTGGTTAGAATAAAAATTCAGGCCAGGGGCATAAAATTCCTGCATTTGCATTTTTTCGTATATAATTGGGCTTAGCTGAAAGGAAAGTATGATAACTTTGCTCTAGTATGCACAGAACTGAGGACCTGGCATGTATGTATGATATGAACGTGAAATAAGCATTTTAAAGCTACTGGCAGAAATTAATTGCTTGTGAGTACTGAACAGTCACCTGCCTCTACTGAGTTATGCACAAGTACTTTATCCGTGTATGCATCTTACCCTAACAGTATGCTTCCACATTTTTCCTTCGTCCCTTTTCAAATTAAAATTCTCTTGCACCACATATATGAACTTCTGTCTTAGACTACAGTCTTTCTTTACCCCAGTCGAATCATAATATCCATTGCTTTCATATTTTCTTCCTTTCAAATCCTTTAGTCCCTCAATAGCCTTACTTCCTCCCAGGCCCAGTATCCCTTGAGGTATTATTCTTCTAATCCCTTTCCCAAGCATTGTTATTTAGGTTTTAAATTCCCGAAGTCTTTTCTCAGCAAATAGTGGGACCTGTGCCAAAAACTTCAAGAAGATTTATTCGGGGAGGTTCCCTTAGCTATTTAATGGTTTTGATCAGAAGAGGAAAAGTATGTCCCTGATTCCAGGTCTGTAATAACTGCATTCCTTTAATGTTCAAGGGAAAGAAAATGTTCTTAATTTTTTAGGTAAATATATCTCCTATTTTCATATTTTCTTTTTGCTCAATCACCATTACTTTCTGTGTTTTCTCTATACCACAATTTAACTCTGAATATGAAATACTGTGGCAAAATTCCCACTGTTCCTTTCCCACTCCCTGAATAAGCACAAAAAATTATTCCAAGCACAACTGGAGTGATATGTGATGCAATATTTGTGTTTCAGCAATCAGAACCTGCTAAGACTGTCTTTGAAAAGCCATGAACCATGTGTTCTCACATAAGCTCTCCTAAACACTCCTGGGTTAATGCATTCAAATCCTGACCTGTGACAAGATCAAAAACATCATATTCACATTCAGTGTGACCTGAAGACTTCAAATCAGATGGCTACAATAGAAAATGTGTCATGCTTTTTAATGCTTCTTAGGTGTCAAGACATCCTGTATCCTCTAAACTAAAGGAAATGTTTCATTTTTGATAACCAGGTAATATCCATCTGAACACCTAAAGAAATTCTTGTTTCTGTATCTGGTCTCCTGGAAAACCTTAGACCCTACATGCACATAACACTGCACAGCCTGAGAAGTCAGCCACTCTTAATGTTTTCAGCAGGGTTCACTCCAGGGACCCTGAAAGGTAAATTGGCTCCCCATTCCTTTCCAGCACTCCCGCTATTCTTCAAGCAAGTTCAAGACCTCATACTGATAAAAGGCAATTGTCACATATGGTAACACCTATTATCTTCCCAACATCCAGATGAGGGTACTAACTTTTTACACAGTGAAGTACGTGTCTAAAACAGAATGAGAGGAAGAGAGAAAAACATCTACCCGCTTTTAAGTTGAAGAACAATGAAAATATATGGGGCAGAAGCAGTTTATTCTTAAAAATACTGAGCAAAGCAGGCAAAACACAGCTTTGCCTCCCTCCTAGTCCCTCTAACAGAACCTTATCTGATTTTTTGATGGAGTCTGTTTCTTCAATTTCTAATTAGCACTTGTATCTGGGGGTTTAATCACAAGATTCTTCCTTTCTTAGGCAAGTAGCTGGGTTATAGTCCTGTGATACCAGTTCTTATCTAGCTCAGCAGGTCTGATTATGTCTGTGCCCTGCCAACCTGTTCCCTTCAGGACCGTGCAGTAGCAATCAATGGCTAAATTGTCCCTGCCCTAAGTAAAATATTTTTGCTTAGAGCAAAAGCATTTCTGGGGAAAAGGAGACAAAACCCACTACAATAGACTGTCTAGACTGTGAAGAGTACCATCCTATGGATACGAATAGTCCCAAATTCTTTAGACAATCTCTGCAAAATTTCCCTATGTCAGCATGTTTTTCAGACAGTATGTAATATCTCACCTCTTTTCTTAAGGCTTTTGGCTCTTTAGCATTCAACTGAGAGATGTTCCCAGACTTGGAAAGCAAACCAGCAGTGGCATTTTCACTGGAGATTGGAAGGTAGCTGTGGCCATTCTGGCTTCCCATAGCCTCTCAAAATGCCAGGTCAATAAACAGTCATAGAAGATCCAATATACAGTACCTTCCATCTCTGATGCAGACACACAAACCCAACAATGCTCATAAAAATTGCTGCCTCTCAGCATTCTTAACATTAGTACATACAGCTCTGCTTCTGTCATGCAAGGGCTACCTATAAGAGGGGATGGAGATAACCACGGCACATGGAATTCTGTTTATGAGGTATGAGATCTTACCCAGAGTGGCTGATAAAAACACAAATACACAAAACCACAAGTATATGGTATATTCCATTGCCTCTAGGCAGAGCCTTTGGTGTGCATCAGGTGGCTCTGTTAGCTTCTGTTCATTTGGATCACTCAGTAGAGCAGAGATCATAAGGAACAAATGTATCTTCTAGTAATATCTAAAAGAAGCGAACAGAAAAGCATCTGCTTGTTCCAATCTGCTTGCATCTGAATGGTAATTTATCCTGCCACTGTCCTTTCTAAGTAACTCTCTTAACCATTCATTTCCATGGTATGGATATAGCAGGGTAAGCCTAGCATCCCATAGTATCACACTGGAAATCTCTGTAGGTTTGCATCCCTCTCCACATTCTCACATCCTTAAGTGCTAAGATATCCCATGCCAATCTCCTCACTGAGCATTTGGCATACGAAATCATCCCAACTTTTTCCTGGATAACTTCTCTGTCATCAGGCTGGCTTACTTGTGAAAAGAGAAATCTAAGCCCTCACTTACAAGGGTATAGAGCAGGCCTGAATGCATAATCTGTCACAGGTAAATGGAGAAAGGTAAGCCCCAGCAATGTAGTGAAAGGTATACTTTCCCTCCCTAAAGCCTGTATCCGTTATTAGGAATACCAGGTGTATAGAATTAGTATGATCCCACCAGCGGCTTTTGTCTCTATCCTATAAAAACAACACATTAGTGGCTCTGTTCACCTTCACGTGGGTCTTGGAATAAGTAGTATAGTCAGGAGTACCACCTCCCCTCCTCGGGCCCGTAACTTTCCACCTCCTGGGATCTGTGGCTTCACCACAGAAAGCCATGAAGGGCCTTTCTGATTGTGTTGCAGATATTGTGCAGCCTGGTAGCAGGAACATCTCCAAGCAGCACGTCTATAAACACCCATGTGGCTGCTCAAGTAGCTATTTCTTATAATGCTGAGGGGTCTTGTGAGACTGATGAGGTAGGACAGTGTGTATGTGCTAGAAAATTCCTTTTAGCAGGGCCCAAAAGGCAAGTTATAAATTTCATCCTACCTTGTTTCTCCTCAGGTGCAGTGCAGACACGCCAAAGGCGAACTAAAAGCTGTGGTGTGGACACACCTTACACATGACACGCTGTAAATTGGATTTGGAAAGAATTTCCAAAGACAGTACAGAATCACAGAATCACAGAATCATGAAGGTTGGAAAAGACCTGTAAGATCATCAAGTCCAACCACCAACCCAACCCCACCATGCCCACTAAACCATGTCCCGCAGTGCCACGTCCACACGTTCCTTGAATACATGCAGCTGGATTGCCTAAATTTAGCTGCTTAGCTTCAACCTGCCATGCCTGAGTATTTTCGACATTGTTACACTGTAGTAATACTTAGATGCAACTAGAACTGGAGAAAAATAGAGTGGCAGAATTTGACCCAGTGGATATACTGAACAGCCCTGATCAAGTTAATAAGCAAACTCAGCCTCTGAGGGTTTAAAAATTCCAACAGCTTTCACTTTCATTGACATCTGGCCTGTCTGACTCCAGTTGGGAAGAGATAATGAAATAATACCTAAAAGACCTAGTTTCTTCCCTCTCAGTACTTTTAACTTAAAACATGCATATAGAATTGCACTAAAACTCATTACTCTTCACATAATCTTTAAAGAAATAGGCTATTTCACAGTTTTTAATTGGGTGGAAGTTAAGATTTTGGAACGTGTTTTTGTTTATTACAGTTAAGTAACATTATTTCAACCCTTCAAAGAAAAGCACCCAATACTGTACCAAACTGCAGAAAGAAAGGTTCTTTTCCCAGAGGATCACTGCCCCTGGCCTTCAAGATTGGGGATGGCTTTCACCTTTTGAGACAGGGCAACACCACGCTGCGTCGCGTTCGAAGATGTTCTTAATAACCCAGCATGGCTCTCTGGGGATCCCAAGTCCCCCAGTCTGGAGGACAACTGATGTTCACCAAAACCAAATAATCTCTAGCCTCTTTAGAGCTATTCATCTCAGTGCTCAGAAAAAGAAGAAGAACAGTTTAACCGAAACATAATGAGACAGACTGTAACAGTCTGGAGTGTAAGCAGTGTCTTCACAATGGATCAGTGCTCCCTGTCTTTCAGCACATAATCTCTATGTAAATGGGACCAGCTACCAACCAAGAGCAATTAGTGGAATACAGTATGCAAATATTGGTAATACCTATTTCTTGCTATAAAGCATCTAGCAAATGTAACATTTCTCTCTAGCTAAACCCTGCAAGCGAAACAAACGTTATTATGCCAGCGTTCATACAACAGTTCCAAATGGTACTAGCTTAGAATGTAATAAAAGACATTATCCTTCACAATAATCTTTAAAGAAATAGGATTTTTTTAATGAAAGAGTTTAATAACAGAACGTTAAGATTTTGAAATGTGTTTTTCTTTGGTGGAATTAAATAGAATGTTTTCATCCTTTAAAATTAAGTGCACAAAAAAAAAAAATCTTTATTTTAGGACCACCAACTGTGATCATGCTAACAGCAATGGAATTGAAGAAATAAGATACATAATTTTAATTCATGGGTCTACCTCTTTTTCTTCAATTTCCCTGTTGCAGTTACATTGGTAAGTGGATAAAGCCTTTTCTTTTCTTTCCTTTTTTTTCCATAACAGATACTGCCATGACATTCGTTTCATGGATAACCAGCCCTACAGTGTCCTTTTATGACACCTGTGGCTACACCAATGCTGGGAACAACCTGCAAAGAGATTTAGTAAAATATGCAGCATAACTATCTACTGGGGAGAATTTCAGAGTGTATTTTTGTGTGTTTTTCCAATTGTTTATCAGGTTTGTATACATCTAGAAAGACCAATTAACTTAGACACTAGGAGTCCATAAGAATACCCTATGTAAATATAATGAATGAATTCTGTAAGCAAATGCCTCTCTGAAATAAATTATTCGACCATTTGGCAGTGAGCTTGTCCTTTATCCAATGCTTCGGTGGAAAGCAGAAGAAAATGCAACTGGAGTAGCCTTGTAACATAACATATGTAAATCTTTTCTGAGCTATTTGGTGGCAATTTAAACGCCCTTAAGCATGCAGACTGATGGGCTCGGTAATTGTTTTCCCAGTCATTTGGGAATCTTCTAATCATTCCTGAAATTTTGCATCACTAACACCTGTACTCTCTTACCAGCCCACACTTTTGTGCTGCTTTTGGAACTGTGGGCAGAACTAACTGCTGATGCCACTCCAAAATTCACTGCAAAGAAGATTCGCGCAGACAGCATTTGGTTCACTGGAGATGTTATCTACATGTAAGCAATGAATATTAACAAGTCACTTCCCTCCGTGCAGGTTTAGGTAGAGTCGCTTTGAACTGTTAGAGAAATGCGTGTTTTCTGTATGCCGTTTATATATCCATTGAGTAAATCTGAATGGCACTTAGGGAATACATATTTGGATGAAAGGAGCTACAAAAATTGAGCTGATGCGTTGAATCTAAGTACAAATTAATTCATTTCTCATGAGACAGATGCCTTAACAGGTGAGTATTTTCCTATATCCCACTCAGCCTTCTTTCACATTATGCCATTGTTAGAAGAAGGGGTTAGGTTTTACGGTTGGACTTGATGATCTTAAAGGTCTTTTCTAACCTAAATGATTCTATGATTCTATTCTATAAGAGACACGATAAATCCCAGAAACTTTATCAGTTGCCAAACTTTCTTTTCTCTTCATGTGACTGACAAAGAAAATAAAAATGACTGAGAATCAATTGTTCTTTTAAAGCTCTTAAGAACAGTCTGCAGTCTTCCAGCAGTTTTATTCAGCTATATGAGCATCAGCCAACTATGGCCCTTTTGTTATTAATTAGATTTAATTCATTTTCAATGTCTTCATTTATACATTCAAAATTGTAGAAATCAGCACCACTATACACTCACCCCTTTCTGCATAGATTGTCACACTCAGACAACAGGTATCTTCACCACTGTCAGATCTGGAATCACCTTAGATGGAACATCCCCTGTGGCTCATTGACTTCAGCAAAACTGTCACCGACTACAAAAAACAGCTCTAACCTTCTGTTAGGGAAAGCTTTACGGGCTTCCATCTGTGGCATCCATTCAAAATGTTGCAGTACTCACACTTTGGAGAAGTGGCTGTAGCAGATCAGCATAAAGGTTCACCTCACCTGGCGTCCTGCCACGAGAGATGGCCGTGAGTGAGCACCTACCTAGAAGTCACACAGTGGTAACTCTGTGATGTGCTTTCCCAGATCCAGGGGTTTGTGGCATAGACATTTCCTGAACCAAAAATGTTATCCCTGTAGTTAATAACCCCCTCATGGATCTATTTTCCATTCTAATTTGTCTAATTGCTTTTCGACACTATGTAAATGTTTAAGCATCCACAGCACCCTGTTGCAAGGAATGCTTCAGCTTAATTATGCACTGTGTGAACACAGAAAGTCTGATCTGCAAAGGGCAAACTTAGCTCCTAACTTAGCTCCTAAGGGACTTCACAGCCTGGCCTTTGGAGAGGATTTAGGATGAATTTACTGTGATGGGCTCTTCATGATTAGAAACTGAAAGAGTGGTGAAGCATTGGAAGAGGCTGCCCAGGGAGGCGGTGGAGTCACCATCACTGGAGGGGTTCAAGGAACATGTGGACATGGCACTGCGGGACATGGTTTAGTGGGCATGGTGGGGTTGGGTTGGTGGTTGGACTTGATGATCTTACAGGTCTTTTCCAACCTTAGTGATTCTGTGTGAAAAGCCATCTTGTACGTTATCTGGGACTAGATATCTGCAAAGACGTTCCTGAAATGAGAGCTATAAGTTGTAGATGCGCTCCTGCATTGGAACTAGGTGCTTCCTTAACAGACAGTCTGGGTGAAGGGAAGAGTCAGCAAGAGCAGGGGATGCCTGGGACTGAACGGAGGGCACAGCACGAGAAGCAGAACCTGAGCTGGCAGTGAACGCATGAAAACTGAAACCGAGCTTGGCTCAGACTGTGGACTGGTATTAATCATCTGTGAGCTGGGGTAAAAGCTACCAGCAGGCAAACTGTAATGGGAACAAAGCCTGTATTTGCTGTTATTCATAGAAGTTTGACACTTTTTTTAATTATTTTTTTTCTTCTAAAAAGACTATGTTAGGTACTGAGGCTCTGCCTCACAGAAGAGCTAGAAATAATGATCTCATATAAATGGATTAATGTAATGTATTTTAAAATGAAAAGGATTAAGCTCTTGCTAAATTATTTAGGTCTGCTTATGAATATATATGCAAGTATAGACAGGGCTTTTCCTTTTATTTTCTACTTGAAGATTGGTTGTATTTTAAGAAAAAGAAAGAAAAAAACCCATATCAAATAAAGATGAAATTGAAATCCTTCCCCCTTATTTAACTGAGCCTTCGTTCTGCAAACAAATGTGACCCCTGTTTTGCGTCAGTGGCATTAAAGATGCCGATTTCTGCATTCAGACATTTTTTCACTTGAGTTACAGGAAATGAGATGGGAACCTCTCCTCAGATAAAAATATAATTCCACTGTGATTCAAACACATTGTAAAGATGACTGGATTTCCACACAGACAAAGCTGCGAGCCACCATGAGATCACTGGTATATCTATAAAGGTTAGTCATGCTGAGACAGTGACAGGTGAATATATTAACACATCCCAAGCTCATAGGTAAGATCTGAATCTGAAGAATTTCAGGCTGAGTGATGCATAAATATATTACAAGAAAGACAGGAGGACAGTGACAACTAAAATTAAAATTGTGAAGGGCTTCTTTCGAACTCCATGCTTCAAACACTCAAAAACCTCAAATACTCACTCTAGTGACTGAAATATTCCCAATTTTAGCATCTTCAGCATGATACTAGAAATATCTAAGCAGGAACATTTCAGCCATTTCATTTGAATAGGAGAGTGAGAAAAAATGAATGCAACTTAGCCATTATAAAAAGATTATTTCAATGATTTTCAGAGCAGTTTAAATGATGAAGCATCAGGAATTGTGAAGGTGAAATAGAAAGAAATAGCCTTCACTGAATATGCATTCATATGTGTTCTAATTCACATCCATACAATGTAAAACAAACCGAAAATTGTCTTACACGGCACCCAAAAAAATCAATATGGTACAACCTGACATTTTCTGACAAAGAAGTTCCATTTTAACCAGCATCTTGTATGTTGATTTATGACACTTTCTATATCATATATCGCAACACCTTGTAGGCAATATTATTTTGGTACCAGATAAAGATGTCAAAGAACCTCCTACACTGGCATTGTTATATGTTATTTCAGAAACATAACGTTTCATACTGAATCCGACACAAAGCAAGAGAAGTTCTGAGATAATATTTACTTTATACTCTAAGAGATGAGAAGGGTCAGGTTCTCTTGCTATAACCAATCAACCCTCCCTGCAGTCTTACCTAAGACAGGTAAGCTATTGAGCTAGACAGATAACAGGATCAGCTTCATTCATTGACCATGCATGGAAAGCAAGTGGTCCAAATACTCAGTGTTCATTTCAACAAATGAATTATGTCTGTTTTTCGATCTGACAGGATATGAAAATTACAAATATTTTCATGTAGTGACTGAAAATAAAAAGCAACCATCCTTGTTCAACAAATACTATCTAAACTTCAGCAGGCAGAATTTTGGAAACCCTAAGAAGTCTTGCAAGAAGTTTTATAAAGACTTGAAGCCTAAGGATTTTTTAGTTTTCCTCACCTCATTTCCCCTGTCAGTAAGTGGGACTAAAGGATTTCAAGTCTCAATAAAACTGTGAAAGTCTAACTAGCTATTCCAGTCCAGCTTCAATGTGTGGTATTTCCTGTTCTAAATCCTGCTCATCCCAAAACCAGCTTTACAGTGGAATATTTGGGCTTACCATAGCATCACACTGTGGGTATAAGAGAAGGAAAGGCTTTAGCACATCAGCCAACCAAGTAGAATAGATGCTCCCTGTATAACTCTTTCAAAATTTGTTACTCAAACTCAAAACACGAATGTTGTGTTAAACATTCAGCCAACGTATTACTTGGTGCTAGGGAATTTCTGCATTTTTAGACAGCTCTTTTCATGGCACAATTCCTTTTAATTATGTCATAATGTAACATGTCCTAATACTAGTGATACTTCATGCAACAGTACAAAAGCAATGTAAAAAATAAATGCCTTTGCTTTTACTTGAGGTAGGCTTTTCCCATTTACAACATACATCCAGACCTCTGCCACATGTAGGACTTGTCGTACAGGGTTTTTTCTTAAAGTTGCAGGATCAGGTGTATCATGCTATGATAATGGAACTATGGTTTTCAACCTATGGTATCAGATTCCCCATGTTATTCTCCCTACATGAGGAATACATTTACAGCTGATGAGAATGTAGAAGAATTTTAACAAATAAACAGAGTCCTCAGCATTCACCTTTTGCTGGAAGTTCATCTTCTTGTGTTACCACCACTGATACAAGTTGAGATCAGCAAGTCAAAGTCTATCCAGTGAAAGGATAGGAGCAGCACAGTGTTGAGTTTCTTTTACATCTCAGCAGAATATTCGGTACTTCTTAATTTTGTGACTGTCCCATGTTTTGTGCATGGTGGGAGAACAAGAGACAAGAGTCATAAATTGAAACAGGGGAAAATCCAACCAGATGGAAGGGGAAAAAAGAAATCACTGTGAGGATATAATGCAATCTCCATCTTGGAGGTCTCCAAGACCTGCATGGACAAAACCTTAAGCAACCTGGTTTACATCCAGTATTGATCCTGCTCTGAGCAGCATGCTCGGCTAGAGACCTCAGGAGGTCCCTTCCAACCCGAAGCAGTGCCTGATTCTGTGAACCCACTTGATGCTCCTCATTTTGAATACAGAAAACAAAAGGATTCACTTCACTTTTTGTTTTTACATACTATAAGAACATGATAGAAATATATGTAACGGTAGCTGATCGGTACTCAGAAGAGAAATGTGTCTTGTCAATGGATCAAGAAAGAGGTGTCAAGATAGGCTCTCTTGAAATCAATGGCATAAATTCCTATGAGTAATGTCAGAGTTAGGATTTCGTTTCATCTGTTACTTTGATAAGCACGCACCATAGAAGTGCAAGCTGTTCATATCCAAATGCTAAACATCATTATGCATCAAAAGAGTGCCAAAACTAAGCTACCAAGCTTTAAAGAAAATATGTACTCATCCATAGCATTGACTATGGAGCTATGGGGAAAACAAAGAAGTCTGTTTAGTCACTAAAACTTTAGATACCTCAGTTTGGAAATGTTTGTCCTATCCCGAGATTTATGAATTTGCAAAATAACCGTATTATGAGGGCTGTAGAAGGAATTATCAGACAGTGATGTGATGCTGCATTATAAGACTCTCACCTCGACAGCACTGCTAGTCTTCACATTATATATGCGAGTTTAGAGTGCAATTTCTTGATAAGGAAGACGCTGAAAAGAGAGAGAGAGAAGACCTGACCCTTTCCTAACCTCTCCTATTACAGTCCACCATGGGGATAAGGTTTTTTTCTGGAAAACTGAATACAGGAATTCAGTCTGAAACTACAAAATAATTATCTGGTTTTGGATGGCCACCTCTTTTAAATAAAATACATTCAGAAAGTCTCTAGACTGTATGTCAGCAACTTGTCATCCAAATAGAAACTGACCTGCAAATTTTTCAAGCTGATAACTAAGAAATTTTCTGCAATTATGTTGGTTGTTATCTCAGTATATATTTCAGTTTGATTGCATTTGAAATTCCTTCAGATATATATTCTGTGTGCATCAGGTCCTCGTCTTTGCTATCACAAATATTATGAAAAAGACATTTGAAGCCTGAATAATTACATTTTGTGTGAAAGAAAATGTAAATGAGATTTTTGTAAGCTCATTTTAAAAGCAACAGTTCACACACATTATGCTGGATGGCAGTCTGACTCATTCAAGAAAGAAGACGAATAACATGTCTCACACAAGTAGTTATAATAAAACAACTGTATGAATTTTTGAATTGGGTACACTTAACAAGAGATAAGCCATCATTCATTACCAATTCAGTTCATAATTTTCATTGATATTTTCTGTTATTATTTACCCATTTTTCAAAATTATCTGGTAATATTATTTGCAATTATGAGACCATCAATGAGCAGATTATTTTCCAGCATGGAAAACATGTAAAAACTTCTTCAGATAAGCATATTTAGGTATTTCACCATCTCTTAAAAAAATCCATGAAAAGAAAGAGGGCAATCATTACAAACATCACAAAACAATTTCTTTAAAAATTCAAAGTTAGAATGCAGTATTGAATTCAGTATTGTTTCATTTTATCCTGACTTCTCATTTGTTTATATTATTTGCTGGGTTATATCTACACTACTGAAACAAAATATTTCAATTTTTTTTTTTTTTAAATTGCCTGTCTATGAAACGTTTTGAAAGTCAGCTTTTCCATTTGGTTGAAGACAACTATTATTTTCAAAATGTGAGAACTTCCAGGCAAGTAAAATCTCTGTTTTCCTACCAAAGCTAGAAATGAAGCCTAGTGTTCACAACAGTATAAGATGCTAATTTTTTTTCTGCTCATCCTTCCATGATCTCATGACCAGGAACTGGTCAGTGGCTCCGTATAAGCAAAAATCCCTTCAGCTGACAGTAAATACCTCCAAATCAGGAGAAACCACCTGAGGCTGGGCAAGGGTCTATACAGCATTTTCTCCACTGCACACACAAATAGTTGACATGACTGATTTCCTCAGCATCTTCAAAGCTGAAGGAATGATTTTTAGGGACAAAAGGAAGTCTTCCAACATATAGATAAAGATGATAGCCTTAATGAAAATCAAGCCAGTAACATGCTCATGTAAATTAAGATGGCAAAGTCAGATGATCTTTTGAGAAAAAAGAGAAAAAAACTGTTAGTATGATTATCTCCAATTACCTTGGTCGGATACACAGCTGGCATGTAATATTGATAAGGCTGTGACCTGTTTGGCAAACACAAGACCATTCCCTTTGTTCAAAGGAAAGAGTGCCAATAATACTTCTCGTAAATACTTTGCTACCTGCTTGCAAGAAACTATTTTAGGATGTATTAGAAGACTTTTTTAGAAAAGATCGAGAACCTACCCTTAAACGTCCTGCTAACAAAGTGGAACTCAAGTGAGAAATGTATGAGAAAATCTCTCATTTGAATTCAGTTATTTCAGACTGAAATTAAATGTCTTTTTTCCAGCCTAAATGTATATATATATGATTCTTTGCCATATATATTATGTGTGTCATACTTTTTCCCAAACTCCTTTACCTCTTTTCTTTCCTAATTGTTGACTCTTCTCTAAGTTCCATGGTCTCTCTCGTTTCAGGAACATGAGAAGTGTCAACATTAAGGTGAAATGTTTTTATGCCATGTATTTGAATTAACAAAGAGCATACAAGTAGCTGTTTGTTGGCTGTATGGACTAATGACTGGAACACCCTGGACACAGTCTATAAATAATAAATAATTTATAGACAATAAAACATTATTAAGACAAAGAACTTCCATAGGTGTTTTAGAATGTTTTTGGAAATTTGGAGGGGAAGGGAAAAAGAAATGTCTGATATAACAACTTCATTGCCAAATAATGTATTTATTTATTTTGAGATGATGAACATATTATGAATAATTAACTTTAGAGGTATTACTAATATATTTGTGAAAAAGTAAGCATAAATTCACAATATTGAATAATGACAAATATACCTACTGTTAAAGACATAACTATGTTACCGTCTCAGACACATACTTTCGTTTTAATGACATATTCCTGAAGATATAAGAATAAAAATGTGACAGAAAATGAATTGATATCCCTGACTTTCAGACAAAAAGAAATGTTTATACAGATGATATGCAGAAGTAAGTAAGATCACATTATAATGCAAATATAGAAGAAATTTTTGTTTATAGAGAAAAAGTTTGGAAAATGTGTGTGATAGACATTATAGTTCAAAATAAAATTGAGTGTCAAAATTAAGTAGTTCTTTCTGCCTGCGGAATGTGCATATACACACACACACACACACACCCCCCTGGAAATAAATATACATACTTATGTGTGTCTATAAATATACATACACATATATACTTGGAAATAAAGTAGCATCATGTTCAATATTTTTGGTAGTAATAAGTATTTTAAAGGACTCTAATGCAGCATAAGTAATATGGTCAGAATTTCCTTGAAATATCTTTTAACTGTATATTCCAAGAGATAAATATCACAAAGCTTTTTTTTTTCCATTTTCCCCTAGCATTTCTAGTTATACCTCACCAAGATCTTGTAAACATATTTTTTTCCTCTTTGTTTTTTTTCTGGAATCCCTCAGACCTCTAATCATTTTTTATGTATTCCATTCCTATTTCTGCCACCAGAGTACTGCGTATCAGCTGTCAAGTTTCTCTTCCTTGAAAGTGTTTACACTATGTCTTATCGGCAATGGCAGGAATATTGTTAAAAAATAGAAGAAAGTAATAAATTCACTGAAGTAATTTATATGCTGCTTTTTCTATTTGAAAAAAATCCCCTAACAGAACTTGATTTCTGAAACTACGTCAGTTGTTTTAGTGGTTTGCTCATGTACCCTATGGATTTTGGCATTCCATAGTCTTAGACGAATAATTGTTCACTATTTGTTTTGTAGGCAATTTTTGATCCCAAGTTATGCATGAGAGATAAAAAAAGGGATTGCAAAGAACTTGTTTCACAAGTTATGGCAGCCTTGTGCAAAATACAGAAAGTTAGGGTCTAACAACAGCTGAAGGCAGTTTCTGAGCATCTATAGGTTTTCCTGTGAATCCTGCAATTTTCCTGACACTTTCACCTCCAGGTTACACTAAAGAGACAAGGTAACAGTGATTCCAGGCTTCATTCCTGTCCAAAATTAATACATGATAAGAAAATGTGCTATTAGGTGGAGTTCAGGCCTTTTGTGATACTTAGAAGGCGTGTTTGCCTCAAAACAGGAGTGAATAATTTGGCCTCCAAAGCTTAGTAGGACAATGTATTCCTTGTTCGTAAAAATAACACAATTACAGTCAGAATTAATGACTCAGTTTAATTTTTTTTCATTCATTTACTTCTCTTTCCTAAATTTTCTTCCCTTTCTCCTAACTGTTAGATACCATGATAGTTCAACCCCGTTATAAAACAAATGAGAGTATCATGCCCTCTTTCTCCAGCTCATGGATTAATTTCTGTGTCCTCTCTTGTTTCAGCAATGCTGCCTGTCTAATCACGAGCGAGTCATTTCAGACAGACTGGCAGAAAACAAACTCTGCAAAGAGAAAAGCCGGAATGCCCGACCATGGGAGACACAGGGCGATGGCACTGCCGTGCCAACTTGGCTCAGAGCATGGTGCTGTGGAAACAACACAAAAGTGAAGGTTGGAGGTATTTTTGCTAATACACACAAACATTTTAAAGGAATTGTAATTGGTAAAAAGAAGTCTTGACTTTTTTTTTTTTTTTTGAAACAAAGCTTTATCCAAACTTTATCCCAAGTAAAAGGGGAGATTAAAAAGTTGTGCTTCATTCCAAGTTCATGTATTTCACTTTTCCTTTTTCTTTTTACTCACTGGCAATACAATAACCCATGCAGAAGTTGTGACAGAAAGTTCTGAGCAGCTTTCTGAAGAATTAACTGCAATCTACTGAATTAGCAAGAGCGTAAATTGCTCACAAAATTGAGTAGAGTACACTGATGCTTTATTTAGAGAAGTTAACTTGTTTTTTTTTTTCCCAAGTTCTCTCAGCAACTACCCAATCTTGGTTATTTAATATCACTGCCAAAAAAACCCTGAAAACAACTCGATATGTAGCTTAGTCACAGAGCATTCCTTCTACACAATAACCACTTAGAAGCAATGATAAATTACTTCTTCCTCATATTTTATGGACAGATAACTGATACGGAGGAAATAGTGAATGACAACAACGGAAAGTACTTGTAGCTAGGAGAGGTTGAAAAGAAAAGGATGCTGTCTATGCAAGAGGATTTTTCATGTCATTCCCTGTATTTGCTGAAGAAAATCACCATAAAAGCATGACTGAAATCAGAGAAGGACCATGCTTTTTGTGGAGAGGAGGGAGGAATTTGTAACTACAGTATCTTGGGATTGAGATCTCGGTAAGAAAAAGATCAGGAATAGATCTATAGTCATCAAGTAAACATTGAAAATGTTTGCCATGGCTACTCAATTAAAAAATACTGCTATGATTTATCAACAAATATATGTTATCTAGAATAAAGACTACCTAAAAGATCTTGAAAAACAGTTCTCAGTATGATACTCATGTTCAGAAAGGGAGTTTGTCCTTGGCTCAATCATGGATTGACACGATCCATCTACCACACTCCTGCTATTAATGTTTCTGTCAGTGACCTGAGGGAAGGCATGAAATCACTAATGAAAATTGCAAGTTCAAAAAAAAAAAAGGCAGGAAATGCTAAATAATAAGGACCGAGTAATTTGCTTGAACTACTGAGTTAAACATTCTAAAGAGATTGTTTTAAGGCAGTCGAAAGTAAAGTTACGTATTATCTCAGAAAAAAAAATCCGCACCCCCAAAGGCAGCCAAACCCAGAGAACGAGGACCAACTCCTAACAGCCGGGTCAGCACAGAAGGGTGACAGCAGACTGGCAGCTCCGGGTGAGCTTCTAGTACCCGGTTTCGTCAAACGGGCTGTTAAGGCCCCTGGATAGATGAACAGGTTGTAGCGGGCAGAAGTAAAGCACGATGATAAAAGTTTAAAACCCGGTGTGCCCGCCATTTCGGCCACGCCACCGAGGCGAAGGCCTCAGCGCGGGCGGGGACAGGAGCGGCGGCGGCAGTTTAAAACCCGGCGTGCCCGCCATTTCGGTGAAGGGCTCCGGAGCGGAGGACCGCGCTGGGGGAACCCTCCCTGAGGCGGCAAAGGGCGAAGGCGAAAGCGCAGGGAGAGGGAGGGTGCCCCAGCCCGCCGCCCCCCCGCCCCGACCGGCAGCGCGAGCTCCCGACGAGCGGCAGCTCGCACTCAGCGCGGGCGGGGACAGGGGCGGCGGCGGCAGTTTAAAACCCGGCGTGCCCGCCATTTCGGTGAAGGGCTCCGGAGTGGAGGATTGCGCTGGGGGAGCCCTTACTAAAAGGGCAAAACCGCGAAGGCGAAAGCGTAGGGAGAGGGAGGGTGCCCCAGGCCGCCCGCGCCCCAAGCCGGCCGAGCGAGCTCCTGACGAGCGGCAGCTCGGACTGGGGGGGGGCGGGAGGGGGACACACGAGCGGCGGCGGCCTCAGCGCCTCACGTACCAGAGCAGCCCCAGGGAGCGCGAGCGACCCGGAGCGCGGCAGTTCGCGCAGGGAGGCGGGCGGGGCGCAGTCCTCCTTCTTGGCTCCAGAGGGTCTCTCGGCGAGTGGCCATCGCCCTCCCAGGAGAGGCCCAGCTATGGTCTCCACTCGGCCGAAAGCCATTGCCAGAAGGAATGTGGTGACCCAGACGAGCTCCCGCCCAGGCGCGCGGCTGTCCAGGCCTCTGGCTGCAGGGAGCGCCTGAGGCTGTCGCTTGTGCCAGAGGCCGGGAGAGACAACACCTGTGTGCGGTGTGACCAGGTGAAGGATCTGCTCAGCCTGGTGGCAGAGCTGAAAGAGGAGGTGGAGAGGCTGAGGAGTATCAGGGCGTGCGAGAGGGAGATAGGCTGGTGGAGCCACACTCTACCATCCCTGAGGCAAAGGCAGCTGATGGAGGCTCCACGAGAAGCAGAGGATCCCTTACCCTCCTGCCGCCGGGCAGAAGGAGGGGACCTAAGAGGCGAAGGGGAATGGAAACAGGTCCCTGCTTACGGCAGCAGGTGAATCCCCTCCCGGCCTCCCTCACCTTCCCAGCTGCCCCTGCACAACAGATACGGGGCTCTGGAACTTGAGGGCCAGGCTAACAAGGATATGGATGAACGTCCATCCAGGGCGCCTAGGGCGAGACAGTCTGCCCCACGCCATCACAACCAGCTCTACTAAGACAAAAAGGAGGGTAATTGTCATAGGCGATTCCCTCCTGAGGGGAACAGAGGGCCCAATGTGCCGACCAGACCCAACCCACAGGGAAGCCAGCTGCCTCCCTGGGGCCCGGGGAGAGAGGTCACTAGGAAACTCCCTGGTCTGGTGCGGCCCACTGATTACTACCCGCTGTTGGTTTGGCAGCGACGAGGTTGCGCAAAGAAGCCTAAAAGTGATCAAGAGGGACTTCAGAGCGCTGGGGTGACTGGTTGAAGGATCAGGAGCACAGGAAGTGTTTTCCACAATCCCTTCAGTGGCAGAGAGGAACACTGAAAGGAACAGGAAAACACATCTGGTTAACACATGGTTTAGAGGCTGGTGCCGTCGGTGGAATTTTGGGGTTTTTGACCACAGGGCAGTTTACACGGCACCGGGCCTGGTGGCAGCAGATGGAGTTCAACTATCCCCAAAGGGGAAAAGGGTTCTCGCTTATGAGATGTCAAGCTTCATAAAAAAAAAAAAAAAAAAAAAAAGGCAAAAAAAAAAAAAAGCAATGGAACAGTCTGCCCAGGGAGGTGGTGGAGTCACCATCACTGGAGGGGTTCAAAAAACGTGTGGACGAGGCATTGTGGGACATGGTTTAGTGGGCACGGTGGGGTTGGGTTGGTGGTTGGACTTCATGATCTTGCAGGTCTTTCCAACCTTAATGATTCTATGATTCTGTGATATATGTGATACATGTGATACATGGGATGAAAACCAGAAAGTGTTACGTATTCAGATTCTCACATATTTAGAAGATCTTAAAAAAGTTAAAAGGGTGGAGACAAGAACCTCAGAAATTACATAAGGATTACAGAAATGGTTTACAGTGAGAAATTAAAAAAATTCCATCTGTTTGTCTTATCAAAACGAAGCCAAAGAGATGACTTGATGACAGTGTAGAAGTACTTTTTGATTAGTGACAGAATGAAAGCACCTTTTTACCCACCTTTTTCATTCAGTCATCATTCATTCATGCATATGTACATCCTCTGCATTTGCAGTTTCTTGCACAGCCTTGGCAATCATCACCCCTGCTAATAATCCACAGGGCAGATATAAAAAATTGTTGAAGAATCACGAAGAGAAATGTTTGTCGTTTGGATATTCCTTTATCACTAGTCAGTTAATGCTGCTGTTCCTTGGCCTCAGAAAAAGTTTGAGTTAGGCAGGGACAGTTTCAATGGCAACCTGGAAAGGGTGAGGAATTAATGACATATGGGTAAAATGAATTTATATTTCTATTTTTAAAATTGTCCATTAGAATGTTTCAAGAAACTGTTTAATCAATAGCAACACAGTGATCAGGATTTAAAATCACTTATAGCAAATGACTAAAAATGCTAATTTCTGATTGTCACAAGCAGTCATTTCAGAACTACTGTAAACTATTCTGTCTCAGATCGATTTAGATTTATAACTGCACAAGCGTAATAGTCTGCCGTCATGCTGATGCTAATACCTGTGTAGTTACTCAGCAGTTCTAAGCTGGTACTGAAATGTGGAAGCTTTTTCTGAGGCCTTCTTTTTGGTCTTTTTGAGTTGCTAATATATATCTAAAAAACTATGATAGAATTAATATTCAGTCAAGACTTGCTAGACAGATACTTTATTCTATACTTCACTGTCATTTCTCTGAATCCTGCCTATAAATTTGATGGGTTTGCTTAGGAGATTTTAGAGCTACGTCTAGATTTTTGAAAACACCATCTGTCTCATACTCAGTTTGAAACACAGCTTCGTAAAGTGTGTAGGCTAAATTATCTCCTGTTTTGCCATTTGTAATCTGCCTCTGCACAGAATGTATAAGATTTTGCCGGGGGTAGAACAGCTGTATTTTATGTCTACTTTCCATTTGCTCTTTGCAAATGAGTTTAATTGTTCAAGGTGTAAAGTAGTAGAGAAACTATATGTGGCCTAGCTAGGAATCCTAGTGGAATTAATTTGTGTACCTCACTGTTTCCTCCAGTACTCCCCCAAGATGTACTTCCGTGGTGAAAACTTGACTAGCTGAACTGTTTCAAAGAATGGAACAGTTGTGACATCTTAGTATCTGACTTGCCTGTGCTCTCATTGCAGTAAGCAGCAACATTTCTATTCATTTTCCTGAAACACAGAAGCCATGTGAGTGGATTGAATCAGTTTCCCAGGTAGCCAAGAGCTCTGACCCCGGTGCAAAGCACCACCGTGTTTCAGAGTAATGTTCAAAAGACCCTGGAAGAAGCGGTTATGGAATTTCTGCTCGTTCATGTTGGCTTACGTCCCACAGCATGACAAAAATGTAGAGCTTGTCAACAGTTCTTTATCCCAAAGTTTAAGTTCTGTAATTTTGGAACTTCTCATTTTTTCAATATAGGAAGAAAAATGAACATCATATGGAAGATCAGAGCAGCAGACTGCAGCCTTTTAAAGACAAATGGAGAACGTGCCGGTTGCATTCTGATTTCATTCAGTGATCTGCAATCCATAAAATGTAAGTCTTCAGTAAGATCCTTAGTACAACACTAGGTACAGATGGGCAGTAATAAGAAAGTAGCTCCCAAGTTGGTAGTCAGATCACCTCGGCATAATCTAGGCCATGATGTGATAAGCACCTTTTAGAGATATTTTAAATAGAAGCTGGGCGAGACCCAGCAATGCCCGGCGGAGGTAATTTATGACTTGACTGAAAGATCTTGCAAGAGAGGAATGAGTTTTCTTCACGCAGATAACCCAGCGCTTCACCTCCTAAAGAACAAAAATATTTGCAAAGAAAAGGGGAAAAGTCCTCAAAAAGGGAAAAGCCCTGTGATTTGTACCATACTCCTTTACATACTCCTTCATCCACCTGACAAGTGCTAACACGCTTGAAGCACAGGGATTGTGTGAAGCACCAGTTAGGGATTTCACTGTTAAAGGTAGCACCTCGTGGAAGAAATAAGGCTGTTGGTGCTTAGCCAATGCATTCACCGGACTTTGGCAGCATTAGCAAAATTATATAGAAGGGCTGTCATCTGAAATGATATCAGTGGTGATAAGCCAAAAAAGTGAAGGAAAGGAAAAATGACTGATACAAAAAGAGACATTTCAACTGCAATAATTAACTAGCATTCTTTTATTAGAGAAAAATGGGCACAGCAAAATAACAGCTATTCAGATAACTCTTAACAAAAGCTGAAGTAGCTAGTTGGAACAAACTCCATTTAAATTTAAGGGTGAATCAGCAATGAATAGAGAGACATGAGATAATCCACAACAGCTTGATTTAGATAAGTATCCCAAACTTCGCCTGAATGTCTCAGCAGCTTGGTTAAATTGGCATGGGGTTCTCATAATTGCATGATTTCTCCTAAGAGGTGTGTATTTGTCTGCTCAAGTAGTCACAGCAGCCCTTCAGAGATAATTTTGATAGGACTCTTGTACATGTTTTGGACAGTAAAGATCCAATTCTTACTTCATACTGTTGGAAATGACAAGTAACCTTCTTGAATCTGCCCGTTTTACTGATGTCAAACTTGCAGGAGAACAGGTTGGACACCAGGAAATAAAATTAAACACACAATCAAAAGAATAAGTATCCGGCAACATCGGGATGTCCATTGCTGATCTAGAATTAAATAAGATACAGTTCTGCAAAGTACTTCTGTTGAATAGCTTTTTTCAGTGACGTGTGACATTCAGTAAGCAAATGTTCTGTGAACTAATGGCATTTTACAAGATTTATTTCTAAATGTGTATTTCGACTTTTTTTTTTTTTTTTAATGGTCCATCTAGGTGAATTTATTTTGCAATTAGATTCCATTTAACATCATACTGCCAACAACTGCCTGTAAAGGAAGCAAGCCTAAATTTACAAGTGCAACCCCCTACTGTAACAACATAAACACAAGGGTAGCATCCAACCTATAACCTTAGGAAGACTGTAAACAGAACCTCACCACAGCTAATCTGCCACAGTCAAAAGACTGAATGAACAGACGGGCTTCCCACAGCCCCACAGAGGTTAGCACAGTCTGACGCTGTTGTGGGGATTTGGGAAGGCTGGCTACTGGCAACACTTTACCACAAAATCTCACATGGAAAGCATTCTGGCAGAAAGGAGAAATGTCAGATTGCCTAAGATCACCAGAACGCTGGTGAGTAGTAACTGAGGTGGGCATACCCAGAGCTGGCCCTTAAGCCTGCAACTGGGCATTAAGGTTTGTTGCTGAAATACAGTTTCTGTTAAGAGAAACTTCTGTTGTAATATTTCCTGTTTCCAACTGTTGCACTTCTGATATCCTTGCAATGTAATTATCACTCTCACCGCAGTGTTTATTCCCAAACTTTGGAAAATGGAGAGCTAGCCCTTTAAAGGGACCTTTCATCCCAGGGATCCCATGTGTGAAGATGGGCACAACTGAAACGTTGAAAGTCAGTTTTCCCTTTGCCAGCATTGTCTGGAGCTGGATGAGGCATGATATTCCATGGAAAGTCTTCAGCATTATCGCAAAACTGAGAATTTTGACATTTGACCCCAAGTCATGCCCCTACACACCTGAACACTTTCAGTAGCAAGCTGCTGGAGAAGATTTCATTTGGACTTGTTCAATTTTGGACTGTACTTGGTCCTGGTGAGGCCGCACCTCGAATACTGTGTTCAGTTCTGGGCCCCTCACTACAAGAAGGACATTGAGGTGCTGGAGCGTGTCCAGAGAAAGGCGACGGAGCTGGTGAGGGGTCTGGAGCACAAGTCTGATGAGGAGCGGCTGGGGGAACTGGGGTTGTTCAGTCTGGAGAAGAGGATGCTGAGGGGAGACCTCATCGCTCTCTACAACTACCTGAAAGGGGGTTGTAGTGAGGTGGGTGTTGGTCTCTTCTCCCAAGTGACTAGCGACAGGACAAGAGGGAATGGCCTCAAGTTGCACCAGGGGAGGTTCAGGCTGGATATTAGGAAAAATGTCTTTCCTGAGAGAGTGGTGAAGCATTGGAAGAGGCTGCCCAGGGAGGTGGTGGAGTCACCATCCCTGGAGGGGTTCAAGGAACATGTGGACGTGGCGCTGCGGGACATGGTTTAGTGGGCATGGTGGGGTTGGGTTGGTGGTTGGACTTGATGATCTTACAGGTCTTTTCCAACCTTAATGATGCTGTGATTAGGCACATTTTCTACTGGGACTGGTCCACTGACACAGAAGAGTCAGAAATTGCTTTAATGATATCCTATGTGTCCGGCAATCATATGGTAGAGGGAAGAATCAAGCCCACAAGCCAACAAATATATAATTTTAAGATCTATCTCCAGTAGGGCATGCAGAAACTTACATGAAGTAAGAGCAATAAGGGAATAATTGTGAAAATATTGCCCTACATATTAAATACAAGGTCACACAGCAAGTCAATAGCAAAGGCAGGCAGGCAAAACTCTTGTTTCTCACTGCATGTTCAGTCCACTTGGCAATGATCCAGCTGTGCGTGACACAAACCATAAGGCCTTCAGAGGTTAAAATGCAAATTCAGTTCAGATGCCAGAAATTTTTTATATATATGTGTGTGTGTGTATATATATATATGGGATGATCTCTTTCCTACTTAAGCCTTTCCATGATCTTAGAGACAGAAAGCTCTGTAAGGCGATTATTCCCCAGTGAAGAATAGTCTCCCAGTAATTTGGTTACAGCATAACAGTGTGTGATCAAATTTAGAAAAGAAAAAAAAAACAACTTAGCATATTTTTTTAAAATGCATTAGTGAAAGGTCTTCATTCCCCTGCCTTCAAACGATTACTATCTGACCCTTTCATATTGTGGTCAAGAATTTCTGATGGATTATGGCACTTAAATAAAGAAGAAGCTTGCCTTAGGCAGAATTGTGAAACTCTGCATGCTGTCTTTCGGCTTCTTACAGATTCCCAACAATTAAAGCTGGAAGAACATCCAGGACTGTGGTCCATTTTGTCCATTATCGCTCAGAAAGAAGACTCCCTGCAGACTAATTTTCACAGGTCTGTTACACAGCCAATCTAAATGACAACTTACATGATGATAATGCTATAAAATATTTGTAGGTATAAACCATTCAGTATGTTTGAATAAACTGGTCATCTAAATTATTGTCTACCCATCCTTTAGGAGAGTAAAATCCCTCCCTCAGAGCTGAAAGAGAGCTTCTAATGGCTTAGGCCAGCAACACTCTCTGTTTCCTGTAGTCTTTGCTTCATTGCACAGTCCTGTCTATAGGAGTTCCCTGGCCAGGAAAGAGTCAAGTAAAAGAAACCCGCCAAATATCAAGACCTCAAATCTTGCACTTCCTGCTGATCATTTATCTTTCTTCCGTAGGAGGGAAGTGCTGGCAGCCTCTAGTGTTTTCCTCATGGAATTTATAACTATCATTTCTAGGACTTTGAACTGCACAGGGATCAATACAGTTATAGGCAAGAAAAATGTGCAGTCCCCAAACTGGAAATCCCCCACAGTTAATGGAAGATGCTTTTTACAACTAAAATAAAGACAGGGAGGAAACCCATTTATATCACACACATTCCTTTACTATGGCTTTGAGTAAGATGTAATACAGAAATTGTGGGGGGAAAAAAGACAGCATTCTTTCAATGCTGCCTTCTAATTTCATTGTATTATATTGAAATATTTAAGTATATTTATTCTAATAATTTTTCAGATTCTGTAACAAAGTGTAACATTCAAAGAGATAATGCAAATTATTAAAAACCATGTTTAACAAACAGTTAACTTTGCAGACTGATAAATAAAACAAAGATTCCAACCCAGCAAAAATATTTCCTAGAGACAGTAGGACCAGTGAGGAGTGTAAACGCTGTGCCCAGAACTAGCAGTTTACAGATCTGGGTGAAGTCACAGTAGATGTCTGACATCAATGCTGAATTAGTCGCATTACATATTCTGAACATCTTTGAGGTACACATATAAATCATAATATGTTAGGTTCTGCTGTACCCACAAACTGAAAACAGAGCATTTGAACAGTTCATCATATAGAGAAAGACGTCTTCCTTGGTTTATTTTCTTGCTTCTAAGAATGTAAAAATGCATCTTTAAGTCCTTTTTTGCTATTAATGGAATTACACTCCTCACAACATATGTAAAGGCAAAATAAATGCCAATCAGTACAAAGCCCTAAAGCTCTGTCTTCTTGCTAGTGATCTGATCAGTTATAAACTGAGAGCAAGCACATCTCTCTTTAAAACAAGGTGAAAAAAAACATTATTGCAGCTACAACATGTAAAAGATTTCAAATAAGTTTCTGGTCCTGTACTGGCTCCGAGTTCCACTGAAAATCTCTTTAACTATATTTTCAATGATTTTGATCCATGAAGTCTATCATAAATAGACCCAGCAAAGTCATTTTCATATGAAAGTGTTTAGATGTGATTAACTTTTAAGATGGGTCTCTGTAAGTGCAAAGCTTTCCAGTTACCAGAATTTTCTACAGCACACAATCCACATTTCCAAAGATTTATTTATTTTAAATTCTTTTTTCCTTCTTCCTAGATGGTTAAGTCTTTTTCCCTAAAAGCTACTTAAAAGTCAAACTTAAAATTGTCAAAGTTCTGTCCTTTTAGTGATGCTTTTTCTTTCTGGTATACCGTATCAACAGCACATTGGGAACAATTCAGATTGCTCTGGAACACAGAAATCATTTTGTCATTAAGGACAACCTAGAGCAACTGTACTAGGTTTTTTTAGAAATTAAAAAAAGAGTCAAAAAATCTTTCCCTAAACCCAAGATTTGGTCCTGAAGAATTCAAAGGTGTCTTTCTAACGTGATTACTTGTGTTAATTATATTGGAATCACTCAATTTTCTTCTGGTTTCTATAATTATAACATTAAGAAATTAATTATAGAGATTGGCGTATGCAATGTGATCTTAATTACAATGTGTTTAGAAATATGTTGCTAGATATTTCGCATTTATAACAATTAGCAAATTTTATCTTCACTGAAGACCTCCCCAGACCGGCACTTTCATCCTCTGCTCACCACTGAATCACATTTCTTTCTGAATTTCACCTTTTCTATCCAGTCCCACACTGTCTCTCGGCAACGCCAAGCAGCATTTCTCAGCCCAGAAACCCTCCCTTTCCAGGGATCTGAATTTAAAGAAAAGCAGGGCTCTGATTCAGTAAAGCTAACATCAGGTAGAACTACAGAAAAATGCTGATATTTACACTGTCTCTACCCTTCACTTTTAATGAGGGAGTGCTCCCAGGGTAAAGCCTGTGACAAGCCTTTGTGGACACCTACGGAGCAGGAGTTATTTTCACTTGTCTCGTATGACAGATGAGAAGGTGTTACTCCTTCCCACGGCAGGGCACCCACTGTTAATTGTCTAGCTTGTTAGGATGCAGCTGAAGGCTACATTTTTTTCTAAAAGCAAACTTCCTTCTCCTCAAGCCTCCCTTCTCCACCAAGCCTTTCCATAACAAAGCAGCCTCCATCACTCCTGCCAGCCCTGGTGCTCTGCTACAACTGCCTCTGCACTGGGCACAGGGGACCCCTTCCTTTGTTGCACAAAGAGCTTGGGGACTGCTTTTGCAATGACTACTCTAAAACCTTGCCGCCTGGCCTGTTTGACATTTACATGCACTATTCATGGAATAAAGCGTGGTTTAAATGTGCAGAGAAATATCCTTCTTCTCCCAAAAATACATGCATGGACAAATGCATATGTCATTAACGTCTATACAAGGAAAAAAGGAAGATCTGCTTTTGGGAGGAGGAAATCTACCCAGGAGATGCATAGGTGCTCCCTACTCCCCTTGAGTGTGGATGAGCCAGAAGGGGAGAGAATTATCGCTGAATTTTAATAAATATTTTCTCCTCTGCACTGTTACACCTCCTCTGAGGGGGACAAAGGGGACATCTATGATCTATCAAGGTTCTTTCTTCTGGTGCCTCGTCCAACACCAATATCTGCATGTGCTTATCTGAGAAGCACGGGAAAACAAAGGTACTTCAGGAATTACAGTTTGCCGGAGGCTGAATGAAAGCATGTGGCACCAGTGTGAATGACCCTTACAGCCAATACGTATTTTTGGGTAGTTGAACTCTTTCAAGCTGTTCCTCAGGTTTGAGAAAAGAATGGCCAGAAACAATTCTTTTAGTGAAGTTGGGAAGTCCTGCATTACTTGAAGGGAGGGAAAAGAGCTCCAAACCTTGAATAATAAGCTTGAAAAGGAAATAGTACAGAAAAGCCTTCACTTTTAGTACCTCAAGTTATTTTTTGTTTATTTATCAAAAACTAATAAACTGAACTTTTTATTTTTTCCAAAACTTTTGCATAGCATACTTTAGCCAGAGATCTCTAATCTGAAGTTATAAACAACAGATACCGCAGTTGTTATCTGCTCCACTCAGGTAATGACTTATTCTTTTCTCAGTCTCCTCAAGTAAATTCAGTTCCCTGACCTGGGCTGCAGCCTCCAGGTTTGCCCCAGCAATTAGGGAGCTATAAAAAGACTTTCATTTTCAAAACTGGTTTCACTTAGTAGTTAGTCATTACCAAGTCAAGTTAGAAACCCTTTTAGAGAGAGAGCCGGCAGACCTTTTGCTGCTAGGCTGACTGTCCACTTGCAGAGAAGAAAGAAGTATCTCATCTCCTTATACTCCTCAGGTGGTAAGTTACCACTGACAGGATGTGAAGAGATGAATCTCTCCTTTCCTGATCTTTGGCTTTATTCAGGATACAGACTAAGAAGAAGAGGTACAGCATAACCTCTGTAAATCATACACAAGTCCCTTCAAAAAAGTCAAGAAACCCAATGTGAAGGGGGTAAAAATTGGGAGGATGGAGGGGGGTCCTGCTGATTCCTCAGAGGACCGGGCTAAGTGGTGGCAAGGTTATGGTGACACAGCACAGCATGTGCTCATGTACTTTCACATTAATAATAGAAGAAAGTCATTGTGTATGTGTGAGGCAGGCCTGGTATTAGTGATGTGTTTCTCTTCAAAACGATTTCAGTTTAATTGTTAAACTTAGGTCTGAGAGCTGCTTTTTTTTCCCATAACTGCTTGTGTTCACATAACCAATCTTTAAATAAAGCTTATTGTTAACTTTAAGAATCTGGAGGGTTATTTAAGTCATTAAATTCTGTACAAAAGTTTAATCGATTTCTAAATAATAAATCAACTCTGTGTGCTCTTAATAATCTTGGTGTAACACATTTCAATCCAGAAGCACTACAGAGTATTTATCTTTAATGAATAATAAATGAGACATTGGTATTGACTGAACAAATGATTAAATATTCCATCAGTAACAGAACATGGAAATAATTTTTAATTATTAATAAGCTACAGATTTTGCTTGTCAAGTGCTGTCATCTTTTTACATGAATGACTTCTTTTCTTCACTGTCATCATAGGGCAGATGAATACAAAAGACAATTAAGGCTAATATTGGACACTTAGTAGATAAAGGTTTTACCACCTTCTCTGAGAAAGAAGAGTTGTTTCACAAGCTACTAGGGGTCTTACAACCTCTCTCTTTCAGTGGGGTCTTCAGTTCTGAAATTCTGCTCAAATACATATTCATATTTGTTAGAAAAAGACAGACATGGGGAATCATGAAAACTGATGGTCAGCTGGCCAGTCTGAGAGAAAGATTGAGCTGCTAGGTTTCTTCTGCAGCTTTTGCACTGGCTGCAGTTCTGGTTCCCTAGGAAGTTTTTCACAGTAAGATTTCACGACAAGTTCTGAAATTGCCTGAAGTAAGGCCGCCACCAAAAATGCCCCTGGAAAAGGATTTTTTTCCTGTACTGGCTACCCTGGCACCTCCAAGTCCAAAATCCACACCGACACTAGTACAGCCCTTCCTTTTCTCCCAAAGAGAAGGTTTTTCCATTTAGGCAAGAAAAAGAGCTGTGGCACGCTCTAGCCAGGACCAACAGCTCCAGCTGTGGATGACCAAAGGCCCAGCACTATGACCCGTGCCACAACACCCAGCTGTCCCTCAATGCAGGTGGGTCCGTAACGGGCCATGGCAAATCTTCACTTCGAGTAAAGAAAGATTTGGTATGTGGCAGTATGGTCTATTCATAACTTGCTGTCACTTTCTCTCAGTTATAACAAGTAATGAATACTTCACATTTGTTCCTTTGTATCACGCTACAGAGTGTCGTGTAGCACAATCTGAGAGTTGTGTGAAAATCACCATCTGAAATGAGATTATTCTGACACCCCCAGTCTAGAGCAACCTTTTGTGTTCAGCTGTAACTGGTAAGAGTGCTGTAACTGGTAACTGCCCAGTGTACTGGAGAGTAGTCTTAAAGTGGTCAGAATTCAAGCCTGTACAAAGCAGCTACTCCTTGCCTATGTACATACTTGCTCGAATACCTTTGAATTGTCTTCTGACTTTGCGACTGAACAAGTTTCCTCCCATTAGATTTGAAGGGCATAACCACTAAGCTAGAATTAACTGGATCTTATTTTACCTTGTGAATTATTGAATTTTCTATCCAAGTCTCAAACACAAAATCTTTATTAGAAGTGGTGAAAGTGTTTTCTTTTTCCCCTAGAAAATAGGTTTTTGTTAAAAAAGAAAATCTTTAACATGAATATGTCAATTTGAGTGGCATTTTCTTAAGGAAAAGTGAAAAAGGCTTCTTCATAAGGGAAATTGCTTCATTCTAATCTTTTTGGAACAGGGTATTTCTCTTTTATTTTAACACTGAAGTGACCTTTCATTTTAAAGTTTATATTAATAGAAGTAAAAGAAAACAAATTTTATCATTACAAATTTCTTTCAAATTGAAATATTTTATTAACAACATCATTCCTTACAATTAGTAATTGGAGACAGATTACCAAGAGAGAAAATAACTGTATCACATATTTTCAGCACTCTGTTCTAGGTATAATTGCAGTCTGAAAGGTCTCACCCACCATTCCTTGAGCACCAACAGCCTGAGAGCACTACAGAGCATGCAAGCAGAACAGGCAATATTGTCACAGGGATCACATATCAGAAAACTTGGTTCTGTTCCCAGGTCTGTCATCATCTCTGAGCCTGACTATAGGGAAGACAGATGACTTCCTTGTGCCTGCAGTTCCACAAATCCAACATAGAATTACAGATATTACTCTACTTTTAAGAAATATTTTTACTTTATACATAGGCCAGGCTTAAATTCTACTAAGTCTACTGTAAATTTTACCAAATGAGATGCATTAAACTTCCTATTATTTTACCAAGTGAGATTTAGTGAAGCGTCCACGATTAAGCACTATACCAAGAGGCACGATACTTATTCTTGGAGGATTTGAGCTGAAATAACTATGAGTTATGGGGTGATGACATTCCAGAATTCACGTGTAATTATACAGAATAGAGGTGAAAGGAAGAAGGTCATCACATCTCAGAAACCCTAGTAATTGTTTGGGATTTTTGTGTAGCAGAGGCTACAGAGACTGGGAAAAGCTACACAGAAAGATGTATTAAAAACGAACCGTCCCATCCATTTTCATTCTTCTTGCAGTTTTCGTAAAACTCAGTCCATTGAACTCGTGCCAGAAAAATGGATTCATGAAACTTGAGCCTCAGCTCATTTTTAAGGATTTATTTTTCTATGTTTGTGTAAATGTAGAACTGACAAGGCTGAAGAACTGAACTGAAACTCTTCTTTGATGTGTCAGTCACAGAAGTGGTGGGCCAGTGAGCTTCCACGCTGATTCTTCCCCACAGTTCCAGATCATATGGAACAAGTTCAAAAGTCAGGAAGAGTTATTCCTTTATGTATGTAGGAGATGAAGGCCACAAGAGCTACCTCTCCTTACTTGTCTCTCTTTACCTTAAAGACATTGGGGTGGGCTTGATGGAGGAAAATGTCATCCTAATGATACACTCCAAATCATTCAGCAAATCTGATTGTTTTCCTTGGCGAAGTGAAATTCCACCAGCCCTTTTGTAAGAGTTTTGCGCTAGGAAGGAACTCAGTCCAACAAAATGGAACTTCCATTTTCTGCTTGGGGCAAACAAAGCAAAGAAGAGCTTAACATCTCTTGCACAGCTGTGTTGGATCTGCATGTCTAATAAATATTAAAAACTTCGCTGTTGTGTCTACTGGAACTATGCATGGGCCTGAAGAAGCACAAGGAACAATTCTGTTGTAGATGATGTTTTTGTGGCCAGTCTTGTGCTTGCTCCATCACAATCTTTCAGCAGCTATAACATAGCAGAAATAATATGGAAGAACTGGGAGAAAAAGAATTTGAATGCATTAATCAGGTAAAAGTGAGTTAAATCATTAAATATGTCATTAAATATGTTTCCTTTGATAAGCTTTTCTGAAGATGGGAATTAAGAAACAGAGGACTAGAAAGATAATTGTATTTTGGCAACATTGATTTCTCATATCTAGAACATACATTTCCACTACACTGAGTGTATCAGTCAATGACTGCAAAAGACAGCAGGTTGTGTATATGGCTATACCTAATACTTAAAAAGCTAGGAAAGACACTACTTCGATAAAGTTTTTCTCCCCAGATTGTATCTTTGTGCAACAAGTGTTTCTAAATTTGGAAAATACAGCCTGAGAAATACATTGCCACAGCCTGACTAAATGTTTGTAGCAGTCCAGTTCTCTGCTAATAGCATTCATGGTCTTTTCGTTCGGTTAGGCTTTTGAGAAACAAGGTGATTTTATTGTTATTTTACTCATGATTTGCAGTTTCAGCTTGAAAAAAAATAATTAGCACAGTTTCAAGTTTGCTAACAAGTACAGTAGTTTGAGTGAAGAGTTATTTCCTTTACATAAAGCGTGTTTCAGAAATTACATTTTATTGCATGATAACATTCTGGATTAATTCTATTTCTCAAATAAAATGTTGGAAGTTGTTCTGTCAGGTGACCCTGACGTCAAAGAAAAAATTTTTGCATCAGTCTCACATATTTTAACTATTGTAGAGCTGCTTTGTTTAAAATAATAAAAAACATAAGCTGTCAAGCTTTTCTGTTCTTGAGAAAAGAAAAAAAACAGAGCCAGAATACAAGAAAAGCAATTTCTAGGAAACTACGTAAATTGTAATAGGGTCATAAAGGATTGTTAAGAGAGAAATACAAAGCTGATGAAAGGAGAAATTTTTTAAACATGATGCGTAATTAACCTGTGGAACTTGCTGCCACAGGATATAATTGAGGTTAAGAGCTTAAATGGAATTAATAAAGAATTATACATTTACATGGATAATGAGAACTTAGACATGATAAAAATTTGCTAGTATATAAACCTTCGTACTTAAGGGCAGAAGTCAACTGCTAGCGGGTAGTAGCCTGAGTGCCTCTAACAAGGTCCTATGACAATTAAATATATTGTGATTAAAACCTAGGGTTTCATCTTATTCATTCTGCTGGTACACTACACTGATTTTCCCCTTTATTTGTCTGCACTTTTGTTCTGCTGCCTGTACCGTTTATTTCCAGGGAGTGGTAAACGTTTAGTTGTCCTAGTTTCTCCTCATATCCCCCTTGGTATGAAGAGAAAGAGAGGGCTCATTTTAATATATTCCTTCAAATCTAATTTGCAGCACTTTTGGAGTCCCTGCTGTATCATTGTACCAATATCTAAATCTAATGCACGCCTGAGAAAGCAGTTGTCAGGAGCCGATAGCAGCAGTGGGCAAGATGGAGCAGTAATGTAGCCAGTCAGAGAAGACAGAAGAACTGGGAAGTGACAAAGATGACATGGAAATGCAGTATCAAGAGGACAAGGGGAACTAGGAGAGTGAGGAACCGATGTGAAGCTCTGGGGTCATGGATATCTCAAAGGCTACCTTAGACTGAATGAAAGAAGATGGGAATAACTGCAGAGAAAATCTGAACGGGCACAATACGAAAAATTTGAAAGCCATTAGTCCCACAAAAAAATTATGATTTTTATGAGAGCATTGGTACAGCTGCCCAGACCAGAGACTACCCTTGTTTTGTCAAGGGATATAGTTTGCAAGATGCATTTGTTAACAGAGTTTTGGCTTTTGTGCTGAAATAAAGTAGTGAATAAATGCATTTGTTTGCCCTGAAAAGAATTCAGAACCTATATGACATACAAATAAGAGGTGCTTTGTCAAGTCAAGTCAGACCTTGATGGATCTGGAGAAGCAGAAGACATTTTCTCTGTGTCCAGATCCCGCATATGTCTGTGCTCTGTGAATGAGACAGAATTGTACGTCATGTAGTGATGGTCCTTGGAAGCCTTGCAGATGAAATTTTAGCTTAGTTTTCTCTGGAGACATGGCAAATACTAGGCACTACATTGTTAATATTCACATTGCTAGTATGACCATGGCATATGGTCTTCTAGCAATCGTACTTTGCAAAGAACTTTGTAAACAAACCCAAATCTATTTTATTTCTATGTAGCACACAAATTTTTAAGACAGTTTAATGAGAGGAGGATGAAGACCTCACTCATGAGTTTTTGACATGAAATACTGCATTACTGTAAAGCAATGGAGTTGGGATGAAAGGAGGACTCCAAACACTTTACTGAAGAAACAGGGACTGCAACCTTGGTGAATGCAACACAACTCAGTCAGGCCTGTTGGGCAGGGGTGTCCTCCGGGGGAGGTACCGGGTGCCTGAAACGTCTGTGAGACAGCTTCGTTACAAGGGGAAAACACATCCTGTGGAGGTTTAGAAACTGTGAGTATTGAAAAAATGTCTGTAATGCAGAATGTTAGTATTTAAAGATGTTATCTACATTTATCACATTTGTCACTTGCCATTAATTTAAATTCCCTTTATGCATCTGTTCAGGAAATAATTAGGATTTTATGCTGCAGTAAATATGCTTGTTCATCCATTAGCGCAAAGCAGAAGATTAATTGCATTACAATGGGAATCAGGACTACTGTATTCGGAGCTACAGTGATAAGGGTGACAGCTGCACTGCCCGCAATACTTTGCTCCGGTAAGCTTCAAACCCAAGTATGGATGAGAAAATAATTAAACTCCTGACAAGGCAGGGTTATCCCTGTTCTTGTAACCAGACAGACAACAACCAGAACAAAAGATCACACTAAAACTAATAAAATCATATCGTTCCAAAAGTTCTGTTAGTCAGTTAATCAGCTATTTTTATACACATAGCTTTATATACACAGTTTCATACTCTGTATGAATCATTACATTTTACATAAAACTAACCTGAGCTCTCTTTAAGTACCTGTGGTAAAATTCCAAAATGTACTGAGACATTGGAAGGCTATATTAATTTGGCAATAAAGCTCTAGAAAGCTGAAAAGATCTTAACTGCCACTGACTGAAAATGACATTGCAAAATTAGAGCCAAGACCAGAGATAATGAGTTGGAGAAAAGAGAGGTAGTCAACAGAAAAACTCTGTAAAAATTGCCCCGCGTCGCTGTGTCTGGCTCAGGACAAAGAAACAGTGGACCTCCACACCGCTTCTCAGTCCTGAGGTGTTCATGAATGGCCAAAATTGTCCTTGTTACAGAAACTGAAGAAACATGAGATTACTCCTTTTCCCCAAATGAAACATCAATAACTTATGCGAAAGTGTCCCCTAAATGTGGGTCCTTGTGATGGCATTTGTTTGTGGGGATTGACTAAATCCGCTGATACATGCAGAGAAAACGTTTAATCCAAACATACCAATCATTTGTGATTAGCCAGGGGTTTTGTGCAATTAAAAATCCAGTCTGTGTCGGGATGATTCATCTCATTCTAGTGCATTTCATCAAATAGGCTATTGATAAGGTGAGTTTCAGCTTATCAAAAGCTAGGATTTTTAGGGATATTTTGTGATATTCATAATGCATTAAAATCAAGTATAAATGGCAAGATTCTTACAGGCTTGGCAACTGGAAATCAGCTGTTAGACTCAAAGGACATTTAGTCTTTGGTGGCTGCTCAGCAATTATGCCCCCATTGCCCTGACTAAAGATAAAGCATTTTTACTGCCACCGTATTTGCTTCAATAATTTTTTGCAGCCAGTGCAAAATCTTCTTTATTTAAATTTGTTGGTTGACTCACTTTATGGCATGTTGCTGGGGCCAAAAGCAAAGAAGGTACTGCTGAAATTCAAAACTAGCCATATATCTTGCTTTTAAAGTGGATGAATGCTTAAGAGATGGGTGCAACTGTCAATGGGAGGTTCCAGTTATTTCATGTCTAACATTTCTGTGGGGTTTTTTTAAGGTCGATCAATGCCTGACACATTTATTTATGCAGTTACTGTGATTATCACAGACTAAAAAAAAAAATAATCATGAAATATGTAAAAAGTGCCCTGAACTGACCTAGTCCATTTGACTTTGGTGTGGTTAGACTCAGTCTAAACAAGAAGAATTTACTTCATGTGAATAAAAGACAATATAGATTTGTATGAAGCACCTGCACAGCAGAATGTGAATAATGTGATCCTACCAAACATTTTTTCATGCCTAGAATAGAGAAACACAGTTTACAAAAGAAGTGACTGAAGAATAACTAATTGGCTATCAGGGCAAATAGGGTGGAAACAGATCTTGATTTTCACGATTAAGACTGGTGTTACAGATAGCCATTGAACTGCTGGGTAACAAGATCTGCCCCAAAAGGGCATCTCACCATTCCAGATCGTATACTAGGGTATTTTTCATTCCTGTGCTGTAGTCAGTCATTCATTCTGTAAACTATGTTCTGCGATAGCTCAACTTCAGTAACTGTTACCAGAAAGATGGATTTTCTTTTCCAGGGCGTGTTGAAGTGTTTAAATCTCTTTGGTCAATCTCTGTGCTAGTATTCAGGATGCTAATATGGCTGATCCTTCTCTATTTTATTATCTTTATAAGTCATCTCTCTCCCCCTCTCCTGAGGAATGAAATTAGGAATGCCTTTTTCTCCCCCTGTAACCATTTATGAGCAGCACAGATAGATTTCTGCAGGGCTTAAACAGAAGCAATCATAGATCTGCAGCTGTACGCAGCATCCCCCACCCCAAACTTGTGTTATCGTGTGTAACTTCTTACACTGTTGCTAAAGTAGCCATAGAAAAAGGAGGGAGGAGGAAATAGTCTCTATCCACTTATAATACAGAGTCCTTCTGTATTGTAAATAGAGTTCTCTAATAGATCAGTACTCTACCGATGAGGTAGCAGAGGACAGCAATTGCTTTGCTGCTGGCATGAAAATGCACCACAATTCCATGTGCTTTGTGGGATGTTGCAGACTGAAGCAATATCCAAAGCGAATACTACAGTTGCACACGTGAAGTTAAGTACTCAGCACTTTTACCCCCCACCCCCACCCCCCCTTGCCAGAGTATAGCTGTGAACTAATAATGAATGCCCACAAATCGTGGATCTAGTGACTGGAAACACTGCACTTAATTCCAGTGCATTACGTTTGGCTGTAAACAACTATTTGCAGGACAAATCCAGAACTGTTATATGTAATAGAAGAAATGACTATGATGACAAGCCCCAAAGATGTGACCATATGGAGACAGACAGAAGAAGCAGCAAAAGGGAATATTCCTTTTGCACTACATTATTCTGACACTTTTTCGCAGTATGAAGATTCACTATAACACAGACAAATCAGATTTGCAATATTAGTTTTCTTTATGATACTTAGGGCTTAAAATTACAAACCTTTTATTGATTTTTAAGGTGAGTAAAATATGATTTTATCATCTGAATTGGACCTCCTGTCTAACAGATCACTGAATTCCATCCAGTCACTCCTGATTGCAGCTCAATAATTTGTGTCTTCACTGAAGAGGTGAAGAATGGACAATTTTCCTAAGTAATGTTTCACAATGGTTAATTACCCTCACAGCTAAAGATGCAGGCCATATCTCTAATTTTAATTCTTAAAATTATAGACATAATTTCTTGTTATATATGTCTGTACTATACTGTAGACCTTCTTCAATATCTAGTATTCTCCTGTCAGTGAAGATGCTTTACAATTATTGATCGCCTCTCATTTTTTTCCCTAATAAGATAAACAAATAAGCTCTTCTACTCTTTCTATATTCCTTTCATTCTTCAAGTTCTATATTTTCTCCAAGCTTTCCAACTCCCTCTCTCTTAAAAAAGGTATGTTTAACATTACTTTCATGAGTGATAAGCACAGTAGTAAAATAATTTATTTTCTTCTAGTAGTTACTCTTTCTTACATATCCAAAGTTTAGGTTTTCCTTTTGTGCAATAACATTATAGTAAGAAACTTCCAAGAGTTCAAACAACTTTAAATTGCTGATTTTTGCCACTATTAATATGAACAGTTTTAGGTACTAAACATATTGTCACAACCTCCATCCCATATTAAACTCTTCTGAGTGTGTTGAAAAGGACAAAAATAGTTTGAGAGAGAGAGAATATTGGCTAAAATGCCATAATAACACTTCTCCTAAACTGTGCTTTTTATGAGTAGCCAGCAGGATATCTGGCACTGCTCAAAGCATCTTTGAAGGTTTCTACTGTGGAAGCTGCAAAAAATGAGGTAGATGTAATGCAGAACAGTGGTTTTGCTGGAAAATACCCTTGTTTCACAAATCTATATGTGATCCTGATAGGAATATTCTCTCCAAAATTGCTTTCTGAAAAGCTGACTGATAAAGCATACAAAAGCATCTGACTTCTTTTTTTGGGTTCCATTATCACCACAGGGAGTATTAGCCCCTAATGGATATCAAGGCTGGTATGTCCGTCTGCAGCCTGTAATTCCCACAGGGAAACAGTTGTAGGTAAGAATTGTTGATAGCATCCACAAAATAAAATATATACATAGTGCTAGGAGCAGGGGTGATGGTTTTTATTTTAATGTTTTGTTCATTTGTTTGAGCAAAGTCATTAATAAATACGTCTCGGAATAAGCTTGTATGCCTTCACTGTATTATGGAAGAGCTTGTTGGAAGTGTTACAAACAACCTAGTAATCTTTAATTGGTGGACAGATATGCGCATAGATAGGACATAGGCCATCTGACCTTCATTTTATTTCTGTATGTTTTCCTCATCTCTTCCTTTTTCTTTATTTTCCGCTCCCACCTTCATGATATAGGGTTATTTATCAATATGCTTGGGAATTTCACTTGCCAGGCTGACTTCTGTCTCTGGACGACATGGAAAGCTTAACTAACCAGTGGAACAATGCCTCCAGTCACTCTTCTAGCCAGCTCTCTTGAATGAGGCATTCCTAGTGTCCAGTGTAGTCTGCACTGACAGGAAGAAGTTACAATTTATTGCAATTTATTAAGAACAAAAATGCAGCATCTAGTCTTTTCTTGTCCCTGTCTATCCCACAACTTCCGTATGTACAGTTCAGCATCTGGTCTAATGGGATTACTTTAGCGTTGCTGAATTCAAGGTGAGACTTTGGTGCACAGCCTCTACATCGGGAAACATCTATTGCTGTTATGTAAAACCTTACTGATCATGAAAGAATTTCAGGACCTATGCAGCTCATACACTTTCAATTATGCTCAGGTATGCAGTTTTGGTTAACCTGATTCCAAAGAGTTGCCATTTGCCTCGGGTCTTGAAGTCCATAATTGCCGACCCCACATTATAACACTGCTTTTACCTGCTACCTTTTACTACAGTAGAAAGATCCGCCATTAAATACCACAGAAACGGTTTTGAAAAAGAATTATTCTGAGGTAGACGCAAAATAATTTTTTCTAATTGACTACACAACTCACGCAATATTACAGCTAGTTTCAGATGTGTTTGCAATCCTGTTTAATAAAGGCAGAAGTTCTCCCCCTCTGTGGATTGTTATTATATATTCTCTTTCAGTGGCAATCTGTGCCAAGAAGAGAGAAGAATGGGATTGGGGAATATTTATGTGCTGCCTCCGTTGCCTTGTAGGGCATTTCCTTAGTCAAGGCCAAGACACTTTGCAATCTCACACGTAATTCTGATGGACTGCAGTGCTGCAGGAAGTGTTACATTACCGATAATGGTTCCTGTAAAAGTTTATTTGAGGATTTTCAGATTCAAACATTGAAACAAATTCTGTTGAAGTTAGGTGTCATTTTCTATATTATATTCAGAGCCACTAGATGGTGGTATGCACTAGACCTGAGGAAAAGCACACAAAGGGACCGATCAATGTGTTCCTCCGCTGTCTGAACAGGAACTTTTTCATTCCTCACTTCTCAGTCTTCTTCTGGCTAACCTTTTTCCTCTCAGCTGTTTATTTAGAAGGTTGATTGCGACAATTATAAATCTCAGCTCAGGTTTTTCCCAGCTTATTGACAGAGTTTGCGTGACAATAAGATCTCATTTTTAGATAAATCTGAAAAGCCAAGAAGATGATGGAAAGTCAGAGCAGACTTACATGTATGCAGTGAAACAATTGAAAAATAATTATGTGCAACTTGGCTTATGGTATCTATGAAATCTTTAATAAATGTCATTAGATGTAAATGTTTTCTACATTTTTAATATTAAAAACTATCTATTAAGTACAGATGATCCAGTGACCAATCTTGTTTCATTACTAGGATAGGAGCAATATATTCAACAGTGTTTTAGTAATTCATGTTTACAACTTTCTTGGATATCAAGTTGAACGTGTCTGTTTCTTCAGCAAAGCTATATATAACTGGCTAATATACCTCTCATTTGGGACATGGATTTAGGTCATCCCTCCCCCCCAGGTCTGAATTGTAAGGGAGATGTGTAAAATGAAAAACTGGGACTCTTTTCAACCAACACCCAGCTGGAGTTTAAGACATTCACACAGCAAATCAATGGTAGAATAAGAAATTGCAGGACTCTGAATCCCCACCTCTCACTGCTACATGGTGATGTTATGTTCCTTCAGTCCTTATATTTGTCCTCTCCTGCCACCTATTTTTCTTTGTTCCGTCTCTGTTTCTGTCAACCTCCATCTAGCTGATTTGGAACTGCTCCTTAGCTCTGCCAACCCATGTAACAATTCTACACAGCTCAGTAAAAGACAACAAGTTAGAGGTCTGAGCTGCAGAGGAAAGCTGTATGCTACCACAGCAATATAAGAAAGTACAGACATCCATAGTATAACGCACTTTCAATTTCAGACAGCTATAACACAAGATAAGATGATGAGAAAAATAAAAGAAATCATCATTCTATTTTTAGAAAATGCAATGACAGAAAATTGATAATACATTGAAGCCCATTTAGACAAATGTCTTGTAATAGTAAACTGGTTAAAGAATAAGTGTCATTTATGCTACTATTTTTTATTATTATTTTCAATCTCAGATGAATTCTTTCAAATGAACAAGGTACAAATCCATTGTTGTAAATGACGTTTGAAAAATGAGGAGCAAACCTTAATGGGAATGAAAAGCTTTTATATTAATATAATGATGTTTAAGACTCTTAACTTATTCCACACTAGTTCCAGGAGAAAAAGCATGTTTGGCATTTAGCCACAAAATGTAACTTGATTGTGTGTGACACAGTGCCTGCTCATTAGAAAATGGAAGGTAGACGAAAGCTGAACATGGGGAGAAAGAAAACAGTTTAGCGATGCTGTTGCAGCATAAGTGATGAACTCGCACCTTTGCTACTGGTATTTTCTTTAATTCTATGCGATAGATTTCTTTGCCCAGCCCTCCATCTTAACGTCATGCACTGCCTAGCTATATTACTGGATTTTGACAGCTATTGACTTGTAGGAAACTGTGATGCAGCGTTGTAGGAACAAGGTAGCAACGCTCAATAAGCAATATTGTAGTGGGAGAGGATAATTTCATTTTGAAACAAAACTGATTTCACTAACTACCATTCACACATTTACACCCACATACTTCCAGCATGTGCATCCAAATAGCCTGTCCAGCAATCGTGAAACCAAGAAGATTGTATTCAAGTGATCTATACAGCATTTCTTGTGATAGAACAGACAACAAGGGACGTCAGCTAGTAAGACTTTACAGTTGCTCCTGCTTTTTTTTGGGTTGGTTACTCCCTAATTAGGGGGTGATTAGTGTCTCCATCCTGTCCACTGCTGTGAATCATCAATGTTTACTCCCCGTCTTTTCTCTCCTCTTTGCCAGGATCTTGAGGACCTGCTGATGTTGGTACCATCAACAGCTGCTTTCTCATTAGCTTCTCCCTGCCACCGTTTTCTTCAACGCCTTCCACACCCAGATTTTTCCGTTCTCCATTCATACTTATCCTAACACTTGTATTACAACTGGCCACAGACCAACAGGCCAGGGAACAGCCAACTGACAGTAGGCTGAAAGAAAACAGTGGCAAAGAGCGGCAATAACTCACTACGGTGCTAAGGCTGATGGAAAATTCTTATTAACGGACATCAATCCATCCTAAATTTCATTGGGAATACCTGTTTTATTTAGATGAATCAGAAAACTAGGACACAGTGAGGCGTATTGCGGCAGAGCTACTAGGCTTGGTGTAGCCTCTTGCAATCTCAAGAGTGCAACCTCTTACAATCTCAAGGTGGGAGCTGATTGTGCTCTTACCACTCATACAATAGATACAGGTAACTACAGTGGAATCATGTAAAAAAGCGTTTTAAAAATAAATGAGTTTGTACAGTTCCAGTGTATAATCCCTTTACCATAAGCCCTCTGTAGTTTTATATGAAAGCAGCTTACAATGATACCATAACAAGACTTCCCATTTCTTTTCACATTTCTTTAATGAGCAAAAAGGGGTCGGATTGCCAACAAATAGTTGTCTTCCCCTTACATCGTTCTTCTATATGAAGCCTTACTCCACATGCAAATGCAATGAGCATTCACTGTTTTCCTGTCCTGTAAATCCCTACTGAACTCATAGTTGTTTCAAATGACATAAAATTATGTTTTCCAGTTAAGTTTTCTCCTTGAAGTGTCAAAATATACCATGAGGAGCAAAATGAATCTACTCTTCCTCTTCTTCTGCATCATGCCTGACAACACGTGATTAACCCACTATATAACGAGGAACAAAGGGTCAGTCAGGACACATCAATCAGCACTATTTCCAGCACCAGAATATTACACATGGTAGACTAGTAATCTCAGACCTTAAACTAGCTACCATGCTTCCCTTGTTCAAAACAAATGATGACGTATCTGTAATGCCAGTTGGGAACAGCATGATGTTGTGTATTTAATACTAACAGACAAATAGTGTTCTTCAGTAGTCAAAACAGGGAAATTGGCACTGGGTTTAGCAAGGTTTGTTACCTGACAATTTTCTTATGCTCTACGAAATGGAGGGAGTAGATCTTTTAGTTTTTATTATGGGAAAATGTGACTAAAGTAGTGTATCTATTTTGCATATTGGTGATGATTAGACGCAGATGACACGTGGTTTCACACTCTCTCTTTGTGTTTGTTTATAGAGCATATAAATATAAATAAAGGCTTAAAGAAAAAAAAGGTCGTTTTCTTCAACTGAGTGCGAACCAAGGGGGAAAGAGTGAAACTTTGAAGTAGGTACTGAGACAAATCATGGAGAAAATTACAGCTTTAATGAATTACAGAAGTTACAGTTGGGCGTTAGCTTGAATGGTCAATAAATCAAAATATAATTTCTAGGATGAGGATGCACTCACCCTAAAAGCACTGATTCTGTTGACCCACACAGAAAGCTGAAATATGCAGAAAGCTCAAAGTGTACATTTAGAAGGCTTTTGCGAAACACTGTCACCATCCCCACTTCCTCATCTCAACTAATGGTACAGAGGAATGGCATGAATTATTAAATTGGAACTTGGTTTGCTAAGTAATTGTGCTGTGCTTTTTTTTGTTTGTTTTTATTTCATTTTATAATATTTCCCTAGAGTCCTTATTTAGGGGCTGTATTTTTGAAAGACTTTTATGCTCAGTCAAGCTGTAGAAAGCATTTTAATTAAGCATAAATCCCTTTTGCTTGTATGTATTTGTATCAGCTCGGTGGACAAAGATCTGTGTGTGTCAAAACAATTACAGAAAAAGCATCATAAAATAGAAAGGTTTGCCCACCTAGCATTCTCTGACAAGGTGCTGCTCCAATGCCTCTTCAGAGGAAATCTGTAAAAGCCTGATTAGCTCCTCAGAAGTGTTCACTGCCTGCCAGGGTCACAAGGGTAGGAGAGCAATTGCGATAGCAAATGGGCAGCAGTTGAAAACAATGAGCTAACAATTCAGGAACAATAGGAAGCAAAGGAGCTGCTAGGGATGGGATTAATATGAAATATTGAAGTCAACCAGGATGCTACATGTGCAGTACAGGGTGGATAGGACAAGACTTTTTGTAAGCTCAAGGTCCAGGAAATCTTGAAAGCACTTGTAGAAATGAGAAATCAACAAATAAATCACATCACGTTATAAATAAAGAATTGCTTCCTATAGTTTTATTTCTG